>NC_069501.1:626845940-627173440 GCF_027579735.1 Bombina bombina
ACTGTATTGATGCTACTTTAAATAAAAGTCAATCTGTACAAATTGAACAAATTTCACCAAACAACGAGGGGAGAGTTATGCCGACTAACTCGCCTCACGTGTCAGTACCTACATCTCCCGCTCAGAGGGAGGTGCGTGATATTGTAGCGCCGAGTACATCTGGGCGGCCATTACAAATCACATTACAGGATATGGCTACTGTTATGACTGAGGTTTTGGCTAAATTACCAGAGCTAAGAGGTAAGCGTGATCACTCTGGGGTGAGAACAGAGTGCGCTGATAATATTAGGGCCATGTCAGACACTGCGTCACAGGTGGCAGAACATGAGGACGGAGAACTTCATTCTGTGGGTGACGGTTCTGATCCGAACAGACTGGATTCAGATATTTCAAATTTTAAATTTAAACTGGAAAACCTCCGTGTATTACTAGGGGAGGTGTTAGCGGCTCTGAATGATTGTAACACAGTTGCAATACCAGAGAAAATGTGTAGGTTGGATAAATATTTTGCGGTACCGACGAGTACTGAGGTTTTTCCTATACCTAAGAGACTTACTGAAATTGTTACTAAGGAGTGGGATAGACCCGGTGTGCCGTTCTCACCCCCTCCGATATTTAGAAAAATGTTTCCAATAGACGCCACCACAAGGGACTTATGGCAAACGGTCCCTAAGGTGGAGGGAGCAGTTTCTACCTTAGCTAAGCGTACCACTATCCCGGTGGAGGATAGCTGTGCTTTTTCAGATCCAATGGATAAAAAATTAGAGGGTTACCTTAAGAAAATGTTTGTTCAACAAGGTTTTATATTGCAACCCCTTGCATGCATTGCGCCGATCACGGCTGCAGCGGCATTCTGGATTGAGTCTCTGGAAGAGAACATTGGTTCAGCTACTCTGGACGACATTACGGACAGGCTTAGAGTCCTTAAACTAGCTAATTCATTCATTTCGGAGGCCGTAGTACATCTTACTAAACTTACGGCGAAGAATTCAGGATTCGCCATTCAGGCACGCAGGGCGCTGTGGCTAAAATCCTGGTCAGCTGATGTTACTTCTAAGTCTAAATTGCTTAATATACCTTTCAAAGGGCAGACCTTATTCGGGCCCGGGTTGAAAGAGATTATCGCTGACATTACAGGAGGTAAAGGCCATTCCCTGCCTCAGGACAAAGCCAAAGCCAAGACTAGACAGTCTAATTTTCGTTCCTTTCGTAATTTCAAAGCAGGAGCAGCATCAACTTCCTCTGCACCAAAACAGGAAGGAGCTGTTGCTCGCTACAGACAAGGCTGGAAACCTAACCAGTCCTGGAACAAGGGCAAGCAGACTAGGAAACCTGCTGCTGCCCCTAAAACAGCATGAATTGAGGGCCCCCGATCCGGGATCGGATCTAGTGGGGGGCAGACTTTCTCTCTTCGCCCAGGCTTGGGCAAGAGATGTTCAGGATCCCTGGGCGCTAGAGATAATATCTCAGGGATACCTTCTGGACTTCAAATACTCTCCTCCAAGAGAGAGATTTCATCTGTCAAGATTGTCAACAATCCAGACAAAGAAAGAGGCGTTTCTACGCTGCGTACAAGAGCTCTTGTTAATGGGAGTAATCCATCCAGTTCCACGATCGGAACAGGGACAGGGGTTTTACTCAAATCTGTTTGTGGTTCCCAAAAAAGAGGGAACTTTCAGACCAATCCTGGACTTAAAGATCCTAAACAAATTCCTAAGAGTTCCATCGTTCAAGATGGAGACTATTCGGACAATTTTACCTATGATCCAAGAGGGTCAGTACATGACCACTGTAGATTTAAAAGATGCTTACCTTCACATACCGATTCACAAAGATCATTATCGGTACCTAAGGTTTGCCTTCCTAGACAGGCATTACCAGTTTGTGGCTCTTCCATTCGGATTGGCTACAGCTCCAAGAATCTTCACAAAGGTTCTGGGTGCTCTTCTGGCGGTACTAAGACCGCGGGGAATCTCGGTAGCTCCATACCTAGACGACATTCTGATACAAGCTTCAAGCTTTCAAACTGCCAAGTCTCATACAGAGTTAGTGCTGGCATTTCTAAGGTCACATGGATGGAAGGTGAACGAAAAGAAAAGTTCACTCGTTCCACTCACAAGAGTTCCCTTCCTGGGGACTCTTATAGATTCTGTAGAAATGAAGATTTACCTGACAGAGGACAGGCTAACAAGACTTCAAAGTGCTTGCCGCACCCTTCATTCCATTCAATACCCGTCAGTGGCTCAATGCATGGAGGTAATCGGCTTAATGGTAGCGGCAATGGACATAGTACCCTTTGCACGCTTACACCTCAGACCACTGCAACTGTGCATGCTAAGTCAGTGGAATGGGGATTACTCAGACTTATCCCCTTCTCTGAATCTGGATCAAGAGACCAGAAATTCTCTTCTATGGTGGCTTTCTCGGCCACATCTGTCCAGGGGGATGCCATTCAGCAGACCAGACTGGACAATTGTAACAACAGACGCCAGCCTTCTAGGTTGGGGTGCCGTCTGGAATTCTCTGAAGGCTCAGGGACAATGGAGTCAGGAGGAGAGTCTCCTGCCAATAAACATTCTGGAATTGAGAGCAGTTCTCAATGCCCTCCTGGCTTGGCCCCAGTTGACAACTCGGGGGTTCATCAGGTTTCAGTCGGACAACATCACGACTGTAGCTTACATCAACCATCAGGGAGGGACAAGAAGCTCCCTAGCTATGATGGAAGTATCAAAGATAATTCGCTGGGCAGAGTCTCACTCTTGCCACCTGTCAGCAATCCACATCCCGGGAGTGGAGAACTGGGAGGCGGATTTCTTAAGTCGTCAGACTTTTCATCCGGGGGAGTGGGAACTTCATCCGGAGGTCTTTGCCCAAATACTTCGACGTTGGGGCAAACCAGAGATAGATCTCATGGCGTCTCGACAGAACGCCAAGCTTCCTCGTTACGGGTCCAGATCCAGGGATCCAGGAGCAGTCCTGATAGATGCTCTGACAGCACCTTGGGACTTCAGGATGGCTTACGTGTTTCCACCCTTCCCGTTACTTCCTCGATTGATTGCCAGAATCAAACAAGAGAGAGCATCAGTGATTCTAATAGCACCTGCGTGGCCACGCAGGACTTGGTATGCAGACCTGGTGGACTTGTCATCCTGTCCACCTTGGTCTCTACCTCTGAAAAAGGACCTTCTGATACAGGGTCCCTTCAAACATCAAAATCTAATTTCTCTGAAGCTGACTGCTTGGAAATTGAACGCTTGATTTTATCAAGACGTGGGTTTTCTGAGTCAGTTATTGATACCTTAATACAGGCTAGGAAACCTGTTACCAGAAAGATTTACCATAAGATATGGCGTAAATACCTATATTGGTGTGAATCCAAAGGTTACTCTTGGAGTAAGGTTAGGATTCCTAGGATATTGTCTTTTCTACAAGAAGGTTTAGAAAAGGGTTTATCTGCTAGTTCATTAAAGGGACAGATCTCAGCTCTGTCCATTCTGTTACACAAACGTCTGTCAGAAGTTCCTGACGTCCAGGCTTTTTGTCAGGCTTTGGCCAGGATTAAGCCTGTGTTTAAAACTGTTGCTCCACCATGGAGTTTAAACCTTGTTCTTAATGTTTTACAGGGCGTTCCGTTTGAACCCCTTCATTCCATTGATATAAAGTTGTTATCTTGGAAAGTTCTATTTTTAATGGCTATTTCCTCGGCTCGAAGAGTCTCTGAATTATCAGCCTTACATTGTGATTCTCCTTATTTGATTTTTCATTCGGATAAGGTAGTCCTGCGTACTAAACCTGGGTTCTTACCTAAGGTAGTTACTAACAGGAATATCAATCAAGAGATTGTTGTTCCTTCTTTATGCCCAAATCCTTCTTCAAAGAAGGAACGTCTACTGCACAACCTGGATGTAGTCCGTGCTCTAAAATTTTACTTACAGGCAACTAAGGAATTTCGACAAACGTCTTCTCTGTTTGTCATTTACTCTGGGCAGAGGAGAGGTCAAAAAGCTTCCGCTACCTCTCTTTCTTTTTGGCTTCGTAGCATAATTCGTTTAGCTTATGAGACTGCTGGACAGCAGCCTCCTGAAAGAATTACAGCTCATTCTACTAGAGCTGTGGCTTCCACTTGGGCCTTCAAGAATGAGGCCTCTGTTGAACAGATTTGCAAGGCTGCAACTTGGTCTTCGCTTCATACTTTTTCCAAATTTTACAAATTTGACACTTTTGCTTCATCGGAGGCTATTTTTGAGAGAAAGGTTCTTCAGGCAGTGGTTCCTTCTGTATAAAGAGCCTGCCTATCCCTCCCGTCATCCGTGTACTTTTGCTTTGGTATTGGTATCCCAGAAGTAATGATGACCCGTGGACTGATCACACTTAACAGAAGAAAACATAATTTATGCTTACCTGATAAATTCCTTTCTTCTGTAGTGTGATCAGTCCACGGCCCGCCCTGTTTTTAAGGCAGGTAAATATTTTTTAATTTATACTCCAGTCACCACTTCACCCTTGGCTTTTCCTTTCTCGTTGGTCCTTGGTCGAATGACTGGGAGTGACGTAGAGGGGAGGAGCTATATGCAGCTCTGCTGGGTGAATCCTCTTGCACTTCCTGTTGGGGAGGAGTAATATCCCAGAAGTAATGATGACCCGTGGACTGATCACACTACAGAAGAAAGGAATTTATCAGGTAAGCATAAATTATGTTTTTTTTTTATTTATTTTTTTTAAATTTGTCTGGCAAAAATAATTTAGCTACAAGTTGTTTAAGATGATATCTTCTAAATAGGATAATTTTGCCAAACCTTAAAAAATATTAGAGAAGTACCTGCTCTAATCAAGTATTCACCATGTGGCATGTAGCTGGTTCAGGATTCACTTAAACTTCTCTGGGGTTCACTGGAAAAAAGCACAATTTTCATATTACATGAAAAGTTGTCAAATAAATAAAACATGTCACACATTTTGTTTGTATATTAACCCTTTTATGATGCATATATTTTTTAGTTTAACGTGCTCTAAATTACTTCTAGATAACATTAACTGGCATCAGAAGGGTTTTTATTCTTATACCAGATGTATCAAAATCAGCACATGGAGTCGTATTGTCTAACAGGAAACTGTAAAAGTGTAATATTTGTACCCAACTCATATCTTTTATTATGTTGCTCTCATTTTTCCCATAATCCCATAAGAAAGTCTTGCTTTAAACAGTGGCTATAGTTAGTTGCCTGTTCCCTTATCTTGCATGATCTACAGACATTCCTTGGAAGTTACCAAAAAAAACAAAAACATACCGACTTTTTCCAGTGATCAAAGATATCATCCTATTGATGCAAGTATGCATGGCTATTTTATTATATGTAATACAGTTTGTTTATAATGTAGAGCTAATTCTTACTCATCCCAAAGTGTGTGAGGTACAAAATGTATGCATATTAGAGAATTCAGTACACATGAAAAAACAGGTAGCAACCCTTTCATATTTACCAGTAGTATGCAGCACTAAGTTCTCCCCAAGCCTAGTGATATCAGAAGCTGCCCTTGCTCCTAATAATGCTGCATGGTGCTCAGGTACACAAAGATATAGGAGCCAGGACATAATTTTCAGTTGCCATGGTGACCTGGCAACTAGGCATTGTGGAGCCCTGTGCTGACATCCCATTGTCATTTGTTTATTGTAGGCTAAGCTATTAAGGCAACTTGTGTATATTTCTACCCTGTAGTATTGACCTACTATAATGGGAGTGTTTCTAGCTGCTGCTCTGCCAATGTAAGGCCAATAGAACAATTCACAGTCGTGCTTGATCCAGAGCTCTAGAATTCAGTATGCTTAAATGAATAGGGCAAAATAATACATTAAAATCGCAGTATTAATACTAATGTGTATTAAATGTGTTTTGCCTTGGCTTGACAGCTGTTTATGGAGGAAATGACGCAGAAGCAGCCAGATGTTGATAAGGTGACAAAGACCTACAAGCGAAAAACAACGGATCCCAACCATGAAAAGACCCGTAGCAGTGAGTACCAGCAATCACAGCTTGGTTTTAAATGCTTTGATGTAAACATATGTCACATGTTTCATTTGTGAATATTATTATTTTATGCTTAGATTAACATAGTAATATAGTAGATGAGGTTGAAAAAAAAGACCCTAGTCCATCGGGTTCAACCTATACAAATCTAATATACTTAAAAAAGCTCTAGTTAAACTTAAATTAATCCCATTAAAAGGTGACCCATTTAACACAAGCAATCATATCCATGAATTCTGTTTCTAGCCAGAAACGTATCCAAACCATTTTTAAATATATTTGGCATTCACTACCTCCTTTGGTAATGAGTTCCACAATTGTATTGCTCTTACAGTGTGAAAAATGTTTCAGTTGTAGGAGATTAAATTGTGTTCCCTTATAGTGTATCTTTGACATCATTTCTGTCCTCACCAGGGAAACCTTCTGTGCAGACCTCTACTCCAGTGCTTCCTGTCATCTCGCAGTCAGAGACCAAGAACCCAAGGATCAATCAGCTGTCCGCACGCTGGCAACAAGTATGGCTATTAGCCTTGGAGAGACAGAGGAAGCTGAATGATGCACTGGATAGGCTAGAGGAGGTACGAGACCCTCGCACTAGAAACTAGCAGTGTTAGTAAACATGAAAAACCTTTGTGTAAACAGTAAATGGTGTGGATAATTAATATATTTCTTTCATGTAAGTGGCAAGTGTCCATGAGCTAGTGACGTATGGGATATACATTTCTACCAGGAGGGGGCAAAGTTTCCCAAACCTCAAAAATGCCTATAAATACACCTCCCACCACACTCATACCTTAGTTTTACAAACTTTGCCTCCTTGTGGAGGTAGTGAAGCATGATGTGCTTGATTTCTTTCTCCAACATTGGTGTGTCCGGTCCACGGCGTCATCCTTACTTGTGGGATATCTCTTCCCCAACAGGAAATGGCAAAGAGTCCCAGCAAAGCTGGCCATATAGTCCCTCCTAGGCTCCGCCCACCCCAGTCATTCTCTTTGCCGTTGCACAGGCAACATCTCCACGGAGATGGTTAAGAGTTTTTTGGTGTTTAAATGTAGTTTTTATTCTTCTATCAAGTGTTTGTTATTTTAAAATAGTGCTGGTATGTACTATTTACTCTGAAACAGAAAAGGATGAAGATTTCTGTTTGTGAGAGGAAGATGATTTTAGCAGACAGTAACTAAAATCGATTGCTGTTTCCACATAGGACTGTTGAGATGAAGTAACTTCAGTTGGGGGAAGCAGTTAGCAGACTTTTCTGCTTAAGGTATGACTAGCCATATTTCTAACAAGACGATGTAATGCTGGAAGGCTGTCATTTCCCCTCATGGGGACCGGTAAGCCATTTTCTTAGTCAAACAAACAGAATAAAGGGCTTAATATGGGCTAAAAAACTGGTAGACATTTTTATGGGCTAAATCGATTGCTTTATTTGGGCATTTTATTCATATTTATGCTGACAATTTGCATTTATAAACTTGGGGAACGTTTATTAAACGGCAGGCACTATGTTAGACACCTTTTCCAGTCAGGGGGCCTTCCTAGTTGTAGACTGAGCCTCATTTTCGCGCCATTACTGCGCAGTTGTTTTTTGAGAGCAGGGCATGCAGATGCATGTGTGAGGATCTGAAATTTGCTGGAAAAGCTTCTAGAAGGCGTCAATTGGTATCGTATTCCCCTCTGGGCTTGGTTGGGTCTCAGCAAAGGCTATAGCTGGGACTGTATAGGGGTTAAATTTGTAAACGGCTCCGGTTCCGTTATTTTAAGGGTTAAAGCTCTGAAATTTGGTGTGCAATACTATTAATGCTTTAAGACACTGTGGTGAAATTTTCGTAATTTTTGAACAATTCCTTCATACTTTTTCACATATTCAGTAATAAAGTGTTTTCTGTTTAAAATTTAAAGAGACAGTAACGGTTTTGTTTTAAAACGTTTTTTTGTGCTTTGTTGACAAGTTTAAGCCTGTTTAACGTGTCTGTTCCTTCAGATAAGCTATGTTCTATATGTATGAAAGCCAATGTGTCTCCCCATTTAAATTTATGTGATAATTGTGCCATAGCGTCCAAACAAAGTAAGGACAGTACTGCCACAGATAATGAAATTGCCCAAGATGATTCCTCAGATGAGGGGAGTAAACATGATACTACATCATCTCCTACTGTGTCTACACCAGTTTTGCCCACGCAGGAGGCCCCTAGTACATCTAGTGCGCCAATGCTTATTACCATGCAACAATTAACGGCTGTAATGGATAACTCCATAGCAAATATTTTATCCAAAATGCCTACTTATCAGAGAAAGCGTGATTGCTCTGTTTTAAACACTGAAGAGCAGGAGGGCGCTGATGATAATTGTTCTGTCATACCCTCACACCAATCTGAAGGGGCCATGAGGGAGGTTTTGTCAGATGGAGAAATTTCAGATTCAGGAAAAATTTCTCAACAAGCTGAACCTGATGTTGTGACATTTAAATTTAAATTAGAACATCTCCGCGCACTGCTTAAGGAGGTGTTATCTACTCTGGATGATTGTGACAACTTGGTCATTCCAGAGAAATTATGCAAAATGGACAAGTTCCTAGAGGTTCCGGTGCACCCCGACGCTTTTCCTATACCCAAGCGGGTGGCGGACATAGTAAATACGGAGTGGGAAAAGCCCGGCATACCTTTTGTTCCCCCCCTATATTTAAGAAATTATTTCCTATGGTCGACCCCAGAAAGGACTTATGGCAGACAGTCCCTAAGGTCGAGGGGGCAGTTTCTACTCTAAACAAACGCACTACTATTCCTATCGAAGATAGTTGTGCTTTCAAAGATCCTATGGATAAAAAATTGGAAGGTTTGCTTAAAAAGATTTTTGTACAGCAAGGTTACCTTCTACAACCCATTTCGTGCATTGTTCCTGTCACTACAGCAGCGTGGTTCTGGTTCGAGGAACTAGAAAAGTCGCTCAGTAGAGAGACTCCATATGAGGAGGTTATGGACAGAGTTCACGCACTTAAATTGGCTAACTCTTTTATTTTAGATGCCGCTTTGCAATTAGCTAGATTAGAGGCGAAAAATTCAGGGTTTGCTATCGTGGCGCGCAGAGCGCTTTGGCTAAAGTCTTGGTCAGCGGATGTGTCATCCAAGACAAAATTGCTTAATATCCCTTTCAAAGGTAAAACTCTATTTGGACCAGAATTGAAAGAGATTATTTCAGACGTCACTGGGGGAAAGGGCCACGCCCTTCCACAAGATAGGCCTTACAAAAGCCAAAAATAAGTCTAATTTTCGTTCCTTTCGCAATTTCAGGAACGGACCGGCCTCTAATTCTGCATCCTCTAAGCAAGAGGGTAATGCCTCACAACCCAAACCAGCCTGGAAACGATGCAAGGCTGGAACAAGGGTAAGCAGGCCAAGAAGCCTGCCGCTGCTAACAAAACAGCATGAAGGAGTAGCCCCCGATCCGGGACCGGATCTAGTGGGGGGCAGACTCTCTCTCTTTGCTCAGGCTTGGGCAAGAGATGTTCAGGATCCCTGGGCGCTAGAAATAGTTTCTCAAGGTTATCTCCTGGAATTCAAGGAACTACCCCCAAGGGGAAGGTTCCACATGTCTCACTTATCCTCAAACCAAATAAAGAGAAAGGCATTCTTACATTGTGTAGAAGACCTGTTAAAGATGGGAGTGATACACCCAGTTCCAATAAAGGAACAAGGAATGGGATTTTATTCCAATCTGTTCGTAGTTCCCAAAAAAGAGGGAACTTTCAGACCAATTTTGGATTTGAAGATCCTAAACAAATTTCTCAGGGTACCATCGTTCAAGATGGAAACCATTCGAACGATTCTACCCACTATCCAGGAAAGTCAATTTATGACTACCGTGGATCTAAAGGATGCGTACCTACATATTCCTATCCACAAAGAACATCATCAGTTCCTAAGGTTCGCTTTTCTGGACACGCATTACCAGTTTGTGGCCCTCCCATTCGGGTTAGCCACTGCTCCAAGGATTTTCACAAAGGTGCTAGGGTCCCTTCTAGCGGTTCTAAGACAGAGGGGCATTGCAGTAGTACCTTACTTGGACGACATTCTAATACAAGCGTCGTCCCTGTCAAAAGCAAAGGCTCATACAGACATCGTTCTGGCCTTTCTCAGATCACACGGATGGAAGGTGAACATAGAAAAAAGTTCTCTGTCTCCGTCGACAAGAGTTCCCTTCTTGGGAACAATAATAGATTCCTTAGAAATGAGGATTTTTCTGACAGAGGTCAGAAAATCAAAACTTCTAAGCTCTTGTCAAGTTCTTCATTCTGTTCCTCGTCCTTCCATAGCGCAGTGCATGGAAGTAGTAGGGTTGATGGTTGCAGCAATGGACATAGTTCCTTTTGCACAAATTCATCTAAGACCATTACAACTGTGCATGCTCAAACAGTGGAATGGGGACTATATGGACTTGTCTCCAATGATTCAAGTAGATCAGAAGACCAGAGATTCACTCCGTTGGTGGCTGACCCTGGACCATCTGTCCCAGGGAATGAGCTTCCGCAGACCAGAGTGGGTCATTGTCACGACCGACGCCAGTCTAGTGGGCTGGGGCGCGGTCTGGGAATCCCTGAAAGCTCAGGGTCTATGGTCTCGGGAAGAGTCTCTTCTTCCGATAAACATTCTGGAACTGAGAGCGATATTCAATGCTCTCAGGGCTTGGCCTCAACTAGCAAAGGCCAGATTCATAAGGTTCCAATCAGACAACATGACGACCGTTGCGTATATCAATCATCAGGGGGGAACAAGGAGTTCAACCTTGGACCTTCAACCTAGCTTATGTATTTCCACCGTTTCCTCTCATTCCCAGGCTGGTAGCCAGGATCAATCAGGAGAGGGCCTCGGTGATCTTGATAGCTCCTGCGTGGCCACGCAGGACTTGGTATGCAGACCTGGTGAATATGTCATCGGTTCCACCATGGAAGCTACCTTTGAGACAGGACCTTCTTGTTCAGGGTCCATTCGAACATCCAAATCTGGTCTCCCTCCAGCTGACGGCTTGGAGATTGAACGCTTGATTCTATCGAAGCGTGGATTTTCAGATTCTGTGATAGATACTCTGGTTCAGGCCAGAAAACCGGTAACTAGAAAGATTTACCATAAAATATGGAAAAGATATATCTGTTGGTGTGAATCCAAAGGATTCCCATGGAATAAGATAAAAATTCCTAAGATTCTCTCCTTTCTACAAGAAGGTTTGGAGAAAGGATTATCTGCAAGTTCTCTAAAGGGACAGATCTCTGCTTTATCTGTCTTACTACACAAAAGACTGGCAGCTGTGCCAGATGTTCAAGCATTTGTTCAGGCTCTGGTTAGGATCAAGCCTGTTTACAGACCTTTGACTCCCCCCTGGAGTCTAAATCTAGTTCTTTCAGTTCTTCAAGGGGTTCCGTTTGAACCTTTACATTCCATAGATATTAAGTTACTATCTTGGAAAGTTTTGTTTTTGGTTGCAATTTCTTCTGCTAGAAGAGTTTCAGAGTTATCTGCTCTGCAGTGTTCTCCGCCCTATCTGGTGTTCCATGCAGATAAGGTGGTTTTGCGTACTAAGCCTGGTTTTCTTCCTAAGGTTGTTTCTAACAAAAATATTAACCAGGAGATAGTTGTACCTTCTTTATGTCCGAATCCAGTTTCAAAGAAGGAACGTTTGTTACACAATTTGGACGTAGTCCGTGCTCTAAAATTCTATTTAGAGGCTACAAAAGATTTCGGACAAACATCTTCCTTGTTTGTTGTTTATTCTGGTAAAAGGAGAGGTCAAAAAGCGACTTCTACCTCTCTTTCCTTTTGGCTTAAAAGCATCATCCGATTGGCTTATGAGACTGCCGGACGGCAGCCTCCTGAAAGAATCACAGCTCACTCCACTAGGGCTGTGGCTTCCACATGGGCCTTCAAGAACGAGGCTTCTGTTGACCAGATATGTAAGGCAGCGACTTGGTCTTCACTGCACACTTTTGCCAAATTTTACAAATTTGATACTTTTGCTTCTTCGGAGGCTATTTTTGGGAGAAAGGTTTTGCAAGCTGTGGTGCCTTCCATTTAGGTAACCTGATTTGCTCCCTCCCTTCATCCGTGTCCTAAAGCTTTGGTATTGGTTCCCACAAGTAAGGATGACGCCGTGGACCGGACACACCAATGTTGGAGAAAACAGAATTTATGCTTACCTGATAAATTACTTTCTCCAACGGTGTGTCCGGTCCACGGCCCGCCCTGGTTTTTTAATCAGGTCTGATGAATTATTTTCTCTAACTACAGTCACCACGGTACCATATGGTTTCTCCTATATATATTTCCTCCTGTCCGTCGGTCGAATGACTGGGGTGGGCGGAGCCTAGGAGGGACTATATGGCCAGCTTTGCTGGGACTCTTTGCCATTTCCTGTTGGGGAAGAGATATCCCACAAGTAAGGATGACGCCGTGGACCGGACACACCGTTGGAGAAAGTAATTTATCAGGTAAGCATAAATTCTGTTTTTATGATAGGCGCTTCTAAGCATTTTGAAGCCCAATTCCGGCTCTCAGAGTACAGTGTTTGTCAGAGGGATGTGAAGGGGGTATTGCCTGTTGATTTACTGGTTTCACCCATGGGAAATCCTTCCAAAGGCTCTCTGTAATCGCTCGCAGGGATTCATCTCTGCCTCCCTTTTCAGATCGACGTTATACTCCTCTACCATTACCTCTGCTGATATTTTTCAGTACTGGTTTGGCTGTCTGCTATATGTGGATGGGTGTCTTCTGGTAAGTATATCATTTTTTAAGACACTCTCAGCTATGTTTGGCGCTTTATGTTATAAAGTTTTAGGGAGTTTATTTAGGTTTTAGGAATTTATGTTTTAGGGAGTTTATTTAGGTACATTTTTATCTTACCTCAGTTTTTCAAATTTGACTTTGTTTTTCAAAATTTTCGCGGGCAAACTAGGCTCGCGAGGACGCAAAATGCTGGTTTTTATTGCGTCATTCTTGGCGCTAAACGTTTTGGCATGAAGTTGTGTCTGTTGCGACGCGAGTCGCATCTTTTCTTGCGTCTTTGTTGACGCAAATTTTTTTGCCGCAAAGTCTCGCCGTTATGGCGCAAGTTGCGTAATTTCATTGTGTTTACTTTGGCGCCAAAAGTTTCTTTCTCTGCATTTGCGTCATCTTTGTTTGCGTCGTTTTTGGCGCCTAAATTTGTTATATTAAGCCTCTCCCTTTTATGCTCGCTGCTTTCATTTTATTATAGAGAGCTATGATGCTTGCTTTTTATTTTATTTTTTTCTATAAAAATTCTATCATGAATTTTTGCTATTTCTGAAACTGTTACATTGTGGAAATTGGATATTTTGTCTAAATGTTATTTTTCTTTTTTGTTACATTTTTTGAGATCTGCCTCTGATATTACTGTAGAAACCAAGATGCCTGAACACAATTCTACCAAAAGCTAAGTGTGTTATTATTGTCAAGCTGATTTTATTCCCTCAGCTTAATTATGGGCACTTAATTTATCATATTATTATATGCTGATAATATTTCTATGTGTACAATTACATTTACTGTTTTTACTTTCTCAGTTTAATGTACCTATAAGTTCTGCAGATATAAAAATGTTACTGCTGCAGCCATAAGAAGGCTATGACTGCTATTGCGCCTTCAATTAATGTAAAGGTCTTTCCAAACTTGTTATAGATTTAATCAATTTTGTATTGACCGACAGCATATTTAAGTATCTTCTGCTGATGAGGGTTCCTTTCTCTCAGAGGATCCTGCATCAGAGATAGTAATTGACTAATCTTCTTTTTTGAAATTGAACATTTTAGTTCTCTTTTAAGGAAGCATTGTTAATCTTACATATTAAGGAGTCTAGTTCTCCTAATATCTAAGTTGATAATCATTTAAATTCTGTGTTTTAATGATTTCTAAGGTTGCTCCTGAGGTTTTCTTTCCTATTCTAGATGCTATATGTTTGCTAAAGAATGGTCTAAACCTGGTTCCTTTTTGGGAATGCACTGCTATTCCTATGGAAGATAGTACTTATTTTTTCAGGATGCTTTAAGGAAGCTTGAATTTTACCTTAGAAGAGCGAGCATATTTACATACTGTTGATGTTCTTAGGATGATGTTGGTACTGCTTCAACTTTCTGGTTGGACAGTCAGCGTAGCAGTTATCATATTTTAAAGTATATAACGTTGTTTTTTGCGTCAATATGTCAATCATTTTATTTATGATACTGTATTTGATGGCAATTAAGATTAATGTCAAATCTATGTTTTTAGCTATTCTATTTAGAAGAGATTTATGTTTTAAATTTTGAAATTCTGACATGGTGCCTAAATATAAATTATCTCTATCTTTTCAGGGTAATCATTTGTTTGGTTCTCAATTGGATTGTATTATCTCCATTATATCTGGGGATAAGGGAGTTTTTTTCTGCCCTTAGATAAGTAATTTAAGGGTAAATTTGAAGCTCTCATTTGTTTTTGTTCCTTTCGTCAGAATAGAGAACAGAAAACCTCTCATTTCCCTAAGGCTTCTGGCTCTAATTAGAGACTATCTCCGAATTAGAATAATTCCTAGCCTTATAATAAACCAAATTTAGCCTTAAAGTCTGCATGTAGGTGCGGCCCTCAAACCAGTACTTCTGGGAAGATTCTTTCTTTCTCATGTTGCAACAAACCCTGTAAAAACTCAGGCTTTTCTAAAATGTGTTTTAGAACTAGAGTTTTCAGGGGTGATTGTACCAGTTCCTCAGCAGGATTAGGGATTGGATTTCTATTTTCAATCTATTCATTGTCCATAAGAGGGAAGTTTTTTTTCAGATCCAATCCTGGATCTGAAAACTTTAAATTGTTTTGTAAGAGTCACAACTTTCAAGATGGTGACTATAAGGACTATTCTACCTTTTGTTTATCAAGGTTAATGTCCACTATAGACTTACAGGTCGCTTATTTTGACTTTTATATTCATCCAGACCACTATTGTTTTCTGAGATTCTTTTTTCTAGACAAGCATTACCAATTTGTTGCTTTTCCATTTGGCCTAGAAACAGCACCAATATTTTTCTCGAAAGTTCTTGGTGTTCTTCTTTCTGTATTCAGATGGTAAGGTATTGCAGTGTTTTTGGACGATGTCTTAGTTTTAGACAATGTACTAGTTCAGTTTTTCTTTTAGCTGAATCTCACACGAAACAACTAATTGTTTCTTCAAGTATATAGTTGGAGGATCGATTTACCTAAGAGTTTCTTGATTCTTCAGACAAGGTCACCTTCTTAGGTTTCCAAGATAGATTCAGTGTCCATGACTCTTTCTCTAACAGACAAGAGCGAATAAAATTGGTCTTAGCTTGTCTAAACCTTCAGTCTCTATAATTCTCTTCAGTGATTATGATCGCTGCATAGGACGCAATCTCCTTTGCTCATTTTCATATGAATCCTCTACAGCTTTTACATTTTGCACCAGTGGTGCAGAGATTATACTCAATTATCACAGTTGATATACTTTAATCCCAACACTCAGCTTTCTCTGACTTGGTGGTTTAACCATCACCTTATTGTTTAAAGGGGCCTCCTTTGTTCGTCCTTCCTTGATTGTGACGACAACAGATGCAAGTCTTTCAGGTTGGGGAGCTGTCTGGGGAACCCTGACAGCACAAGGGGTTTGGAATTCTCAAGAGGCAAGGTTTACAATCAATATTTAGAACTCCGTGCTATTTTTAGAGCTATTTGAAGAGAGAACTTTACTTTTGTTTTCAATCAGACAATGTCACAGACAGTGGCATATGTCAATCATCAAGGGGGACTTGCAGTCCTTTAGCGATGAAAGGAAGTATCTTTGATATTTTCTTGGGCAGAATCCAACTCTTGTCAAGACTCTGCGATTCATATCTCAGGTGTAGACAATTGGGAAGCTGATTGTTTCCGCTGTCATTTTATTCATCCGGGGGAGCGGTTTCTCCATCCAGATGTGTTTATTTCAACTTGTACAGATGTGGGGTCTTCTAGAAATAGATCTGTTGGCCTCTCGCCTGAACAGGAATCTTCAGATACCTTTTCAGGTTTGGTGATTTTCAGGCGGAAATGATGAATGCTTTAGCAGTTCTCTGTTTTCTCAACCTGCTTTCTTTTTTCTGTCTCTGGTTCTTCTTCCAAAGGGTGATCTCCAAGATCATAATGGAGCAATCTTATGTGTTGCTGATAGCACCAGCATGGCTTTTAAGGTTTTGGTATGCAGACTTTGTCCGAATGTCCAGTTGCCAGCTTTGGTCTCTTTTTATAAGACCAGACATTTGAAGGTATGGAATTTGAACACTTAGTTTTTATTCATAGACGTTTTTATGACTCCGTTATTGTTTTCTCTCTGATACAGGTTTATAAATCTTTTTTTTGCAATATTATGTTGAAACTACTTAGATTTCAGTAAGACTTCTAGTCTATTTGTTATTTTTTCTGGTTGCAGAAAAAGTCTGAAAGCTTCTGCTATTTCCTTGGCATCTTGGTCGGAGCTTTTGATTTTCAAAGCTTATTTGGAGGAGGAGCAGTATTCGCCTCAGCGTATTACAGCTCATTATACTAGATCAGTCGCTATATCTTGGGTTTTCAAGAATGAAACTTCAGTTGATCAAATTTGCATAGCAGCAGCTTGATCTTCTTTGTATATTTTTACTAAAATGTTACCCTTTTTTATGTGTTTGCTTCTTCTGAAGCAGCCTTTGGTAGAAAGATTATTCAGGTAGCTTTCTCAGTTTGATTCTAGTGCCTATGATTTGAGGTTTTTTTTAATTTGGATATTTGGATTTCATTTCTCAGCGGAAAAAGCTGTTTCTTTTGCAAGATATACCGAGTCCACGGATTCATTCTAACTTCTGGGATATTGTCCTTCCTGACAGGAAGTAGCAAAGAGAGCACCACAGCAGAGCTGTCTATATAGCTCCCCCCTTAACTCCACCCCCCAGTCATTCTCTTTGCTGGCTCTAAGCAGGTTATGAGGCTGCTGGACAGCAGCCTCCTGAAAGAATTACAGCTCACTCCACTAGAGCGGTGGCTTCCACATGGGCTTTTTAAAATGATGCTTCTGTTGAACAGATTTGTAAGGCTTCAACTTGGTCTTCGCTTCATACCTTTTCCAAATTTTACAAATTTGATACTTTTGCTTCTTCGGAGGCTATTTTTGGGAGAAAGGTTTTGCAAGCAGTGGTGCCTTCCGTTTAGGTTCCTGTCTTGTCCCTCCCTTCATCCGTGTCCTAAAGCTTTGGTATTGGTATCCCACAAGTTAAGATGAATCCGTGGACTCGGTACATCTTGCAAAAGAAAACAAAATTTATGCTTACCTGATAAATTTCTTTCTTTTGTGATGTACCGAGTCCACGGCCCGCCCTGTCTATTCAAGACAGACAGTATTTTTTTTATGAAAACTTCAGTCACCTCTGCACCTTATAGTTTCTCCTTTTCTTCCTTGGCCTTCGGTCGAATAACTGGGGGGGGTGGAGTTAAGGGGGGGAGCTATATAGACAGCTCTGCTGTGGTGCTCTCTTTGCTACTTCCTCTTAGGAAGGACAATATCCCACAAGTTAGGATGAATCCGTGGACTCGGTAAATCTCAAAAGAAATAAATTTATCAGGTAAGCATAAATTTTGTTTTTTATTTTATCCCTCCCTCTCTAGTGACTCTGTGGACTTCCACATCTTGGTTATTATATCCCATACGTCACTAGCTCATGGACTCTTGCCACTTACATGAAAGAAAACAGAAAACATAATTAATGCAAGAACCTACCTGATAAATGAATTTCTTTCATAGTGGCAAGAGTCCATGAGACCCACCCTATTTTTTGGTGGTTATGATTTTTTTTAGTATAAAAGCACATTTTTTCCCAGTTCCTCTTTTTGTATGCTTTTTTACACCTCACTACTTGGCTATACGTTAAACTAAGGTATGAGTGTGGTGGGAGGTGTATTTATAGGCATTTTTGAGGTTTGGGAAACTTTGCCCCCTCCTGGTAGGAATGTATATCCCATACGTCACTAGCTCATGGACTCTTGCCACTATGAAATAAATTAATTTATCAGGTAAGTTCTTACATAAATTAAGTTATTTATTTGTAATTCTGTAGGCAGTACTGTTGTTTGTTAAAGGGATATGAAACATAACATTTTATTTCATGAATTAGATAGAGCATGCCATTTAGAGCTTTTCTAATTTACTTTTATTATCAATGTTTATTTGTTCTGTTGGTATCTTTTGTTGAAAAGCAGGAGCTGGCCTATTTCTGGAGCACTATATGGCAGCAGATTTGCAAGAATGTTATCCATTTGCAAGAGCTCTAGATGGCAGCACTATCTCCTGCCATGTAGCGCTACAGATGCCTACCTAGGTATCTCTTCAACACAGAATATCATGGGAATTAAGCAAATATAATAGAAGATTGTAATCTTTTTTTTTTTTTAGATGGTATGCTCTGTCTGAATTACAAAAGAGCATTTGTGGGTTTCATATCCCTTTAAGTGGGGTGGATGTTCTACTTTTGTGACCCATTACATTATTTAATTGTAAATGTTCCCCCTCACAACATTTCACACAATGTCATGATGCACAATGCACTGTAGCCAATTAGATTGTTAGTACTTAAAGGAACAGTAAAGTCATAATTATTAAACATTCATGATTTAGACAGAGAATACAATTTTAAACAACTTTCCAATTTATTTCTATTATTTAATGTGATTCCTTCTCCTGTTATCCTTTGCTGAAAGGTTTATCTAGGTAAGCTCAGGAGCAGAAAATAACCTAGGTTCTAGCTGCAGATTGGTGGCTTCATATATATACCGACTGTCATTGGCTCACCCATGTGTTCAGTTAGAAACCAGTAGTGCATTGCTGCTCCTTCAACAAATGATACCAAGAGAATGAAACAAAATTGATCATAGAAGTAAACTGGAAAGTTGTTTAAAATTGTATGTTCTACCTAAATCGTGAAAGAAATGCTTTGGGTTCATGCCCCTTTAAGCATTCTGCATTATTTGATATGATTTAAAAAGTAAGTGACCTTTAGGAACTATTCAGTGATGTCCTGTTTACAGATCACAGTAGGGAATGTATTTGTTATACGTGTTTTTGCTGTGTAGTTGAAGGAATTTGCCAACTTTGACTTTGACATCTGGAGGAAAAAGTATATGCGCTGGATGAATCACAAGAAGTCTCGCGTTATGGATTTTTTCCGAAGAATAGATAAAGACCAAGATGGAAAGATCACCAGACAAGAATTCATTGATGGAATATTGGCTTCTAGTAAGTGATTTCAGAACAATACTAGTCTATCTAGCATTTTGGGCAAGATGTATTATAGCTGAGGCGTACAGGGGCACGTATACGCGCCCCTGTATGCCTCAGCTCGCCTGTGGCTTGGCGAAATTACCCGCAGGTATTTGGCATTACACACAAGCGCAATTTTGCGCTCGCGTGCAATCCTGCCCGCGCACAGCCAATCACGTGCGGGCAGGAGCTGTCAATCTCCTCGGTCGGACTCGACCGAGGAGATTGAATTTCGCCAGTTTAGAGGTGGCGAAGAGCGTTATCAAGCAGCGGTCTGCTGACTGCTGCTTGATAAATCACGGCGAGCAAGTTCTTGTGAGAACTTGCTGCCGTAGGGGCTTCATAAATCTAGCCCTTTATCTTCATTTGTGACTGTTGGCTTATACAGAACTGTTTAGCAATACACAATCTGTACAGTAAATCTGTTCTTGCATATGACACATAAAAGGAGTGTTTTATGCTTACCCCGAATTACATTTACCAGAACATTGTGTTTGGGCAATAAACTGCTCTTAATTGACAGCTTTTAGATAAGTAATACAATTATCCTGTATATCTTGCCTCTTCCCTGCTGTGAGAGCAGTTGTACTAGCCAGATATCATTCACCCTATCAAGTATGGCCCTGATTAGTTAATACGCAGTCTGCTCATCATAGACCGTGGTGTATTTTGCATAAACACAGCTGCATCAGATGGCATGCGAGAGAAGACATGTATAACTATAAAGATTTAACATTTTTAAGTGCAATATTTCCTTACATTTAGTGGAGAAACTAAGAGAGTGTGACATTACGGCTAAGTCGTCTTGACATTTTGTTTTGCTCTGCTCAGAATTCCCAACCACTAAGCTAGAGATGACCGCCGTAGCTGATATATTTGATCGTGATGGGGATGGATACATAGATTACTATGAGTTTGTTGCTGCCCTTCATCCCAACAAGGATGCCTATCGCCCAACCACAGATGCAGACAAGATTGAGGATGAGGTAACCCCTGTACTATGATGTATTATGATACCACCACTTTACACTACCCCCTAAATCTGAAAACTTAATTGGTGTAATCCTTTATTAATCAGGTCACCAGGCAAGTTGCACAATGTAAGTGTGCAAAAAGATTCCAGGTGGAGCAGATCGGAGAGAATAAGTACAGAGTAAGTACAGATTTTTTTAAAAGATTTTTTCTTTTTTTTTAAGGAGATAGCTGGAAACATGGTCACATATTCCCTTAATATATTTAAAGGGATATAAATGCGAAATTTTAAAATGATCACTGCCAGAGTGATAAGTTTTATGACCATAGCAGTGACAGCGTTTACAAAAATGTTTCTGACATATATGTTTATTGCAAAAATGTGTCTAATAATACTTGAAATTTGATTTCCTTTCAAGATGTTACTCGAACTTTTTCTATCGTGTTTATGAAAGAGTAGCAGCTAAACATCTCGAAAATATTAAAAGTGGTTATGTAAATATGTGAAACAATGGGAATCTGCTACTCATTGGTTGATAGGGGCAATGTGTGTTTTCATTTATCACTAGTTTAGTTGGTTATATTATTATTATTTGTACTTCTAAACCAAGCTTAACTCTTAAGAGTTAATGTGTAATATATAAAGTTAGTAGAACAGATTAGATAAGATAGTAGAACAAGTGAAACTCCAAATTTAGCAAACTAAAATATAATAATGAGTACAGTTATGTCTGCTTAAAGGGACAGTAAAGTCCAAAAAAAACTTTCATTATTCAGATAGGGCATGTAATTTTAAACACCTTTCCCTTTGTACTTTTATCACCAATTTTGCTTTGTTTTCTTGGTATTGTTAGTTGAAAGCTAAACCTAGGTAGGCTCATATGCTAATTATTAGACCTTGAAGGCCGCCTCTAATCTTAATGCATTTTGACAGTTTTTTACCACTAGAGGGTGTTAGTTCATGTGTTTCATATAGATAACATTGAGCTCATGCACGTGAATTTACTGAGTGAGCACTGATTGGCTAAAATGCAAGTCTGTCAAAAGAACTGAAATAAGGGGGCAGTTTGCAGAGGCTTAGCTACAAGGTAATTACAGAGATAAAATGTGTATTATTATAAATGTGTTGGTTATCCAAAACTGGGGAATTGGTAATTAAGGGATTATCTATCTTTTAAAACAACAAAAATTCTGGTGTTGTCTGTCCCCTTATTATAAAGTAATTTATTTTAAAGGAATATGAAACCACACATTTTTCTTTTGTGATTCAGACAGAGCTTACAATTTAATTATTTTTTTCCTTTTTTACTTCTATTATCAAATTTGCTCAATTCCCATGGCATTATTTATTGAATACCTAGGTTAGGTCTCTGAGCACTACATGGCTGCCATCTAGTGCTCTTGCAAATGGATAACATTCTGGCAAAACTGCTGCCATATAGTGTTCTAGACACGTGCACACTTCTGAGTTTAAGTCCCTGCTTTTCAACAAAAGAGATTCCAAGAAAAACAAAGAAAATTTGATTATAGAAGTAAATTAGAAAGATGTTTAAAATCGCATACTCGATCTCAATGTTTCTCAACCACGGTCCTCAAGTACCTCCAACAGGACAGGTTTTCATTATAGCTGAACTAGAGCACAGGATAAATAATCAGCTGATGGGTCAGAGAAGGTTAGTAACCATGGCTACTGCTGATTTTCACCTGTGCTCTAGTTCAGCTTTAATGAAAACCTGGCCTGTTGGGGGTATTTGAGGACTGCAGTTGAGAAAAGCAGCTCTATCTAAATCATGAAAGAAAATGTTTGGGTTTCATGTCCCTTTAGCGTAAGTAAATATAATTAAAAGAGCAACATATCCGCATCATGATAACGTATTGCCCAGGAAATGTTAAAAGCAAAGCTATTGAGAATAGAGCCAAATCAAATAAGGTTAGTACGAATATATATTGGAAGTCGGTCTTACAATTAGGGCACTATAGATGATACTTATTAGGCTGGCAGATATATTACACATTTAGCTGTATTTTAATTGTATACTAAATTAATTCTTCCTTGTGAATTTAACTGCTCCTTGAAAATAGGGCATTTTAATAACTTTCTTTATCATGAATTTGTTTATTATACATGTATTTGTCTGTCAAACTAAAGCCTTATTTCTCTCTTCCTCCACGTTTTCGTATAGTTCTTCCTAGGGAACCAGGTACAGTGCCTTGTAATGCTGCGTTTTGCTTCCCAAATAATCACCTGCTTACTCTGAATAATTGTATTCATTATTTTCCATAACAATTACCACAATTTCTGTAGATTTGTCATGCTGTTTATGGCCATTATACAGACATTGCATTAAATACACTTATTGTAACAGTGTCTGTGTATCATCTCAGCACATAGAATAAATAGCTACTTGCCTTTCCTGGTATGGGCATAGCTATGGGCTATTTGGTACCTGTTATATATGGTCTTTTGTAGTAAAGTAATATCTTTTAAACAAATTGTCAAATTGACAGTGGGACATAAAATTCACTGGGGATATAAATTAATATGAAAGATTCCATTTTCCAGATAAACCTTAATGGAACCAAACAGCCTGACTTCTATGAAAGCATGGAGATTTAATTCTGGTTTTAGTGTGATTTTGTCATGTTTTTTAATTGGGACTATGTAATTCATCTGATGTAGATAAAATAAGGAAAACTAACCTCCATTTTCATAACTAATGTTCACATTGGGATGTGAGCTGAGCATATGATCCTTGGGCAATAAAACTAACCTATTTTTCCTCTGGAATCTGACATTCATGCTAATCATTTGTTGCCACAAGTATTATCCATAAAACAGTTTACGGGTGTAACTAGCAACAAATGGATTCAGTACTTGGTATTGCCTTTCCCACAATTCCTGCTTACAGAATATATATGTGTGTAAATATGAGTATGTAGGTACAAAATGCACACACATATTTTTCTCTCTTGCTCTTATGGTATTATATGGTCATCACTGGTGGATATATCCTTATGCTAAAGGAGTAGGTAGGAACCTTCCAGAAGTCTTAACAGTTCTCCCATTCCTGTTTGTTTTTTATACCATGGAGAAAGAAAGATCAATAGATTATTTCTTGTTCTCCAATAGGTCTGTTAAATTGTTTCCCTTTAATATGCTTCTAATATCTTTCTATACTAGCTGAATAGTATTAAATGTATGGGAAATTTATCGTTTTGGGTTTGTTTTTGTATTTTAAATAACTGGTTTTGCTCATTGAAACCACAACCCATTGTTCTCAAGCAGCAGACCTCCTTATCTTATCTGTCCCTCTATATATGCAAAAAGGAAAATACTTAGATACTAAAATTATCTTTATGGGTGGTGGTTTAAATTAACAACCCAGCTATTTCTATTGTATGATTAAACCTAACGCTTCATTTTCCAATAGCATTCATCTGGTGTAAGATGTTATGGGATAGACAATTTTTTATACATTGTCCCTTTATGGGCTCCCCATATAAAGGGGTTATACTGGTATTGCTGCTATAGCATTTCTCATTTGGAAAACACTTCTTGGTTTGATTGTGTATTTTAGCCTAACTTTCAAGTGATTAAAGAAGAATCACTTTGGTTTTGCAGGATTTACCTGCATCCAGTTCTTCTTTTTCGTATAATCCTCATTCTGCCTTAAGGAAAGTGGTCAGTTTATTTAAGTGATCCTTCTGGTTCCTATGTAAGCTAGCTCTCTGACTAGAGGGAAGCATTACAGCAAAAGGCTACATTCACCTCTCATTGCTTCAGAGTGTTTACTGTAAGCGCATAAATATTGTGCCTTTGTATGGTTGTATTAAACTGCATAATGGCCTTTATGCGTAGTAAGTGTGAGTCAGACAAAATCTAATAAGTGCCATTTGGGAAACAAGGAAATCAAATGATATTCCCTGAAAATAGTAAACAATTCAGAAAACACATGAAAAGGGCAAACAATGCAGAAAACACAGTTTCTACTTCAGTGTAGGATTCTCTTGTGCGGTATATATGGATACTGATATGGATCAAGTGAAAGTTTAAAATACATTTTCCTCCTCCCCTTTATAGTTTCCAGATTCATTTTTGTGTATTGATCCCACCTTAGCCAAATATTTTATTATTTAAGCATATCTGAAGATTCTCAAAACCCCTCTAAGTTATTTCTGCAGTGAGTGTGCATAATTTTTAGTCTGTCCTTCAAAGATAATGTGGGTAGATAGACTGAGGCAACCTTTAAAAATCAGGCTGCAGATTCCATGTATAGTTTAGCTATTTCTACTGCTTTCATCCTTACATATTTAGGATTATTCCAGGTTCTGAAAAAAATATTCCTGTTTTTAAGTATGGTATTCCCTTATAGGATTCAAATTTGGTTTATTTGTACCTTATGCCTGGTCTAATTTACACAGTCTTGTTTGGCCATTGCTCCATTAATCTCTCTTCCTAAATAGAATTAAGAAGATTGTGGTTAGGGGCTAAATATATAGCAGGAGGGGAGGGGTGCTGAAGATTTTCAGGTAGGGTTCTACCCACTCTACACACAGCATGATTCTATAATTCCACCAGTACAGACCATATGACTTCACATTTAAGCATGAAGATATTGATTCATCGTAAGTACAAATCATGTTTAATATGCATGGATCAATTGTTGCAATAGGTCATTGTTCTCACAAAGTAGTACAGATATGAATTGATGTCATTATCTGATTCTTCACAGTTTGGAGATTCTCAGCAGTTGAGATTAGTACGTATCCTGCGCAGTACAGTAATGGTCCGTGTTGGTGGTGGGTGGATGGCATTGGACGAATTCTTGGTGAAGAATGATCCTTGCAGAGGTATATTTTTTTGTAAAGACTATTTTGAAAAATGTAATGCATCAAAAAGGATAACCTTACATTGTCAATGATTGTTTTTTATATGAAAGTAAATGTTTGCTCAATTGAAGGCCCAACTTTGTGTTTCACCCACACAAAGAGTTTAATACATAGTTAAAGTCCACTGCAACTCATTGAAAACCAGTAGTTCTCTGTAGCTCCTGAGCAGGGATTTAAAGGGAGAGTATAGTGTTTCAGATACAGCATGTGATTTTAAACACCTTTCCTATTTACTTTTATTATCTAATTTGCTTCATTTTCTTGATATCCTTTGTCAAAAATCATTCCTAGGTAGGCTAAGGGCTGCAGTGCACTACTGTGAGCCAGCAGCTGATTGGTGGCTACACGTATGTCTCTTGCCATTGGCTCATGTGATGTGCTCAGCTTGCTACCAGTAGTGCATTGCTGCTCTTCAACAAAGGATACCAATAGAATGAAGAAAATCTGAGAATAGAAGTAAATTGGAAAGTTATTAAAAATGTTATGTTCTGTCTGAATCATGACGGAGAAATGTGTGTTTCACATCCCTTTAAGTATGTGTTTAATTTCTTTGCAAGGGTTAAACACATAGAGCTGAAGCTTTAATAGTCCCATTAAGGAGGTGTTATTCACTTATAAATGTCTGCAAAAGGAAGTCCTCTGAAGATTTGTAATTCAATTCTTAAATACAATGCAGAAAATATGTTGCCTTAGTAATAGAAACACCAGAACTTAAACTGTTTAGCATAAGTAAGTCATAAGTAAATCCACTTTAGTGTATTTCGGATGACAAGCTCATTTACAGTTTTGCCAAATGTAATTTGCAAGACACTCCTTTGTACAGATACATAGAATGTCAAGCTGTGTGGATAGGAATTACATGGTCATGTCATTGCTATGTCTGTTGGTGTATGGGATTATTGGCTGGGATTTGCATGTTTTAATGCATCCTGCTTCCCTTCCTATTGTATTTGGTGGTGCATATAATAATTGGCTGGGATGCTGCATGTCTTACATCTCATCTTTCTCCCCTCCACACCTCTGTGTATTTTGTTTCTTCTTAGTTCATCATCCTGGAAATAAATTAAAGAGAACCAATTCCACCTCTTCTATAGGTTTGGATTCTTGCTTTTGCTTTGTAGAACTGCTTGTATTAATCAGCATAATCCTTTTCTTTTTGACATCTCACCACAATCTTTTATGTGACCCTCGTTAGTGCTGGATAGAAACATAGATTATGACGGCAGATAAAAATATATGTAGGCTCATCAAGCAAAGTTCATTACAACAGTCTGTAGTGAGGTCATTGTAATTATCCGCTACACATTATGACACTTCCCTGAATTAAAACTAAATAGGCCATTTTAGTTCTAATTGAAAATTACATTCATGTTTTAGTGGTCAGTGGAAAAAAGGTGCTTTGCTTAGTCACATTAAATTTCATCTTTATAATTCCAAAGAGAGTTCATCCAGTAAAGTCTTTTACTATTAACTATAAAATAAATTCAGTAACAAAAGCATATATTGCTTATTTAAAAGGGGCATTAATATCTGTTGCTTTCTTATGTATCAGAAAATGGCTTGTGTTTATTATTTTAAATTTCCAGGCAGCTAGTTATAGCGTTCTCAAAAAAAGTGCCATAAATGGTTGAGGTTGATTATTTATTAAACAAAAAATAGAAAAAGTTGCTGTAACTCATTTACATTGATCATAAGGCAAACAAATTAGTCAGCTGCCATTTTCTTTTGTTTAGTAGCAAATTTAGAGCATTTTTTAACACAAAGTGACAAGCTGATGTCCTTTAAGATCATTTCTAGTTATTTCATTAAAATTACAATAACGGGTTAAAGGGACATTAAACCCATATTTTTTCTTTCATGATTTAAAAAGAGCATGCAATTTTAAACAACTTTCTAATTTACTTCTATTGTCTAATTTGCTTCATTCTCTTGATATACTTTGCTGAAACGCATATCTAGATAGGCTCAGTAACTGCTGATTGGTTGCTGCACATAGATGCCTCGTCTGATTGCCTCACCCATGTGCATTGCTATTTCTTTAACAAAGGATATCTAAAGAATGAAGCAAATTAGATAATATAAGTAAATTGGAATGTTGTTTAAAATTGTATTCTCTTTCTGAATCATGAAATACATTTTTTTGGGTTTAGTATTCCTTTAAGTAAATCTGCCATCACAATCTTTTACAACATACAGGTAACACTTTACTGAGTGCATTCAAGAACATATCTGCAGAGCGGTCTAATCTCACAGCAGTGTGATTATTCTCATTCTTACATTTCCTAAGGGTTTAACAGGTATATGTAAATCATTTAGTCCTGCAAATCAGACTGAAAATAAAAAGCGCCAATGACCGATGCACTCAGAATAAGGTGTCAAACGTGTTAAGAGAAAATTCCTGCTTAATGGTTAGCGCATTAGAGCCATTTCTCAGCGTGCATCTTTATTTGCTTTTTTTATTAGTAAAAGCCAAATAAGAGCTAAAAACCCTGGGAAATTGTCTGTCCCTAATATTGCTTTTTGGTTTGTAACTACCAGCACCTGATAACATGGCATTTTGCTGAAACTAACTCACTTCCCAGGGCATTACTTGGTCTATGTCATTGATACTAATAATATTTATGACTTTTTCCACAGCAAGAGGAAGAACAAATCTGGAGCTGCGAGAAAAGTTTATTTTGCCAGAAGGAGTATCGCAGGCAATGACCCCGTTCAGGTCTCGGGGGCGGAGGTCAAAACCGTCTTCCCGAACTGCTTCTCCCACACGATCCAGCTCTAGTGCCAGCCAGAGTAATCATAGCTGCACATCTGTCCCTTCTTCACCCGCTACACCAGCCAGTGGCAACAAGGTAGGAATCCTGGGTATTCAGGTCAACAAGACGAACATTTGCTTGAAGGGGACATTTTCTTGGGGCTTAAGTCTTTCTCAGCTGCTTAGCTGTGTGTTTTAATACTTTTAAATTTTATTTTTTGTAACTCAAATTAACATTGTGGACAGCGCTTTTTCTGTTTATTCTCGTGAGAAAAAATGTTTGCAATGTTTGGATATGGGAGTGAAGTTAGCTCATTCCAAAGTATCCAAACAGCTTTTTGCCTTTGTAAGTTATTTTCTGTTTGTTTTTTGTTTTTTTTTTCTATTCTGTCATCTCATCTCTTCTCCCTTCTCCATCTTTACTCATTTCCCCATATCTCATCTTTGTCGGCCCCCACTCCTCTCGCAGACGCCACAACAGCCATCTCGCTGTTACGAGAAGCCTTGGCTTGTAAACAGCAAAGCTAGCACTCCCTTTAGGGGAATGGAATATTCAGACTTCCACATCCCATCATGTGAGGTAGAGTATGGTCCTTCAGTCACTGGATAATCAATCCCCTTCCCTCTCCATGAAATGCATTTTACCATAACACACTGCTTCTTGATCACGTCTCTCTCATTTCTGAACTTATGTTTGCTCTGCAGATCAACAGGAGGCTGTACTTATAATATATGTTCTGCTGCCATTCTCTGATTTTTCTCTTGTAACTGCTTTTTTTTCCCAGTTAATATTTGACATTTAATAGCATGTTGATGTAGCTGACCTATCCTTTATTAATATTGGGTTTCTTTACCAAACTGATTTGTATTTCTTGTCTAGAGAAATATGCATGGCTTTTTCTACTGAAATATCTGCATCCAATAATGGCTAATTGGCTTTCGGTGTAGCTTGCAATCAATATATACTCAGAAATTTGTAACAATTCTGTGAAAGATTTATCATAACAACCTGCATGCGGCGGTGGGATTATCTCTAGATTGCTCAATCAGTTAATGAATACTTTGTTTGACGTTACATTTGTAACACTATGAATAGAATACAATACCTTGTTCAAACAGAACTGTAGCTTTGACATTCATTGCTCTATAGAAAGTGGTTTTCCTTAAGAATTCATTTACCATGTGTGTGTAATCGTTCACATAAACTAATATTACATTTCTTCACTGCATTCAAAATAGGACAAACCACAGAAAGAAGTAATAAATGACTTGTTTTATAGGTTATAACAATGTTCTCAACAGAACACCACACTCCACAGAATATTATAAAGTAGCCTGGAGGGGGCAGTGTAATACTTTCTAATCTTATAACATTTTGTGCTATCCAAAGCACAAACTCATTACATTTGGGAAATAAACATTGAAACATTTTAATGTTAATTTTAGTTTAATATTGGCTAACTGCCAATAAAATCAGCTTGGTGGTGCACCCATTAAAAAGGTCGTAGGCAGGACACGGTATAAGTGATACCTGTATGAATTTGCAACTAAAGTTACGAAGTGCTTTCCAAGTACTGCTTAAAGCAAATAGCTGCAAATTGTACATTTTGAATTCTGTTTTATAAATCAGTACTTACTACAAGAGTGAGTCTAATTAAATCATGATCTCTTTATATGAACATAGTTTATTCAGACTACACTAGATAAAATCTGCCATGTACTTGATAGTTGTATACACCTCAGTAACTTGATGGTATGGTTTGGAAATAATGTAATACAAAATACAAATACAAGAGTGAGCAAACTTTGGCCACACAGTATTTTCCTCTTTATTTCACCCTTTGTCAACATTTAACCATATACACACGCAAATGAAAGATTAAAATACTTGATTGTGCATTTAAGGGGAATAGTACACAGTTTGAGATAACTGAAACTAAAGCACTTCTGAAATTAGGTACTTGACAGTTTCAGTTAATGAAATTAGTTCTCTTAATATCTACTCACAAGGTCACTGTTGTCCACTTTTTAAGGTAACTCCAGTTCAGAGCAACAAACTGAAGAAAGCTGCCATTCACACAAGTCGCTCCTCACTCACAGGAGATACACCTACTGCCTCTGCTGGCAAATCAGGCCGTGCTGGTGAGTAAAGACATGGTAGGGCAGGGGGAATGGACACTTTTAAACAAACATTTGACTTCTGGCTGATGTAACATCCTGATCTGTGCTGACATGGTTTAAAAGTTTCTGGATAATGGTACATTTAACCCCTTAGTGACCAGACCATTTTTCCATTTTCTTACCATTAGGGACCAGGACTATTTTTACATTTCTGTGGTGTTTGTGTTTAGCTGTAATTTTCCTCTTACTAATTTACCGTACCCACACGTATACCGTTTTTCTCGCCATTAAATAGACTTAGACACCATTATTTTCATCATATCTTATAATTTACTATAAAAATATTTTATAAAATATGATGAAAAAATAAAAAAACACACTTTCTCTTGCAAGGTGTATCCAGTCCACGGATTCATCCTTTACTTGTGGGATATTCTCATTCCCTACAGGAAGTAGCAAAGAGAGCACACAGCAAAGCTGTCCATATAGCTCCCCCTCTAACTCCACCCCCCAGTCATTCTCTTTGCTGGCTCTAAGCACTAGGGTCTCTCTCGGGAGTGTAAAGTGAATGTGGTGTTAGAATTGTAGTTTTATTATCTTCAATCAAAAGTTTGTTATTTTAAATGGTACTGATTTGTACTATTTACTCTCTAGCAGAAAAGTGATGAAGATTTCTGCTGAGAGGAAAATGATTTTAGCATGTTGTAACTAAAATCCACTGCTGTTCCCACACATGACTGATAAGTACCAGAAAACTTCAGTTGGGGGGAACAGTTTGCAGGGGAACTGCAATAAGGTATATTCAGTCATTTATTTCTAGACAAGACTGAGATAATGCTAGAAAACTGACAATATCCCCATGAGGGGGGGATAAGCTAAGCTATGTTCACAGACTTAGTAAGGAATTGAATGCTTACATAATAGGGCTATTCAGGGCAATCGATTGTTTGGCTAAGGAAAAATCATTTTGCAAGACACTTTGAAAGCCACTTAGGAGTGATTTACTAGGCCTCACAGCTCCGGAGTAGAGTGGGAGGGGCCTAATTGCCTCTGATGCGTACTTAAAATTGCAGATAAGTTCATGCTGTTTCACATGGAGGGTCCTGCTGATATTTGAGGGCCTAAAAGAAGCTATATTCCCCCAAATCTGATCCCTAAGGGAAGGTAGGGCCACAGCAAGGCTGTGGCAAGGTGCTGTAGTGATTTAACCAGGTGTTGGCTTTAGGCATCTCTGGTTTGGGCATTAAGGGGTTAATCGTTTTGAAACTTGGGGTGCAATCATATTAAGGCTTTAGCTACATACTGTGAAAATTTCAGAAAGATTGCTGCATTTTCTCCTACATTGGTGTGTCCGGTCCACGGCTTCATCCTTACTTGTGGGATATTCTCATTCCCTACAGGAAGTGGCAAAGAGAGCACAACAGCAGAGCTGTCCACACAGCTCCCCCTCTAGCTCCGCCCCCCCTGTCATTCTCTTTGCCGCTGTGTACAAGTAGCATCTCCACGGGGGTGGTAAAGAGTATGGGGCTTTCAAGAACGAGGCTTCTGTTGAACTGATCCGTAAGGCAGCGACATGGTCTTCACTGCATACTTTTGCCAAATTTTACAAATTCGATACTTATGCTTCTTCAGAGGCTATTTTTGGGAGAAAGGTTTTACAAGCAGTGGTGCCTTCCGTTTAGGTTACCTGACTTGCTCCCTCCCTTCATCCGTGTCCTAAAGCTTTGGTATTGGTTCCCACAAGTAAGGATGAAGCCGTGGACCGGACACACCAATGTAGGAGAAAACAGAATTTATGTTTACCTGATAAATTTCTTTCTCCTACGGTGTGTCTGGTCCACGGCCCGCCCTGGCTTTTAGTCAGGTTTAAAAAAAAAAATTTGTACACTACAGTCACCACTGCACCCTATTGTTCTCCTTTTTCTCCTGACCGTCGGTCGAATGACTGGGGGGCGGAGCTAGAGGGGGAGCTGTGTGGACAGCTCTGCTGTTGTGCTCTCTTTGCCACTTCCTGTAGGGAATGAGAATATCTCACAAGTAAGGATGAAGCCGTGGACCGGACACACCATAGGAGAAAGAAATTTATCAGGTAAACATAAATTCTGTTTTTCACCGTTTTGTAAAATTGTGTGCTCTTTTTATCTCTTAAAGGCACAGTAACGTTTTTTTCAAATTGTGTTTTTTATTTGATTAAAGTGTTTCCAAGTCTGTTTGTGCACTCTACTAGTCTGTTAAACATGTCTGACACTAAGGAAAATCCTTGTTCAATGTGTTTAGAAGCCATGGTGGAACCCCCTCTCAGAATGTGTCCCACTTGTACTGATATGTCTATACACTTTAAAGATCATATTGTTGCACTTAAGAATGTGGCCCAAGATGATTCTCAGACTGAAGGTAACGAGGGTAGCCCGTCTGCCTCTCCCCAAGTGTCACAACCAGTTACGCCCGCGCAAGCGACGCCTAGTACTTCTAGTGCGTCTAACCCTTTTACATTACAAGACGTAGCGGCAGTCATGAATAATTCTCTTACAGCCTTCTTATCTAAACTACCCGTGTTACCTGCAAAGCGTGATAGCTCCGTTTTAAGAACAGATTATGAGCATTCTGACGCTTTGGTAGCCGTATCCGATATACCCTCACAACGCTCTGAAGTGGGAGCGAGGGATTTGATGTCTGAGGGAGAAGTCTCTGATTCAGGAAGGGTTCCTCCCCAGACAGATTCAGATACATTGGCTTTTAAATTTAAACTAGAACACCTCCATGTTTTACTTAGGGAGGTATTAGCTACTCTGGATGACTGTGACCCTTTGGTGATCCCAGAGAAATTGTGTAAAATGGACAAGTACCTAGAAGTCCCTGTTTACACGGATGCGTTTCCGGTCCCTAAGAGGATTGCGGATATCGTTACTAGCGAGTGGGATAGGCCAGGTGTCCCTTTTGTCCCCCCTCCTGTTTTTAAGAAAATGTTCCCCATATCTGACCCTATGCGGGACTCGTGGTAGACGGTCCCTAAGGTGGAGGGAGCTGTTTCTACACTAGCTATACGCACAACCATACCAATTGAAAAGACAGTTGTGCTTTTAAAGACCCTATGGATAAAAAATTAGAGGGTTTACTTAAGAAAAATTTTGTTCAACAAGGTTTTCATCTCCAACCTATTGCCTGCATTATTCCTGTAACTACTGCAGCTGCTTTCTGGTTTGAGGCGCTGGAAGACTCGCTCCAGACGGAGACCTCATATGAGGAAATTATGGATAGAATTAAGGCTCTAAAGCTAGCTAATTCTTTTATCACTGACGCCGCTTTCCAAATAGCTAAGTTAGCAGCGAAAAATTCAGGTTTCGCCACTTTGGCGCGCAGGGCGCTATGGCTAAAGTCCTGGTCGGCCGATGTCTCGTCTAAATCCAAGCTTTTGAACATTCCTTTCAAAGGGAAGACCCTATTCGGGCCTGAATTGAAAGAGATTATTTCAGATATCACCGAAGGAAAAGGCCATGCTCTCCCTCAGGACAAAGCCTTTAAAACAAAGAACAAGGCTAATTTTCATTCCTTTCGCAATTTCAGGAACAGCCCCGCTTCATCCTCTCCGGCTGCAAAGCAAGAGGGTAACGCTTCACAGCCCAAGGCAAACTGGAAACCTTACCAGGGCTGGAATAAGGGTAAACAGGCCAAAAAGCCTGCAGCTGCCACCAAGACAGCATGAAGGGGTAGCCCCCGATCCGGGACCGGATCTAGCAGGGGGCAGACTCTCTCTCTTCGCTCAAGCCTGGGCAAGAGATGTACACGATCCTTGGGCATTAGAGATTGTAGCCCAGGGATACTTTCTAGAATTCAAGGACTCTCCTCCAAAGAGAAGGTTCCACATTTCTCGTCTGTCTACAGATCAGACAAAGAAAAAGGCGTTTTTACGCTGTGTAGAAGATCTACATACAATGGGAGTGATCCACCCAGTTCCAATTGCAGAACAAGGACTGGGGTTTTACTCAAACCTGTTTGTGGTTCCCAAAAAAGAAGGAACTTTCAGACCAATCCTGGATCTCAAAATTCTAAACAAATTCCTCAGAGTCCCATCATTCAAGATGGAGACCATTCGGACAATCTTACCAATGATCCAGGAGGGTCAATATATGACTACCGTGGATCTAAAGGATGCGTATCTGCACATTCCTATCCACAAAGATCATCACCAGTTTCTCAGGTTCGCCTTTCTGGACAAGCATTTTCAGTTTGTGGTTCTTCCTTTCGGGTTGGCCACTGCTCCCAGAATTTTCACAAAGGTGCTAGGGTCCCTCCTGGCGGTTCTAAGACCGCGGGGCATAGCAGTGGCGCCTTACCTAGACGACATCTTAATTCAGGCGTCAACTTTCCAAAGAACCAAGTCTCACACGGACATTGTATTGGCCTTTCTGAGGTCTCACGGGTGGAAGGTGTACATCAAAAAGAGTTCTCTCTCCCCCCTCACAAGAGTTCCATTCCTAGGAACCCTGATAGACTCGGTAGAAATGAAAATATTTCTGACGGAGGTCAGAAAGCTAAAACTCTTAACTACTTGCCGAGCTCTTTATTCCATTCCTCGGCAATGGTTGCGGCAATGGACATAGTCCCTTTTGCTCGGATACACCTCAGACCACTGCAACTATGCATGCTCAAACAGTGGAATGGGGATTATGCAGATTTGTCTCCTCAAATTCAGTTGGACCAGGAGACCAGAGATTCTCTTCTCTGGTGGTTGTCTCAGGATCACCTGTCTCAAGGAATATGTTTCCGCAGGCCAGAGTGGATCATCGTAATGACCGACGCCAGTCTGTTAGGCTGGGGTGCGGTCTGGGACTCCCTGAAAGCTCAGGGCTTATGGTCTCGGGAAGAAACTCTTCTCCCGATAAACATTCTGGAACTGAGGGCGATATTCAACGCTCTTCAGGCATGGCCTCAACTAGCGGCGGCCAAATTCATCAGATTTCAGTCGGATAACATCACAACTGTAGCTTACGTCAATCATCAGGGGGGAACAAAGAGTTCCCTAGCGATGACGGAAGTAACCAAAATAATCAGTTGGGCGGAGGATCACTCCTGCCATCTCTCAGCAATTCACATCCCAGGAGTAGACAACTGGGAGGCGGATTTTCTAAGTATTTGCCCAAGTGACTCAGCTATGGGGCACCCCAGAGTTGGATCTGATGGCGTCCCGTCAGAACACCAAACTTCCTCTCTACGGGTCCAGGTCCTGGGATCCCAAGGCGGTATTGATAGATGCTCTAGCAGCGCCTTGGTCCTTCAATCTGGCTTATGTTTTTCCACCGTTTCCTCTCCTCCCGTGTGTGGTTGCCAGAATCAAGCAGGAGAAGGCTTCGGTGATTCTGATAGCGCCTGCGTGGCCACGCAGGACTTGGTATGCAGACCTAGTGGACATGTCATCTGTCCCACCATGGTCACTGCCAATGAGGCAGGTTCTTCTAATACAGGGTCTGTTCAAGCATCCAAATTTAGTTTCTCTACGTCTGACTGCTTGGAGATTGAACGCTTAATTCTATCAAAGCGTGGGTTCTCTGAGTCATTATAGATACTCTGATTCAGGCTAGAAAGCCTGTCACCAGGAAAATCTACCATAAGATATGGCGGAAATATCTTGGTGTGAATCCAAGGGTTACTCATGGAGTAAGATTAGGATTCCCAGGATATTGTCCTTTCTCCAAGAAGGACTGGAGAAACGATTGTCAGCTAGTTCCTTAAAAGGACAGATATCTGCTCTGTCTATTCTTTTACACAAGCGTCTGGCATAAGTACCGGACGTTCAAGCATTTGCTCAGGCTTTAGTCAGAATCAAGCCTGTCTATAAACCTGTGGCTCCGCCATGGAATTTGAATCTAGTTCTTTCAGTTCTTCAAGGGGTTCTGTTTGAACCTTTGCATTCCATAGACATTAAATTGTTATCTTGGAAAGTTTTGTTTTTTGATAGCTATCTCTTCTGTTCGAAGAGTTTCAGAATTATCTGCCTTACAGTTTGATTCACCTTACCTGGTGTTCCACGCAGATAAGGTAGTTTTGCGTACCAAGCCTGGTTTTCTTCCTAAAGTTGTTTCTAACAAGAATATTAACCAGGAAATAGTTGTTCCTTCTCTGTGTCCTAATCCATCTTCGAAGAAGGAACGTCTATTACACAATCTTGATGTAGTTCGTGCTTCAAAGTTCTATTTACAAGCAACTAAGGATTTCAGAGAAACATCTTTCTTGTTTGTTATCTATTCTGGTAAGAGGAGAGGTCAGAAAGCGACTGCTACCTCTTTCCTTTTGGCTGAAAAGCATCATCCGTTTGGCCTATGAGACTGCTGGCCAGCAGCCTCCTGAAAGAATTGCTGCTCATTCTACTAGAGCAGCGGCTTCCACATGGGCTTTCAAAAATGAGGCTTCTGTTGAACAGATTTGTAAGGCAGCGACTTGGTCTTCAATGCATACTTTTGCCAAATTTTACAAATTCGATACTTTTGCTTCTTCGGAGGCTATTTTTGGGAGAAAGGTTTTGCAAGCAGTGGTGCCTTCCGTTTAAGGTACCTGTCTTGTTCCCTCCCTTCATCCGTGTCCTAAAGCTTTGGTATTGGTATCCCACAAGTAAAGGATGAATCCGTGGACTGGATACACCTTGCAAGAGAAAACAGAATTTATGCTTACCTGATAAATTACTTTCTCTTGCGGTGTATCCAGTCCACGGCCCGCCCTGGCATTTAAGTCAGGTAAAATATTTTTTGTTTAAACTACAGTCACCACTGCACCCTATGGTTTCTCCTTTTTCTTCGTTTTCGAATGACTGGGGGATGGAGCTAGAGGGGGAGCTATATGGACAGCTCTGCTGTGTGCTCTCTTTGCCACTTCCTGTAGGGAATGAGAATATCCCACAAGTAAAGGATGAATCCGTGGACTGGATACACCGCAAGAGAAAGTAATTTATCAGGTAAGCATAAATTCTGTTTTTTCTAACTTTGACCCCCAAAATCTGTTACACATCTACAACCACTAAAAAACACCCATGCTAAATTATTTCTAAATTTTGTCCTTAGTTTAGAAATACCCAATGTTTACATGTTCTTTGCTTTTTTTGCAGGTTTATAGGGCAATAAATACAAGTAGCACTTTGCTATTTCCAAGCCATTTTTTTCAAATAGATAGTTACAAGTCTGCCAGTACTAAAATAAAAGCCTTATATATATATACTCCTAACCAAGCCCCAAAGTTTTATGAGAATACCGTCAGCTACCTACTCCTGCTTGCTCCTGTTTGTGTAAAGGGTCTTTTCATATGCAAAAGAAGGGGGAGGGGGGGAATGTCTGATATTTCACACTTGCAGTGGGCTTTCCAGCTACCTTTTCAACCAAGCTAAACTGAGAGCTTCTATGTAAGTTTTTAAACAGTTTTATACTGGATTTTGATATCAGCATCTGTGCATCTTATTCTTTATAGTAGTGTCTATTACAAGCAGTTATATGAAAATGAGTGTATACTGTCCCTTTAAGCTTCCCCAATTCCTATTTGTGGCCATCTTAGGTACTCCTTCCCTTAGACACTGTGCACTGTACCAGGCGCATCCGCCCCCTCGCACTCTCCCGCCTACCTCTGAGCACTCCCAGAACAGCGGCCAGAACTACTCCAGCGATGGGCCGCCCACCTGCCTCCCGTCTATGGCTACCACCCACCAACGATCTGCACCATCACTGGCTGATGCTGAAAGGGCCACAGAGTGGCTCTCTCTGCATCGGTGGGTAAAAAAAGGTATTGCAGTGAGGCCTCAATATCGAGGCTTCACTGCAATACCTTGAAAGCGGCTGGAAGAGATCACGATCGCTTCCACCGCTTGAAACCCCCGAGGACGTACAGGGTACTTCCTTGGTCATTAAATGACAGTTTTTGTAGGACGTACCCTGTACGTCCTTGGTTGTTAAGGGGTTAAAGTAATAGATCAAAAATAAATTGTGCATGGGTGCATTTAAATTTTAAAGTGATGGTATATTTTCAAGAAACAGATAACCCCATTGCATCCCTCCATCTATTATATTGTGGATCGCTATTTTTTTGGGGGGGTTCAATCTATAATTTATAAAATTATATATTGTTCCTACCGCAACACGGATGTGTACTCTGCCCCCATATCATCTTCCTGCTTGCTTGACTGTGTCACGTAGAGAGCTTTCCCACCCACTCCCTACGTCATTCTCTGGGCAAAAATAATTAGCGCATGCACTATCCTAGTAAGGGGCATGTTTGTTTCTTCGAAGGACGCCAGCTGGCCCGGGTTATAAGATGCAAGAACGTGACTCCAAAAAAAAATGTAAGAAAATAGATGGGCGGAGGAACAGCTGCGCGATTTTAAACATTTTCAGAGCTATTATATGTTAATACGCACATATTACAAGAAAGGCATGAATGATACTGCCATTCATTTTAAAATCTTATTCACATGCAGCGTAGCGTATGCTGACAGTTTACCATCACTTTAAATAGAAGCATTTTTGCATTTTACTCCCATTAGCAAAAATGCTTCTAGTAAAAGTTATTACTGTTTTTCTTCGGCATATGCAAATATCCTGTGAGGGCCCGTGCACCAATATTCAAACACCACACTTTCACCCAGAGTTAGCAGTGGCTTGTATGACACAAATTATGTCTTCACAGAAGCAATACACACCACTGCTAGATCTCTGAGCTTGATTACTGGTACGCAAGATAGAGTGCTGATTAGTAGATAACAAGGCTGTTTGATTTTTTTTTTTATATATATATTTCTAATGACACGATCAGTCCATGGATCATCTAATTACTAATGGGATATATCACTCCTGCCCAGCAGGTGGCGGCAACGATCACCACAGCAAAGCTGTTAAATATCACCTCCCTTCCCTCCCACCCAAGTCATTCTCTTTGCCTATGTTAGAGCAAGGAAGTGGCAAAGTTAGGTGTAAGTAAAAGATTCTTCAAGCAAAATTTTATTATTTTTTTAAGTGGTGCAAGATTGTGCTGCTTTGTTCTATGGTGTAGCCGTAGTCCATATCAGTCTCTTCAGTAGAGCAGTGGTGGCTTTAGAGCAATGGGAATTTGTGCTGCCCTAATTCTGAAAGTCTGAGTAAGATGACTCAGTCTTTTTTTTCTTTCCACAGGTCCATGGGAGGGAGAGGACCTCTCAAACCTAGTGAGCTGCCTTGCTGCCTAGCAGATTTTTGAGGTAAGTGCTGACTATATTTTCAAAGGAAGAAAAAATTTGGGCACTTTATTTATTTATTGGGACACACAGTTTCCTATATAAGTTTGGGGGAACAATTCCATAAGGCAGTTTGTTCAAAGCAGGCACTGGGGCTACTACATAGGGGCTGAGGAGTTAAGGGTTCATACGTGTGTGAATTCACTTCTCCCAGCAGTTTGCTTCTAAGAGACTTTTACAGACCGGGAGATTATTTACGGCTCATTCTCTGTATGGTGTTTCTGCTCTCGGCGGTTTGTCAGACATTTTCTTTTTTAAGACACAATGAGTCCACGGATCATATTAATTACTAATGGAATATTCACCTCCTGGTCAGCAGGAGGAGGCAAAGAGCACCACAGCAGAACTGTTAAATAGCTCCTTCCCTTCCTCCCACTCCAGTCTTTCTCTTTGTTTACGTTAGTGATAGGAAGAGGTAAAGTGAGGTGTTAGATTAGATTCTTCAATCAAGAGTTTATTATTTTTAAAGTAGTGCAAGATTGTGCTGCTTTGTCCTAGGGTGTAGCCGTAGTCCATATCAGTCTCTACAGGAGAGCTTTGGTGGCTTTAGAGCAATGGAACTTGTGGGACATAATTCTCACTGCGCCTCCCATATATTTAATGCTGCCCTTACCAAGAAAACCTGAGGGATATTTACTCAGGACTTTCCTTATATTTCAGGTCCATGGGAGGGAGAGGACCTCTTAAACCTGGAACTGCCTTGCTGTCAGGCAGAAAATGAGGTAAGTGCTGACTTTCTTTCTGGGGGGTGGAAGTAAACTCAGAAAAAGGTTAGACACTTTATTTTTTATTTATTCCTCATTAAATTTGGGTGTTAATTCTCCTAGACGTTTTAGGGGACACCTTAGACAGCTGGACGCATGGGGCTGTATGTGATACTACATTAGCTCTCCTCCCGGCGGTTTGTTAATAGCCGACCAGGACATTGCATATGGAAAAGAGCTATTACAGCAAGCTCAATGGCGGGCTCAATGTGAGAACCTAGGACTGACAGCTTCCCATTACATTGAGTGTAGTTGTGGGCTAATAATGCAAGCTTAATGTGACGTGTATGCTGTATATCTGGGACTGACAGCTGCCCAGTACATTGCTCGTTGATACAGGCTAGTGTTGCGGGCTCAGTATGACAGCCGCGCGGTTGGAGACTGGAGCGGTCTGTTGTTGGTCTCCCAGCGCTTTCATTTGTAAAATATTAATGCCGACCAGGAGATGGTGCTTGGTTATGCCCACGATGGGCGGAGTTTTCGTGTGGCGCCAATTTTATTGCGCACCACTCTGCTAAAGCTTCCGTTATTGGAAGGAACTGTGATCTTAATACCGGACAGTACTATAGCAATGAGTCCGGAATTTTTTGCGGCGCAGATGGGCTGACAGGCACCTCAGCTAGGTTTACTGAGGCGTAGAAGGGGTTGCAATATCGTGTACTGAATCAGACACGTTTACACTAGAGCCTAAATACAGGAAACATTTCTTTTCTAACACCTCCGGTTTTCGGAAGTTACACAGGAATGATTGTCTAAATGCTTGTGCTTCAAACTGCGCTATGATAAGGTCAGGAAGGCTATCTAACACTTCAGCAGGGTCAAGCTGATGTATGGACAGAGTTTAACAGTACTGATGAATTTTTCATACATGTTTAGCTATGTCTGCCCTTGTAATAATAAAGATGAGTTACTCTTTAATATTTCAGGAGAATATCACTTGCTATATGTTAGTTTTTACTAGCAACTGGTTAAGTCTCTGCCATATGTGAAGCAGGTTGTTTAAAGACGTGTACATTACTTTTTCTATCACACATGCAGTGCCCTGCGGTTCCTTGCTAATTCCATCTGAAATTGCTGCACTAGAAATGTTGTGGTAAGGTCTAGGAACAGCAATGTCAGCTGCTAGTTTAACTTGCCTCTGCACACAGGAATAAGTTACTTTCTCTTGTTAAGTGTATTCAGTCCACGGGTCATCCATTACTTATGGGATATATTCCCTTCCCAACAGGAAGTTGCAAGAGGATCACCCAAGCAGAGCTGCTATATAGCTCCTCCCCTCACATGTCATATCCAGTCATTCTCTTGCAACCCTCAACATAGAAGGAGGTCGTGAGAGGAGTGTGGTGTTTCTTCTGTTAAGTGTGATCAGTCCACGGGTCATCATTACTTCTGGGATATTACTCCTCCCCAACAGGAAGTGCAAGAGGATTCACCCAGCAGAGCTGCATATAGCTCCTCCCCTCTACGTAACTCCCAGTCATTCTCTTGCACCCAACGACTAGATAGGATGTGTGAGAGGACTATGGTGATTATACTTAGTTTTATATCTTCAATCAAAAGTTTGTTATTTTAAAATAGCACCGGAGTGTGTTATTACCTCTCTGGCAGAGTTTGAAGAAGAATCTACCAGAGTTTTGCTATGATTTTAGCCGGAGTAGTTAAGATCATATTGCTGTTCTCGGCCATCTGAGGAGTGAGGTAAACTTCAGATCAGGGGACAGCGGGCAGATGAATCTGCATAGAGGTATGTAGCAGTTTTTTTTTTCTGACAATGGAATTGATGAGAAAATCCTGCCATACCGATATAATGTCATGTATGTATACTTTACACTTCAGTATTCTGGGGAATGGTACTTCACTAGAATTACACTGTAAGAAATACATAAAGCTGTTTAATAACTAGAGATTATGTTTAACGTTTTTGCTGGAATGTAAAATCGTTTTCATTTGCTGAGGTACTGTGTGAATAAATGTTTGGGCACTATTTTTCCACTTGGCAGTTGCTTAATCTGTTTTTCTGACAGTTTCTGTTCTCCCTCACTGCTGTGTGTGAGGGGGAGGGGCCGTTTTTTGGCGCTTTTACTATGCATCAAATATTTCAGTCAGCAACTCATTGTATTCCCTGCATGATCCGGTTCATCTCTACAGAGCTCAGGGGTCTTCAAAACTTATTTTGAGGGAGGTAATTTCTCTCAGCAGAGCTGTGAGAATTATAGTTTGACTGAGATAAAAAACGTTTATTCTGTAATTTGTTTCCTGCTTTCAGAATTTGTTATCTTTGCTAATGGGATTAAACCTTTGCTAAAGTTGTGTTGTTTACAAGGATTGAGGCTATAACTGTTTCAATTTATTAATTTTCAACTGTCATAGATCTTCTGTGCTTCTTAAAGGCACAGTACGTTTTAATATTATTCTAATTGAATTGTATTTCCAAGTTGCAAGTTTATTTGCTAGTGTGTTAAACATGTCTGATTCAGAGGATGATACCTGTGTCATTTGTTGCAATGCCAAAGTGGAGCCCAATAGAAATTTATGTACTAACTGTATTGATGCTACTTTAAATAAAAGTCAATCTGTACAAATTGAACAAATTTCACCAAACAACGAGGGGAGAGTTATGCCGACTAACTCGCCTCACGTGTCAGTACCTACATCTCCCGCTCAGAGGGAGGTGCGTGATATTGTAGCGCCGAGTACATCTGGGCGGCCATTACAAATCACATTACAGGATATGGCTACTGTTATGACTGAGGTTTTGGCTAAATTACCAGAACTAAGAGGTAAGCGTGATCACTCTGGGGTGAGAACAGAGTGCGCTGATAATATTAGGGCCATGTCAGACACTGCGTCACAGGTGGCAAAACATGAGAACTTCATTCTGTGGGTGACGGTTCTGATCCAAACAGACTGGATTCAGATATTTCAAATTTTAAATTTAAACTGGAAAACCTCCGTGTATTACTAGGGGAGGTGTTAGCGGCTCTGAATGATTGTAACACAGTTGCAATACCAGAGAAAATGTGTAGGTTGGATAAATATTTTGCGGTACCGACGAGTACTGAGGTTTTTCCTATACCTAAGAGACTTACTGAAATTGTTTCTAAGGAGTGGGATAGACCCGGTGTGCCGTTCTCACCCCCTCCGATATTTAGAAAAATGTTTCCAATAGACGCCACCACAAGGGACTTATGGCAAACGGTCCCTAAGGTGGAGGGAGCAGTTTCTACCTTAGCTAAGCGTACCACTATCCCGGTGGAGGATAGCTGTGCTTTTTCAGATCCAATGGATAAAAAGTTAGAGGGTTACCTTAAGAAAATGTTTGTTCAACAAGGTTTTATATTGCAACCCCTTGCATGCATTGCGCCGATCACGGCTGCAGCGGCATTCTGGATTGAGTCTCTGGAAGAGAACATTGGTTCAGCTACTCTGGACGACATTACGGACAGGCTTAGAGTCCTTAAACTATCTAATTCATTCATTTCGGAGGCCGTAGTACATCTTACTAGATAGATAGAAAAACAAAAGCGCAAAAGAGAGAGGATTCAAGTGCAATTGTAACACAAATTAGCGCAAATAAGTGATAAATCTACTCACCAGATGTATGATAAAAAAATGCCTTTATTTATTCACAAGGATAAAACACTTTGTTTCCGTGCACAGCACTCACAGACCACAGGTGACTGGTAACTGGAAGTTTGAAATGGCAAGTGTAGACTTGCGGCAGGGTTTTCCGGACAGCCCGCCCTCAGTATTACAGTCCTGTTTTTTGGTGCTCCTGACGGATGTGAACCCCAACGCGTTTCCCCCGGTGTTCGCCGGGCTTTATCAAGGGGATATTCTCCAGATAGTTTGGTATCGGGTAGTAGCATACAATGGCTCCTTAAGTACCCGTATGTGGTAAAGACACTCCCCCCTAAAAAGGGGCTTGTCTATCAGCTGGTTCATGATTGGCTTGTGTGGACCAATAGGGATACAATGCATATGCTAACAATTCATTCGTAATTCATTCATTAAAACTTTATACAGGGCGTTAACTATAGTGAATCTTTCCAATGTTTTGTCAATATACACACATTTTCTATTTAGTTAATTGGGCTGCTGTATGAAGCGTGCTGTTTACAAAATTCTACACATAGCAACCTGTTTTTTTGTATTCGTGGTGTGTAGTTGACTCTATTACTTCTATAACCCGGCTGAGTGATACAGCCATTTGTGTGGGTGCACACTATGTAGACATGTGTATTGATACTTAATAGCGTAGACGTAAGGATGTAAGTTTATAGTGTTGCAAAATTTTGTACACTTTACATTGTATGTATTACGATCTGGGGACCTTTTCGAGGTAATTTGAGGAACAGTAAAATTACATTAAAATTGCATAATTAGTTAAAATAGTAGTTCATAACAACCAGATTTGGTTATATTGACACAGGGAAATTAGTGCACATTTAGATTTGTACAGATACATATTTAAAAGATAGAATTTGATTTAAAATTTATAGAAGCGAAATACAGTCACACTGGTACATAAAAATTCTTAAGGCTTGTTTCGGTTCACATATAGGCAGCCACATCGATGTCTATATTGAGACCTTGAGGATGTAATGTCATTAATTTATATATCCAATATGTCTCTAGTTTCCTCAATTCCAGTAATCTATTGTGCTTGCTTGGTGGGATCCACCCAATCGCCTGGATTTTTAAAGAGGCAGGATCACTATTGTGATATTCAAAAAAATGTTTTGCAACATTATGTTTGATCAACTTTTCCTTTATGTTATAAATATGTTCACAGGCTCTGCGTCTTACTTGACGTTTTGTGCGACCTACATACATTAGGCCACACCCACAATTTAGCAAATAGACTACGTATGTTGATTCACAATTACTTTTGAAATCAATTTCATAGTGATTAGTTTTACTGGAGTTGCTAAAGAATTTTGATCTCTCTACATGAGGACACATCGTGCATCTAGACTTGGAGCATCGTAGTGTCCCCTTCCAGGTACTCAGCCAAGTTTCTTGTACTTTATTCTTGTTATCTGACTTACTACGCATCTTGCTTGGTGCTAAATAGTTTTTAAGACTCATGCCCTTTCTATATGATATGTTGGCTTTTTCTTGAAGATGTGGTCCTAAGAGGGGATCTGCTTTTAAGATTGACCAATGTTTATTTATAATGCTTTTAATTGCCCCTGCACCTTCACTGAATGTGGTTGTGAATCTTATGCATTCATTGCTATTGATCCTATCTGGTGCATCTTTTTGTTTTAATGAAATTAGATCTTGTCTATCCTTGGTGCCAGCCTTTTGTCTCGCTAGTTTGATATTGTTTGCATCATATCCTTTAGCTAAGAATTTACTCTCTAAAATATCAGCTTCTTCCTCATAATTTTTAGAGTGTGTACAGTTCCTTCTTATCCTTAAAAACTGGCTGTAAGGTACATTATTTATCCAGCATTTTTTATGTGCGCTAGTCGCTTCGATATAACCATTCCTTTCCGTGGGTTTTCTATAGTTCTTAACACAGATACTTTTCTCATTATTAGAAGTGTCACTAGTGAAAAGTACTAAATCTAAAAATTCTATCGATGTTTGTGAAGTTTGTTTGGTAAATTTTAAGTTGTATGAATTTGCATTCATATAGGAGACAAAATTGTCTTACTAAACTTACGGCGAAGAATTCAGGATTCGCCATTCAGGCACGCAGGGCGCTGTGGCTAAAATCCTGGTCAGCTGATGTTACTTCTAAGTCTAAATTGCTTAATATACCTTTCAAAGGGCAGACCTTATTCGGGCCCGGGTTGAAAGAGATTATCGCTGACATTACAGGAGGTAACAAGGGCACAAGGGCAAGCAGACTAGGAAACCTGCTGCTGCCCCTAAAACAGCATGAATTGAGGGCCCCCGATCCGGGATCGGATCTAGTGGGGGGCAGACTTTCTCTCTTCGCCCAGGCTTGGGCAAGAGATGTTCAGGATCCCTGGGCGCTAGAGATAATATTTCAGGGATACCTTCTGGACTTCAAATACTCTCCTCCAAGAGAGAGATTTCATCTGTCAAGATTGTCAACAATCCAGACAAAGAAAGAGGCGTTTCTACGCTGCGTACAAGAGCTCTTGTTAATGGGAGTAATCCATCCAGTTCCACGATCGGAACAGGGACAGGGGTTTTACTCAAATCTGTTTGTGGTTCCCAAAAAAGAGGGAACTTTCAGACCAATCCTGGACTTAAAGATCCTAAACAAATTCCTAAGAGTTCCATCGTTCAAGATGGAGACTATTCGGACAATTTTACCTATGATCCAAGAGGGTCAATACATGACCACTGTAGATTTAAAAGATGCTTACCTTCACATACCGATTCACAAAGATCATTATCGGTACCTAAGGTTTGCCTTCCTAGACAGGCATTACCAGTTTGTGGCTCTTCCATTCGGATTGGCTACAGCTCCAAGAATCTTCACAAAGGTTCTGGGTGCTCTTCTGGCGGTACTAAGACCGCGGGGAATCTCGGTAGCTCCATACCTAGACGACATTCTGATACAAGCTTCAAGCTTTCAAACTGCCAAGTCTCATACAGAGTTAGTGCTGGCATTTCTAAGGTCACATGGATGGAAGGTGAACGAAAAGAAAAGTTCACTCGTTCCACTAACAAGAGTTCCCTTCCTGGGGACTCTTATAGATTCTGTAGAAATGAAGATTTACCTGACAGAGGACAGGCTAACAAGACTTCAAAGTGCTTGCCGCACCCTTCATTCCATTCAACACCCGTCAGTGGCTCAATGCATGGAGGTAATCGGCTTAATGGTAGCGGCAATGGACATAGTACCCTTTGCACGCTTACACCTCAGACCACTGCAACTGTGCATGCTAAGTCAGTGGAATGGGGATTACTCAGACTTATCCCCTTCTCTGAATCTGGATCAAGAGACCAGAAATTCTCTTCTATGGTGGCTTTCTCGGCCACATCTGTCCAGGGGGATGCCATTCAGCAGACCAGACTGGACAATTGTAACAACAGACGCCAGCCTTCTAGGTTGGGGTGCCGTCTGGAATTCTCTGAAGGCTCAGGGACAATGGAGTCAGGAGGAGAGTCTCCTGCCAATAAACATTCTGGAATTGAGAGCAGTTCTCAATGCCCTCCTGGCTTGGCCCCAGTTGACAACTCGGGGGTTCATCAGGTTTCAGTCGGACAACATCACGACTGTAGCTTACATCAACCATCAGGGAGGGACAAGAAGCTCCCTAGCTATGATGGAAGTATCAAAGATAATTTGCTGGGCAGAGTCTCACTCTTGCCACCTGTCAGCAATCCACATCCCGGGAGTGGAGAACTGGGAGGCGGATTTCTTAAGTCGTCAGACTTTTCATCCGGGGGAGTGGGAACTTCATCCGGAGGTCTTTGCCCAAATACTTCGACGTTGGGGCAAACCAGAGATAGATCTCATGGCGTCTCGACAGAACGCCAAGCTTCCTCGTTACGGGTCCAGATCCAGGGATCCAGGAGCAGTCCTGATAGATGCTCTGACAGCACCTTGGGACTTCAGGATGGCTTACGTGTTTCCACCCTTCCCGTTGCTTCCTCGATTGATTGCCAGAATCAAACAAGAGAGAGCATCAGTGATTCTAATAGCACCTGCGTGGCCACGCAGGACTTGGTATGCAGACCTGGTGGACATGTCATCCTGTCCACCTTGGTCTCTACCTCTGAAACAGGACCTTCTGATACAGGGTCCCTTCAAACATCAAAATCTAACTTCTCTGAAGCTGACTGCTTGGAAATTGAACGCTTGATTTTATCAAGACGTGGATTTTCTGAGTCAGTTATTGATACCTTAATACAGGCTAGGAAACCTGTTACCAGAAAGATTTACCATAAGATATGGCGTAAATACCTATATTGGTGTGAATCCAAAGGTTACTCTTGGAGTAAGGTTAGGATTCCTAGGATATTGTCTTTTCTACAAGAAGGTTTAGAAAAGGGTTTATCTGCTAGTTCATTAAAGGGACAGATCTCAGCTCTGTCCATTCTGTTACACAAACGTCTGTCAGAAGTTCCTGACGTCCAGGCTTTTTGTCAGGCTTTGGCCAGAATTAAGCCTGTGTTTAAAACTGTTGCTCCACCATGGAGTTTAAACCTTGTTCTTAATGTTTTACAGGGCGTTCCGTTTGAACCCCTTCATTCCATTGATATAAAGTTGTTATCTTGGAAAGTTCTATTTTTTTTTTTTCCTCGGCTCGAAGAGTCTCTGAATTATCAGCCTTACATTGTGATTCTCCTTATTTGATTTTTCATTCGGATAAGGTAGTCCTGCGTACTAAACCTGGGTTCTTACCTAAGGTAGTTACTAACAGGAATATCAATCAAGAGATTGTTGTTCCTTCTTTATGCCCAAATCCTTCTTCAAAGAAGGAACGTCTACTGCACAACCTGGATGTAGTCCGTGCTCTAAAATTTTACTTACAGGCAACTAAGGAATTTCGACAAACGTCTTCTCTGTTTGTCATTTACTCTGGGCAGAGGAGAGGTCAAAAAGCTTCCGCTACCTCTCTTTCTTTTTGGCTTCGTAGCATAATTCGTTTAGCTTATGAGACTGCTGGACAGCAGCCTCCTGAAAGAATTACAGCTCATTCTACTAGAGCTGTGGCTTCCACTTGGGCCTTCAAGAATGAGGCCTCTGTTGAACAGATTTGCAAGGCTGCAACTTGGTCTTCGCTTCATACTTTTTCCAAATTTTACAAATTTGACACTTTTGCTTCATCGGAGGCTATTTTTGGGAGAAAGGTTCTTCAGGCAGTGGTTCCTTCTGTATAAAGAGCCTGCCTATCCCTCCCGTCATCCGTGTACTTTTGCTTTGGTATTGGTATCCCAGAAGTAATGATGACCCGTGGACTGATCACACTTAACAGAAGAAAACATAATTTATGCTTACCTGATAAATTCCTTTCTTCTGTAGTGTGATCAGTCCACGGCCCGCCCTGTTTTTAAGGCAGGTAAATATTTTTTAATTTATACTCCAGTCACCACTTCACCCTTGGCTTTTCCTTTCTCGTTGGTCCTTGGTCGAATGACTGGGAGTGACGTAGAGGGGAGGAGCTATATGCAGCTCTGCTGGGTGAATCCTCTTGCACTTCCTGTTGGGGAGGAGCAATATCCCAGAAGTAATGATGACCCGTGGACTGATCACACTACAGAAGAAAGGAATTTATCAGGTAAGCATAAATTATGTTTTTATACTTAATTATTTCTTCAATCAAAAGTTTGTTATTTTTAAATGGCACCGGAGTGTGCTGTTTTTTTCTCAGGCAGTATTTAGAAGAAGAACCTGCCTGCGTTTTCTATGATCTTAGCAGAAGTAACTAAGATCCACTGGCTGTTCTCGCACATTCTGAGGAGTGAGGTAACTTCAGAAAGGGAATAGCGTGCGGGGTCTCCTGCAAATGAGGTATGTGCAGTAAAATATTTTTCTAAGGAATGGAATTGACTAAGAAAATACTGCTGATACCGAAGTAATGTAAGTACAGCCTTAAATGCAGTGGTAGCGACTGGTATCAGGCTGATTAAATGTATGTGCAGTAATGTAATTTTCTAAGGAATGGAATTTGACTAAGAAAATGCTGCTAATACTGAAATAATGTAATGAGCCTTAACTGCAGTAGAAGCGACTGGTAGCAGGCTTATAAATAACAATACATACTCTTTTAAAAGGGATCTTAAAAACGTTTACTGGCATGTTTAATCGTTTTGTGAGGTACATTGGTGATAAAACTTATAGGGGCAGGAATTTTTCCACATGGCTGACTTATATTTCTGCATAGAAACAGTTAACTGAGGCTTCCCACTGTTGTAATAATGAGTGGGAGGGGCCTATTTTAGCGCTTTTTTGCGCAGTAAAAATTCAGTCACAGTCTTCCTGCTTCTTCCTGCATGACCCAGGACGTCTCTAGAGAGCTCAGCGGTTTTCAAAAGTCATTTTGAGGGAGGTAATCAGTCACAGCAGACCTGTGACAGTGTGTTTGACTGTGTTAAAAACGTTTATTTGCTATATTGATTATCCGTTTTTGGGTATTAAGGGGTTAATCATCCATTTGCTAGTGGGTGCAATGCTCTGCTAAATTAATACATTTACTGTGAAAATTTGGTTGCTATAACTGATTTGGTTCATTGTTATTTCAACTGTGACAGTTTTTTTGTGCTTCTTAAAGGCGCAGTAGCGTTTTTTATATTGCTTGTAAATTTATTTTAAAGCATTTTCCAAGCTTGCTAGTCTCATTGCTAGTCTGTTTAAACATGCCTGACACAGATGAATCTGTTTGTTCACTATGTTTGAAGGCCAATGTGGAGCCCCATAGAAATATGTGTACTAAATGTATTGATGTCACTTTAAATAATAAAAGTCAGTCTTTATCTGTAAAGGAATTATCACCAGACAACGAGGGGGAAGTTATGCCGACTAACTCTCCTCACGTGTCAGTACCTTCGCCTCCCGCTCAGGAGGTGCGTGATATTGTGGCGCCAAGTACATCAGTGACGCCCATACAAATCACGTTACAAAACATGGCTACTATTATGAATAATACCCTGACAGAAGTATTATCTAAATTGCCAGAATTAAGAGGCAAGCGCGATAGCTCTGGGATAAGGACAGAGCGCGCTGGTGATATGAGAGCCATGTCTGATACTGCGTCAGTTTGCAGAACATGAGGACGGAGAGCTTCATTCTGTGGGTGACGGATCTGATCCGGGGAAGCCGGATTCAGAGATCTCTAATTTTAAATTTAAGCTTGAGAACCTCTGTGTATTGCTTGGAGAGGTTTTAGCGGCTCTGAATGACTGTAACACAGTTGCAATTCCAGAGAAAATGTGTAGGCTGGATAGATACTATGCGGTGCCGGTGTGTACTGACGTTTTTCCTATACCTAAAAGGCTTACAGAAATTATTAGCAAGGAGTGGGATAGACCCGGTGTGCCCTTTTCCCCACCTCCTATATTTAGGGAAATGTTTCCAATAGACGCCACTACACGGGACTTATGGCAGACGGTCCCTAAGGTGGAGGGAGCAGTTTCTACTTTAGCTAAGCGTACCACTATCCCTGTGGAGGATAGTTGTGCTTTTTCAGATCCAATGGATAAAAAATTAGAAGGTTACCTTAAGAAAATGTTTGTTCAACAAGGTTTTATCTTACAGCCCCTTGCATGCATTGCGCCTGTCACTGCTGCTGCGGCATTCTGGTTTGAGTCTCTAGAAGAGGCCATTCGCACAGCTCCATTGGATGAAATTATGGACAAGCTTAAAGCACTTAAGCTAGCTAATGCATTTGTTTCTGATGCCATTGTACATTTAACTAAACTAACGGATTCGCCATACAGGCGCGCAGAGCGCTATGGCTTAAATCCTGGTCAGCTGACATGACTTCTAAATCTAAATTGCTTAATATTCCTTTCAAAGGGCAGACCTTATTTGGGCCCGGCTTGAAAGAAATTATCGCTGACATTACTGGAGGTAAGGGTTATACTCTTCCTCAGGACAGGGCCAAATCAAAGGCCAAACAGTCTAATTTTCGTGCCTTTCGAAACTTCAAGGCAGGAGCAGCATCAAATTCCTCCGCTCCAAAACAGGAAGGAACTGTTGCTCGTTACAGACAGGCCTGGAAAACTAACCAGTCCTGGAACAAGGGCAAGCAGGCCAGGAAACCTACTACTGCCCCTAAGACAGCACGAAGAGAGGGCCCCCTATCCGGAAACGGATCTAGTGGGGGGCAGACTTTCTCTCTTCGCCCAGGCGTGGGCAAGAGATGTCCAGGATCCCTGGGCGTTGGAGATCATATCTCAGGGATATCTTCTGGACTTCAAAGCTTCTCCTCCACAAGGGAGATTTCAACTTTCAAGGTTATCAGCAAACCAAATAAAGAAAAAGGCATTTCTACGCTGTGTACAAGACCTCATAGTAATGGGGGTGATCCACCCAGTTCCGCAGACGGAACAAGGGCAAGGATTTTACTCAAATCTGTTTGTGGTTCCCAAGAAAGAGGGAACCTTCAGACCAATCTTGGACCTAAAAATCTTAAACAAATTCCTAAGAGTTCCATCATTCAAAATGGAAACTATTCGAACCATCCTACCCATGATCCAAGAGGGTCAGTATATGACCACAGTGGACTTAAAGGATGCCTACCTTCACATACCGATTCACAAAGATTATTATCGGTACCTAAGATTTGCCTTTCTAGACAGGCATTACCAGTTTGTAGCTCTTCCCTTCGGGTTAGCTACGGCCCCGAGAATTTTTACAAAGGTACTGGGCTCACTTCTGGCGGTGCTAAGACCGCGAGGCATAGTGGTGGCTCCGTATCTAGACGACATTCTGATACAAGCGTCAAGTTTTCAAATTGCCAAGTCTCATACAGAGATAGTTCTGGCATTTCTGAGGTCGCATGGGTGGAAGGTGAACGTGGAAAAGAGTTCTCTATTACCACTCACAAGGGTTCCCTTCCTAGGGACTCTCATAGATTCTGTAGAGATGAAAATTTACCTGACGGAGTCCAGGTTATCAAAACTTCTAAATGCTTGCCGTGTCCTTCATTCCATTCCACGCCCGTCAGTAGCTCAGTGCATGGAAGTAATCGGCTTAATGGTAGCAGCAATGGACATAGTACCATTTGCGCGCCTGCATCTCAAACCGCTGCAATTATGCATGCTAAGTCAGTGGAATGGGGATTACTCAGATTTGTCCCCTCTACTAAATCTGGATCAAGAGACCAGAGATTCTCTTCTCTGGTGGCTTTCTCGGGTCCATCTGTCCAAGGGGATGACCTTTCGCAGGCCAGATTGGACGATTGTAACAACAGATGCCAGCCTTCTAGATTGGGGCGCAGTCTGGAACTCTCTGAAGGCTCAGGGATCGTGGACTCAGGAGGAGAAACTCCTCCCAATAAATATTCTGGAGTTAAGAGCAATATTCAATGCTCTTCTAGCTTGGCCTCAGTTAGCAACACTGAGGTTCATCAGATTTCAGTCGGACAACATCACGACTGTGGCTTACATCAACCATCAAGGGGGAACCAGGAGTTCCCTAGCGATGTTAGAAGTCTCAAAGATAATTCGCTGGGCAGAGTCTCACTCTTGCCACCTGTCAGCGATCTACATCCCAGGCGTGGAGAACTGGGAGGCGGACTTTCTAAGTCGCCAGACTTTTCATCCGGGGGAGTGGGAGCTTCATCCGGAGGGCAAACCAGAACTGGATCTCATGGCGTCTCGCCAGAACGCAAAACTTCCTTGTTACGGATCCAGGTCCAGGGACCCGGGAGCGGCGCTGATAGATGCTCTAGCAGCCCCTTGGGTTTTCAACATGGCTTATGTGTTTCCACCATTTCCGCTGCTACCTCGACTGATTGCCAAGATCAAACAGGAGAGAGCATCGGTGATTCTGATAGCGCCTGCGTGGCCACGCAGGACCTGGTATGCAGACCTAGTGGACATGTCGTCCTGTCCACCATGGTCTCTGCCTCTGAGGCAGGACCTTCTAATTCAGGGTCCTTTCAACCATCCAAATCTAATTTCTCTGAGGCTGACTGCATGGAGATTGAACGCTTGATCCTATCAAAGCGTGGCTTCTCGGAGTCGGTTATTGATACCTTAATACAGGCTCGGAAACCTGTTACCAGAAAAATTTACCATAAGATATGGCGTAAATATTTATATTGGTGCGAATCCAAGAGTTACTCATGGAGTAAGGTTAGGATTCCTAGGATATTGTCTTTTCTACAAGAGGGTTTAGAAAAGGGCTTATCTGCTAGTTCGTTAAAGGGACAGATTTCTGCTCTGTCTATTCTTTTACACAAACGTCTGGCAGAAGTTCCAGACGTTCAGGCTTTTTGTCAGGCTTTGGCTAGGATTAAACTTAGTTCTTAAAGTTCTTCAAGGTGTTCCATTTGAACCCCTTCATTCCATTGATATTAAGCTTTTATCTTGGAAAGTTCTGTTTTTGATGGCTATTTCCTCGGCTCGAAGAATCTCTGAGTTATCTGCCTTACATTGTGATTCTCCTTATCTGATTTTCCATTCAAACAAGGTAGTTCTGCGTACTAAACCTGGGTTCTTACCTAAGGTAGTTTCTAACAGGAATATCAATCAAGAGATTGTTGTTCCATCATTATGTCCTAATCCTTCTTCAAAGAAGGAACGACTTTTGCATAATCTGGACGTAGTCCGTGCCCTGAAGTTCTACTTACAGGCAACTAAAGATTTTCGTCAAACTTCTTCCCTGTTTGTCGTTTATTCTGGTCAGAGGAGAGGTCAAAAAGCTTCGGCAACCTCTCTCTCCTTTTGGCTTCGGAGCATAATACGCGTAGCCTATGAGACTGCTGGACAGCAGCCCCCTGAAAGGATTACAGCTCATTCCACTAGAGCTGTGGCTTCCACCTGGGCCTTTAAGAATGAGGCCTCTGTTGAACAGATTTGCAAGGCTGCGACTTGGTCTTCACTTCATACCTTTTCAAAATTTTACAAATTTGACACTTTTGCTTCTTCTGAGGCTGTTTTTGGGAGAAAGGTTCTACAGCCAGTGGTTCCTTCCGTTTAAAGTTCCTGCCTTGTCCCTCCCATCATCCGTGTACTTTAGCTTTGGTATTGGTATCCCATAAGTAATCGATGACCCGTGGACTGAATACACTTAACAAGAGAAAACATAATTTATGCTTACCTGATAAATTTATTTCTCTTGTAGTGTATTCAGTCCACGGCCCGCCCTGTCTTTTTTTGAGGCAGATCTAAATTTTAATTAAAACTCCAGTCACCACTGCACCCTATGGTTTCTCCTTTCTTGTCTTGTTTCGGTCGAATGACTGGATATGACATGTGAGGGGAGGAGCTATATAGCAGCTCTGCTTGGGTGATCCTCTTGCAACTTCCTGTTGGGAAGGGAATATATCCCATAAGTAATGGATGACCCGTGGACTGAATACACTACAAGAGAAATAAATTTATCAGGTAAGCATAAATTATGTTTTTTACAATTTAAAGAGACAGTAACTTTTTTGTGTGTTAATTTTTATTACAAATTTTCACTCTTTTCTGAACCTACTCCTTTTAGGGAGTTTGCTATTTAGGAGTCTATTAACTTTTTCTCCTATAGTGTCCCACAAAATTTTTATAGTCCACATGCAGTACCCTGCGATTCCTCTCAAACTCCTCCCGGAGTTGCTCTGCATTTCTGGCATTATGTTTTTTTTCCCACGTGGTAGAGAACATTACTTGAGGAATTATTTTCAATCATCTAGGGTGATTGATTCAGTGGTTGCTATGCTGACTGGTTCTTCCCTGTTACCTGAAAGAGGAAGATACTTTGGGTTATCTGAGAGAGTATTCTCAGGCTCAGATGAATAATACTGTTGAAATTCAGGGTATGCCGAAGCTTTCTCCCCAAGCGTCCCAAACTTTAATGTCCGCTCAAGCAGTGCCCTGTACTTCTGCTCTAGCGCCCGCTGGAGTTACATTAAAAGACATAGCTGATCTCATGTCTTCCACAATTTCTGATTTGTTGTCTGCTTTCCCAATGCTGCAATGCAAGCGTAAAAGGAAAGCCTGACATGCTGTAAGTGAGGTTTGTGATGCAATGGTGGCAATCTCGGCAGTACCCTCCCTAGGACCTCAGGAGGAGGGTATTGAGGTTCCATCTGAAGGCGAAATTTCAGATTCAGAAAGTTCATTGCCTCTGACTGACACGGAGGTTGTAACTTTTAGGTTCAAGCTAGAACACCTCTGCCTGTTGCTCAGGGAGGTTTTTATTACTTTAGACGACTGTGACCCTACAGTAGTGGTTTCCCCTGCGAAGTCTAGTTAATTGGACACATATTTCTAAGTCTCTTCTTACTCAGACGTAATTCCTGTGCCAAAGCGAGCTTCAGTGATCATTATTAAGGAATGGGAAAGACCAGACATTCCCTTTTCTCACGCTCCTATTTTTAAGTAGATGTTTCTCATAGCTGACTCTTTCAAGGAGGCTTGGCAAACAGTTCCTAAGGTGCTATTCCCATAGAGGATAGTTGTGCTTTCAAAGACCCTATGGATAAGAAGCTAGATGGGTTACTTAAAAAGATTTATGTTCTCCAGTGTCTGCTATTGCAGCCAGCTGCGTGCCTTGCTATCGTCACTAATGCGGAAGCGTATTGGTTTGATGCTCTGTCTGAGGCTCTCAGGACTGAGACTTCCTTGGAGGAGATCCAAGACAGGAAAAAGCTCTGAAGTTAGCTAACGCTTCTCTGCGGATTATTAAACTGGCAGCTGAGAGTTCGTTTTTTTCTATCCTGGCCTTATGGTTAAAACCGTGGTCTGCGGACGTATCATCTAAGTCTAAGCTTCAAGCGATTCCTTACAAGGGTAAGACCTTGTTTGGACCTGGCCTAACGGAAATTATCTCTGATTTCTCGGGAGGTAAGGGTCAACTCCTTCCTCAGGATAAGAGAAACAAGCAAAAAGGATGACAGAGCAATTTCTTTCATGTAATTAGCAAGAGTCCATGAGCTAGTGACGTATGGGATATACATTCCTACCAGGAGGGGCAAAGTTTCCCAAACCTCAAATGCCTATAAATACACCCCTCACCACACCCACAAATCAGTTTTTACAAACTTTGCCTCCTATGGAGGTGGTGAAGTAAGTTTGTGCTAGATTCTACGTTGATATGCGCTCCGCAGCAGGTTGGAGCCCGGTTTTCCTCTCAGCGTGCAGTGAATGTCAGAGGGATGTGAGGAGAGTATTGCCTGTTTGAATTCAATGATCTCCTTCTACGGGGTCTATTTCATAGGTTCTCTGTTATCGGTCGTAGAGATTCATCTCTTACCTCCCTTTTCAGATCGACGATATACTCTTATATATACCATTACCTCTACTGATTCTCGTTTCAGTACTGGTTTGGCTTTCTACTACTTGTAGATGAGTGTCCTGGGGTAAGTAAGTCTTATTTTCTGTGACACTCTAAGCTATGGTTGGGCACTTTTATATAAAGTCCTAAATATATGTGTTGAAACATTTATTTGCCTTGACTCAGGATGTTCAACGTTCCTTATTTCAGACAGTCAGTTTCATATTTGGGATAATGCATATGAATTAATCATTTTTTTCTTACCTTAAGATTTGACTTTTTCCCTGTGGGCTATTAGGCTCGCGGGGGCTGAAAATGCTTCATTTTATTGCGTCATTCTTGGCGCGGATTTTTTGGCGCAAAATTTTTTTTCTGTTTCCGCCGTCATACGTGTCGCTGGAAGTTCCGTCATTTTTTTGACGTTTTTTTGCGCCAAAAGTGTCGGCGTTCCGGATGTGGTGTCTTTTTTGGCGCTAAAAAATATGGGCGTCACTATTGTCTCCACATTATTTAAGTCTCATTAATTATTGCTTCTGGTTGCTAGAAGCTTGTTCACTAGCATTTTTTCCCATTCCTGAAACTGTCATTTAAGGAATTTGATCAATTTTGCTTTATATGTTGTTTTTTCTATTACATATTGCAAGATGTCTACGAGTGACCCTGAGTCAGAAGCCACTTCTGGAAAAATGCTTAACTGAGTTTCAGTTCTACCAAAGCTAAGTTCATTTATTTTAAATGTTATAAATGTTTATCTTTAGCTATGGTTTGTAATAAGTTATTATGATATACTTTTACATGCAGATTCCATTAGTATTTATGCTTTATACATTTCCATTCTTAAGTACAAGAAATGTTTAGAAGATTTATAAGAAAAAAAAAATCTGATTAAGGCTTTGTCTGACTTCGTGCCTTCTAATACAATTTTTAGGTCTTTTTCACTTCTTTTTTAATTATTGAAGTTTCAAATGACCAACAACATACTGATTTATCCTTCTCTGATGATGTTTTTTTCTCTTTCAGAAATTCTCTTCATCAGATATTGACACTAACAAATCTACTTTTTTATAATTTTTTTATTAAAGTACATTTGTTCTTTGTTGAAGAGGTGTTGATTATTTTGGATATTAAGGTAACTAGTTCTTTAAGACTAGCTGACACTATTTCTGCCTTTTTTCTTCTGTGATTTCAGAGGTTTTCTTTCCAATTCCCCATACTAGGGAATGGAATAGGCTGAGAATTCTCTTTTATTCCTTCTTCAAGGTTTTAAACTATATTCTTTGCCAGCAGTTAAATTCAATTTGGAGGGTTCTCCAATTTATTGGGGCTATCTCTACTCCTACTAATTATGCTATTGTTTCTATAGCAAAATAATATTTATTTTCCTTTATATAGTTGTATCTTATTTATGGAAAATTATTTAGTTTCAGGTACTTTTCTTGGTCCTGTGATATTGCAATTGCTTCATTTTTTCTGTTTACTTTAAGATCAAGTATCAGATTATGATTTATTTTAGCATTGTTAAAGGGACAACATTTACTAGACTAGGTGCTGTTGCATTTGTCTTGTTGTTTTGCATTTTGCAAGTCCTCTGTTTTGACTGGTCCTTTAAACTGGACTATCATGCTAATGATTTCATTTGTGTCTTCATTTTATTGAATATATTCGCAAATGAGGGTTAATCTATGTCTTTAGCTATTTTAGCTAGAAGAATTTTGTGATTTAAAAAAAAAAAAAAAAAAAAAAAAGAAAATCCATATTTCTTTTGTTTTAAGATAATCAATTATTTGTTTTATAATTGGATTCAATTCTTAACTGTTACTATGGGCTTCAAGATTGAGTTCTAAGACTAAAACTTTAAGCTTATACTAGTTTGGTTGTTCTTATTAAGGAACGAATTCCTGAGTTCTTTCTCAAGTAACATGTTTATAATTGGGGTTCGAAATCAGCTCCCTAATATTGTGATGTACGTGCCGTATTCCAGCTTGGCTGGTAAGGGGCAGGTTAAGACTTCTTTGAAATTTATTTGCTTCTATTTTGTCCAAATTTCTTTGATTTTATTCCAGTAAGGCTAACACTTTCTTTAAGTGTGTTTCTGTCCTATATATTTTGGATACTGTTGTAGCATGGCTGGGCACCCATGGGGTTCAAGCGCTGCTCAGACCTGGAATCTTCTGGGGTATTTCTTCCCGTTCCTTTTTTAGGAACTGGGTTTTGGAGTTTTATTCAAACTATTCTGCCTTTTTATGGTCACTGATAGCATTATTTGTTTTCATTAGATACAATAAATGCATATTTTTCATTTTTCTGTTTTCATTCAGATTATTTCCTGAGGATGCGGAATCTCATATGATTCACTTGCTCTTCAGGACATAGTTAGAGGATCTTTTTTTCAAAAGTTCTTGATTCCTCACGTAAGGGTCACCTTTTTTAGGTTTCCAGATGGTTATGTCACTGTCTTTGTCTCTATCGGACAAGGGACAATTTGTATTGGGTTCCGTCTGTCGGTACCTTTAGTCTCTATTTTTTCCTTCAGTTGCTATATATGCATAGAAGTTTTAACAGCATTGGATTCAATTCCCTTTGCTCATTTTCAATGGAAAGATCCTTTCCAGATTTTTGTGAGTGTTGTTTCTTCAAGAACATGGTTGGAGGATCAATTAACCAATCAGTTTGTTGATTCCTCAGACAAGAGTAACCTTTTTTATGTTTCCAGATAGATTCATTGTCCATGACTCTGTCTCTGTCGGACAAGAGACGTCTGAATTTGGTTTCAGCTTATCGAAACCTTCAGTCTCAATCATTCCCTTCGGTAGCCTTATGCATGGAAATTCTAGGTTCTTATGACTGCTGCATTGGACGTGTTCCCCTTTGCTCATTTTCACATGCGACCTCTTCAGCTCTGTATGCTGAACCAGTGGTGCAAGGATTATACAAAGATATCTCATTTAATATCTTTAAAACCGATTGTTCGACACCCTCTGACGTGGTACAGACCACCATCGTTTAGTTCAGGGGGCTTCTTTTGTTCTTCCAACCTGGGCTGTGATCTTAACAGATGCAAGTCTGACAGGTTGGGGAGCTGTATGGGGGTTTCTGACAGCACAAGGGGTTTGGGAATCTCAGGAGGTGAGATTTTCAATCAACATTTTGGAACTCCGTGCAATTTTCAGAGCTCTTCAGTCGTGGCCTCTTCTAAAGAGAGAGTCGTTCTTTTGTTTACAGACGGACAATGTCACAAATGTGGCATATGTCAATCATCAAGAGGGACTCACAGTCCTCTGGCTATAAAGGAAGTATCTCGAATACTTGTATGGGCGAAATCCAGCCCCTGTCTAATTTCTGCGGTTCATACCCCAGGTATAGACAATTGGGAAGCGGATTATCTCAGTCGCCAAATGCTACATCCGGGCGAATGGTCTCTTCTCCCAGAGGTATTTCTTCAGATTGTTAAAATATGGGGACTTCCAGAAATAGATCTGATGGCTTCTCATCTAAACAAGAAGCTTCCCAGGTATCTGTCCAGATCCTGGGATCCTCAGGCAGAAGCAGTGGATGCATTGTCACTTCCTTGGAAATATCATCCTGCTATATCTTTCCGCCTCTAGTTCTTCTTTCAAGAGTGATTTCCAAAATTCTAAAGGAGCGTTCGTTTATTCTGCTGGTGGCTCCTGCATGGCCTCACAGGTTTTGGTATGCGGATCTTGTCCGGATGGCTCCTTGCCATCCGTGGACTCTTCCGTTAAGACCAGACCTTGTATCACAAGGTCCTTTTTTCCATCAGGATCTCAAATCCTTAAATTGAAAGTATGGAGATTGAACGCTTGATTCTCAGTCATAGAGGTTTTCTCTGACTCCGTAATTAATACTATGTTGCAGGCTCGTAAATCTGTATCTAGGATGATATATTATCGAGTCTGGAAGACTTGCATTTTTTGGTGTTTTTCTCATCATTTTTCTTGGCATTCTTTTAGAATTCCTAGAATTTTACAGTTTCTTCAGGATGGTTTGGATAAGTTTTGTCTGCAAGTTCCTTAAAAGGACAAATCTTTGCTCTTTCTGTTCTTTTTCACAGAAAGATTGCTAGTTTTCCTGATTTTTATTGTTTTGTACAAGCTTTGGTTCGTATAAAACTTGTTATTAAAGGACCAGTCAACACTGTAGATTTGCATAATCAACAAATGCAAGATAACAAGACAATGCAATAGCACTTAGTCTGAACTTCAAATGAGTAGTAGATTTTTTTTCTGACAATTTTAAAAGTTATGTCTTTTTCCACTCCCCCTGTACCATGTGACAGCCATCAGCCAATCACAAATGCATACACGTACCATGTGACAGCAATCAGCCATTCACAAATGCATACACACTTATTCTTGCACATGCTCAGTAGGAGCTGGTGACTCAAAGTTTAAATATAAAAAGATTGTGCACATTTTGTTAATGGAAGTAAATTAGAAAGTTGTTTAAAATTGCATGCTCTATCTGAATAATGAAAATTTAATTTTGATTGAGTGTACCTTTAAGTCAATTTCTCCTCCTTGGAGTTTGAATTTGGTTCTGGGGGCTCTTCAAGCTCCTCCGTTTGAACCTATGCATTCTCTGGACATTAAATTACTTTCTTGGAAAGTTTTGTTTCTTTTGGCCATCTCTTCTGCTAGAAGAGTTTCTGAATTATCTGCTCTTTCTTGTGAGTCTCCTTTTCTGATTTTTCATCAGGATAAGGCGGTGTTGCGAACTTCTTTTAAATTTTTACCTAAGGTTGTGAATTCTAACAACATTAGTAGAGAAATTGCAGTTCCTTCATTTTTTCCTAATCCTAAGAATTCTAAGGAGAGATCACTGCATTCTTTGGATGTAGTTAGAGCTTTGAAATATTATGTTGAAGCTACTAAGATTTTCCGAAAGACTTCTAGTCTTTTTGTTATCTTTTCCAGTTCTAGGAAAGGTCAGAAGGCCTCTGCCATTTCTTTGGCATCTTGGTTGAAATCTTTAATTCATCATGCTTATGTCGAGTCGGGTAAACTCTGCCTCAAAGGATTACAGCTCATTCTACTAGGTCAGTTTCTACTTCCTGGGCGTTTAGGAATGAAGCTTCGGTTGATCAGATTTGCAAAGCAGCAACTTGATCTTCTTTGCATATTTTTACTAAATTCTACCATTTTGATGTGTTTTCTTCTTCTGAAGCAGTTTTTGGTAGAAAAATACTTCAGGCAGCTGTTTCAGTTTGATTCTTCTGCTTATAATTTCAGTTTTTTTCTTTATAAGATTTAAACTTTGTTTTGGGTGTGGATTATTTTCAGCGGAATTGGCTGTCTTTATTTTATCCCTCCCTCTCTAGTGACTCTTGCGTGGAAGATCCACATCTTGGGTAGTCATTATCCCATACGTCACTAGCTCATGGACTCTTGCTAATTACATGAAAGAAAACATAATTTATGTAAGAACTTACCTGATAAATTCATTTCTTTCATATTAGCAAGAGTCCATGAGGCCCACCCTTTTTATGGTGGTTATGATTTTTTTGTATAAAGCACAATTATTCCAATTCCTTATTTTTTATGCTTTCGCACTTTTTTCTTATCACCCCACTTCTTGGCTATTCGTTAAACTGATTTGTGGGTGTGGTGAGGGGTGTATTTATAGGCATTTGAGGTTTGGGAAACTTTGCCCCTCCTGGTAGGAATGTATATCCCATACGTCACTAGCTCATGGACTCTTGCTAATATGAAAGAAATGAATTTATCAGGTAAGTTCTTACATAAATTATGTTTTTCGTTCCTTTAGAAATTTCAAGAGAAATTCTTTCTCATCTAAACCGGAGCAATCTAAACATTCTCAGAGACCCAACCAGTCTTGGAAAACAATCCAAGAAGCCTGCTGTTGAATCCAAAACAGCATGAAGGGCATGCCCCCCGATCCGGGACCGGATCTGCTAGGGGGCAGACTTTCCTTCTTCGTTCAGGCTTGGGTTCGGGACGTTCGGGATCCCTGGGCACTAGAAATGGTGTCTCATGGATACATATTGGAGTTCAAAAGTTTTCCTCCCAGAGGCAGTTTTTCTTCTTTCAAGCAGGGCCGGATTGGGCAGCCGGGATACCGGGAAAAATCCCGGTGGGCCGCCTGCCTGCAGCTCAGCTGGGCCGGGCTGGGCTCAGCTGCTCAGGCTGGCTGGCTGGCTGCAGTGATGCTGCTATAATGCGTTGCGCGATATGCCGGTATGAATTACAGTCCACCACTGTCCGTCTGACATCATGTGTGTCATCATTTATTTTATTCTCATGTAACTAAACTATTACCGCAAGACGCAAGTAGTATTTCTAATCTGACTTCATTGCCAAATAATATTGAGGCCGGGAGCTCAGAGTGACTCAGAGACAGTGACTGACTGCTGAGTCTGTAACTGTTGTGTTAAATTGTCACTCACAGTCAGTCACAGAGGCTCAGCCTCAGTCTGTGTCATGTCACTCACAGTGTCAACAAAGTATGAGTATGAGGCGGCGGGCCGGGTCAGGTGGGGCGGGCTGGCGGCTTACATGAGTGACGTCACTGAGTGTAGACTGAATCTGTGCCTTCTGTTTAACTCCACACGTGCCCTGGGAGCGCCTGCGAATGCGTGACGCGTCAGCGTGCCACCTAAGAGGACGGAGACAGTAACTTGCAGCAGGTGAGGCCACGTGGGTTTGACGGCGGGTCAGTTAGGCTAGGGAACTGTAAGAAATAGTTGCACATGGAAATGATTTCACACTATGAAGTAATTCTTAAAGTTGGCAGATTTGCTTGTACGTTATGAACAAAAACATTTCAGCCCCCATTTAAAATGGCACCGGTTAGGGAATGAGGAGCGCTAAACTGTGCTGTGCTAGAGAGCGGGAGAATAAGGTGTCAGGGAGAGGAAGTCAAGTTCTCACAGTGCCTGCACTTGTTATGTCGACTCTCTGAGTGGTGCGCCAAGGGACAGCATAAGAACAGCAGTGAGGTAATAAAATAATGCTTCACTAGTGGCTAATTATTTGATTTACTTGGGAGCTCTCAGCTTACATTTTTGCATTTAGACTCCTGCACAGTACTTCTCCTTGTTTTTTTAATAAACAATGTGGTTCTGGATTCCCAAACATTTTACTCCATGTGCTTCTCATCAAAGACCGTTTTGTGCATTAGCACAGTGCTGGCAGGGCTGTGACTGCAAACAAAAACACAGAGGAAAATGTTTGGGAATCCAGAACCACTTTAGCTCCGTGCTATCAGCAGTGCCAGTGTTGTAAACTCCCCCAGACACAGAAGATCTGCCGGTAATGAGTGTGACAGGTGGGGGAGGGGTGGGGCTATTGCTGATAGTTTTTTTACTACGGGAGAGCAGTGGAGAGCCTTGTGAATTTCACCTTCTATAATGTCTGTCTGCTAGAGAGATACAGAAGGTAAACTAAGGCTGTTGGTTACTGCTGCTTCTTGTGACAGCTGAGCTGGATTATGATGTGTAAAGGGCAGTGCTGTTATTTAAAGGAGGAACAAGTGACTGGACATATAGTGATTTATACAGACACCACACCACAGGGCACAAGCAGAGCATTTTGCTTTTAATTTTCTCAAGTTGTATGCACACAAATCTTTTGCAGAAAGTTCACATGTAAAAGCATAATTCAAATGTGTGCATATGTATGTATGTGTGTGTCTGTGTGTATTTGTATGTGTGTCTATATGTGTGTGTTTGTATATGTCTATCTGTGTGTATGTGTGTATATCTATGTATGTGTGTGTGTGTGTCTATGTATGTGTGTCTATGTGTGTGTGTGTATCTATGTGTGTGTGTGTGTGTGCACTGTCTGTGTGTCTATGTATGTATGTATGTGTGTATATATGTATGTGTGCGTGTGCACTGTCTGTGTGTGTGTATATATATATATGTCTGTTAGTGTGTGTGTGTTTATATATGTCTGATTTAGTGTGTGTGTATCTATGTATGTGTGTGTATCTATGTATGTGTGTGTATCTATGTATGTATGTATATATGTATGTATGTGTGTATCTATGTGTGTGTGTGTGTGTGTGTATATATGTGTGTGTGTGTGTGTGTGTATATATGTGTGTGTGTATCTGTGTATGTGTGTGTGTATCTGTGTATGTGTGTGTGTATCTATGTATGTGTGTGTATCTATGTATGTGTGTGTATCTGTGTGTGTGTGTGTATCTATGTGTGTGTGTATCTGTGTGTGTGTGTATCTATGTGTGTGTGTGTATCTGTGTATGTGTGTGTGTATCTATGTATGTGTGTGTGTGTATCTGTGTATGTATCTATGTATGTGTGTGTGTGTATCTATGTATGTGTGTGTGTGTGTATCTATGTATGTGTGTGTGTGTGTATCTATGTGTGTGTGTGTGTGTATCTGTGTGTGTGTATCTATGTATGTGTGTGTATCTATGTATGTGTGTGTATCTATGTATGTGTGTGCACTGTCTGTGTATCTATGTATGTGTGTGTGTGTGCACTGTCTGTGTGTGCACTGTCTGTGTGTATGTGTGTGCACTGTCTGTGTGTATGTGTGTGCACTGTCTGTGTGTATGTGTGTGTGTATATATATGTCTGTTAATGTGTGTGTGTGTGTTTATATATGTCTAATTTAGTGTGTGTGTGTGTATATATGTCTGTTAGTGTGTGTCTGAGCGCACTGTCTGTGTGTGTGAATATATATATATATATATATATACTTTCACAGATTATTGGGCTGGTGGGCTGGTCTTCTGCAATTTTTCCAGGGCTGCTTTTTATTCCCAGTCCGGCCCTGCTTTCAAGATTATCTGTAGACCAGACAAAGGAGAGGCGTTCTTACATTGTGTAGGAGACCTCTCTGCCCTGGGAGTGATTGTTCCCGTCCCAGAACAGGAACAGGCTCAGGGTTTTTTATTCCAACCTGTTCGTGGTTTCCAAAAAGGAGGGAAACTTCAGACCACTTTTAGAACTAAAAAGTCTAAACAAATTTCTCAGGGTTCCGTCCTTCAAGATGGAAACTATTAGTTCCAATCTTCCCTTAATCCAGGAGGGTCAATTTATGACAACTGTGGATTTAAAGGACACGTACCTACATGTCCCTATTCACATCACAGGTTCCTAAGATTTGCCTTCCAGGACAAACACTTCCAGTTCGTGGCTCTTCTTTTCGACTTGGCCACCGCTCCCAGAATCTTCACAAGGGTTCTGGGGTTTCTGTTGGCAGTACTACGGTCACGGGGGAATTGGGGTGGCGCCTTATCTAGATGACATTCTAGTCCAGGCACCATCTTTTCAACAAGCAAGATCCCACACGACTTAGTGTTATCTTTCCTGAGAACTCACAGATGGAAGGTAAATTTGGGAAAGAGTTCCCTAGTTCCAGACACAAGAGTCATTTTCTTGGGAACCATAATAGACTCCTTGTCCATGAAGATTTTTCTGACAGAAGTCAGGAAATCAAAGATTATAGATCCTTGTCTAGCCCTTCAGCCCACTCCTCGGCCGTCAGTGGCTCAGTGCATGGAGTTAATCGGGCTGATGGTGGCAGCGATGGACATCATCCCATTTCCATCTCAGACCTCTGCAGTTAAACTTGCTCAGGTAATGGAACGGAGATTATGCAGACTTGTCTCCTCGAATAACTCTGGAGCAGGAGATAAGGGACTCTCTTCCATGGTGGATGTCTCTGGATCATCTCGCCCAGGGGATGCCACCTTGGAGACTTCCGTTGCGGAAGGACCTTCTGATTCAGGGGCCCTTTTTTCATCCAAATCTAGTTTCTCTGAAGCTGACTGCTTGGAGATTGAATGCTTAATTTTATCTAAGCGGGGTGGTTTTTCCGATTCGGTCATAGAGACCATGATTCAGGCTGTGACTAGAAGTATTTACCATAAGATTTGGCGCAAATACCTTTATTGGTGTGAATCCAAGGGCTACTCATGGAGTAGGGTTAGGATTCCTAGAATTTTGTTTTGTCTCCAAGAAAGGTTGGAGTAGGGTTTATAGATGAGTTCCCTAAAGGGTCAGATCTCGGCTTTATCTATTTTGTTACACAAACGTCTGGCGGATGTCCCAGATGTTCAATTATTTTGTCAGGATCAGGCCTGTGTTCAAACCAGTTACTCCTCCATGGAGTCTTAATTTAGTTCTCAAAGTTCTTTAAGGGGCTCCGTTTGAGCCTATGCATTCCTTAGATATTAACTTATCTGGGAAAGTTTTATTTTTTTGTTTGCATACAAAGAGAGAAGCGCTCTACCAGGAGCGAACAACAGCTCAGTGGCTTGTTCTATGGCGATTTACCACCCGGAAGCAGCCTCTTTTAGACCAGTGTGCTTTTCACAGAAGAAAACTTTCCTGAAGTATATCAGTCTGATCCCGCCAAGTAAGGTCAGTCCAGCCCCGAAATACCAGGCAATTCTCCTCTGAACAAGGAACATGACAACCCCAGACGATCGTTTCGGCCTTCTATGGGCCTCGTCAGTGAGGTGCAGCCACATTCCTCTAAGCACACTGAGCAAGGAGTCCACGTCTGGTTTCCCCCATCACCCATAGGGAGACTTCCCCAGGATCATAATAATTTGCATACAAAGAGAGAAGCGCTCTACCAGGAACGAACAACAGCTCAGTGGCTTGTTCTATGGCGATTTACCACCCGGAAGCAGCCTCTTTTAGACCAGTGTGCTTTTCACAGAAGAAAACTTTCCTGAAGTATATCAGTCTGATCCCGCCAAGTAAGGTCAGTCCAGCCCCGAAATACCAGGCAATTCTCCTCTGAACAAGGAACATGACAACCCCAGATGATCGTTTCGGCCTTCTATGGGCCTCGTCAGTGAGGTGCAGCCACATTCCTCTAAGCACACTGAGCAAGGAGTCCACGTCTGGTTTCCCCCATCACCCATAGGGAGACTTCCCCAGGGTCATAATAATTTGCATACAAAGAGAGAAGCGCTCTACCAGGAACGAACAACAGCTCAGTGGCTTGTTCTATGGCGATTTACCACCCGGAAGCAGCCTCTTTTAGACCAGTGTGCTTTTCACAGAAGAAAACTTTCCTGAAGTATATCAGTCTGATCCCGCCAAGTAAGGTCAGTCCAGCCCCGAAATACCAGGCAATTCTCCTCTGAACAAGGAACATGACAACCCCAGACGATCGTTTCGGCCTTCTATGGGCCTCGTCAGTGAGGTGCAGCCACATTCCTCTAAGCACACTGAGCAAGGAGTCCACGTCTGGTTTCCCCCATCACCCATAGGGAGACTTCCCCAGGGTCATAATAATTTGCATGCAAAGAGAGAAGCGCTCTACCAGGAACGAACAACAGCTCAGTGGCTTGTTCTATGGCGATTTACCACCCGGAAGCAGCCTCTTTTAGACCAGTGTGCTTTTCACAGAAGAAAACTTTCCTGAAGTATATCAGTCTGATCCCGCCAAGTAAGGTCAGTCCAGCCCCGAAATACCAGGCAATTCTCCTCTGAACAAGGAACATGACAACCCCAGACGATCGTTTCGGCCTTCTATGGGCCTCGTCAGTGAGGTGCAGCCACATTCCTCTAAGCACACTGAGCAAGGAGTCCACGTCTGGTTTCCCCCATCACCCATAGGGAGACTTCCCCAGGGTCATAATAATTTGCATACAAAGAGAGAAGCGCTCTACCAGGAACGAACAACAGCTCAGTGGCTTGTTCTATGGCGATTTACCACCCGGAAGCAGCCTCTTTTAGACCAGTGTGCTTTTCACAGAAGAAAACTTTCCTGAAGTATATCAGTCTGATCCCGCCAAGTAAGGTCAGTCCAGCCCCGAAATACCAGGCAATTCTCCTCTGAACAAGGAACATGACAACCCCAGACGATCGTTGCGGCCTTCTATGGGCCTCGTCAGTGAGGTGCAGCCACATTCCTCTAAGCACACTGAGCAAGGAGTCCACGTCTGGTTTCCCCCATCACCCATAGGGAGACTTCCCCAGGGTCATAATAATTTGCATACAAAGAGAGAAGCGCTCTACCAGGAACGAACAACAGCTCAGTGGCTTGTTCTATGGCGATTTACCACCCGGAAGCAGCCTCTTTTAGACCAGTGTGATTTTCACAGAAGAAAACTTTCCTGAAGTATATCAGTCTGATCCCGCCAAGTAAGGTCAGTCCAGCCCCGAAATACCAGGCAATTCTCCTCTGAACAAGGAACATGACAACCCCAGACGATCGTTGCGGCCTTCTATGGGCCTCGTCAGTGAGGTGCAGCCACATTCCTCTAAGCACACTGAGCAAGGAGTCCACGTCTGGTTTCCCCCATCACCCATAGGGAGACTTCCCCAGGGTCATAATAATTTGCATACAAAGAGAGAAGCGCTCTACCAGGAACGAACAACAGCTCAGTGGCTTGTTCTATGGCGATTTACCACCCGGAAGCAGCCTCTTCCCTTGTTCAGAGGAGAATTGCCTGGTATTTCGGGGCTGGACTGACCTTACTTGGCGGGATCAGACTGATATACTTCAGGAAAGTTTTCTTCTGTGAAAAGCACACTGGTCTAAAAGAGGCTGCTTCCGGGTGGTAAATCGCCATAGAACAAGCCACTGAGCTGTTGTTCGTTCCTGGTAGAGCGCTTCTCTCTTTGTATGCAAATTATTATGACCCTGGGGAAGTCTCCCTATGGGTGATGGGGGAAACCAGACGTGGACTCCTTGCCCAGTGTGCTTAGAGGAATGTGGCTGCATCTCACTGACGAGGCCCATAGGAGGCCTGAAACGATCGTCTGGGGTTGTCATGTTCCTTGTTCAGAGGAGAATTGCCTGGTATTTCGGGGCTGGACTGACCTTACTTGGCGGGATCAGACTGATATACTTCAGGAAAGTTTTCTTCTGTGAAAAGCACACTGGTCTAAAAGAGGCTGCTTCCGGGTGGTAAATCGCCATAGAACAAGCCACTGAGCTGTTGTTCGTTCCTGGTAGAGCGCTTCTCTCTTTGTATGCAAATTATTATGACCCTGGGGAAGTCTCCCTATGGGTGATGGGGGAAACCAGAAGTGGACTCCTTGCCCAGTGTGCTTAGAGGAATGTGGCTGCACCTCACTGACGAGGCCCATAGGAGGCCGAAACGATCGTCTGGGGTTGTCATGTTCCTTGTTCAGAGGAGAATTGCCTGGTATTTCGGGGCTGGACTGACCTTACTTGGCGGGATCAGACTGATATACTTCAGGAAAGTTTTCTTCTGTGAAAAGCACACTGGTCTAAAAGAGGCTGCTTCCGGGTGGTAAATCGCCATAGAACAAGCCACTGAGCTGTTGTTCGTTCCTGGTAGAGCGCTTCTCTCTTTGTATGCAAATTATTATGACCCTGGGGAAGTCTCCCTATGGGTGATGGGGGAAACCAGACGTGGACTCCTTGCCCAGTGTGCTTAGAGGAATGTGGCTGCACCTCACTGACGAGGCCCATAGGAGGCCGAAACGATCGTCTGGGGTTGTCATGTTCCTTGTTCAGAGGAGAATTGCCTGGTATTTCGGGGCTGGACTGACCTTACTTGGCGGGATCAGACTGATATACTTCAGGAAAGTTTTCTTCTGTGAAAAGCACACTGGTCTAAAAGAGGCTGCTTCCGGGTGGTAAATCGCCATAGAACAAGCCACTGAGCTGTTGTTCGTTCCTGGTAGAGCGCTTCTCTCTTTGTATGCAAATTATTATGACCCTGGGGAAGTCTCCCTATGGGTGATGGGGGAAACCAGACTTGGACTCCTTGCCCAGTGTGCTTAGAGGAATGTGGCTGCACCTCACTGACGAGGCCCATAGGAGGCCGAAACGATCGTCTGGGGTTGTCATGTTCCTTGTTCAGAGGAGAATTGCCTGGTATTTCGGGGCTGGACTGACCTTACTTGGCGGGATCAGACTGATATACTTCAGGAAAGTTTTCTTCTGTGAAAAGCACACTGGTCTAAAAGAGGCTGCTTCCGGGTGGTAAATCGCCATAGAACAAGCCACTGAGCTGTTGTTCGTTCCTGGTAGAGCGCTTCTCTCTTTGTATGCAATTTATTTTTTTGTTGCTATTTCTTCTGTTCAGAGAGTGTCAGAACTCTCGACATTACAGTATGAGTCCCCTTATCTTATTTTCCATTCAGATAAGGTGGTTTTACGTACCAAATTAGGTTTTCTTCCTAAGGTTGTTTCTGATCGGAACATTAATCAGGAGATTATTGTTCCTTCCCTGTGTCCTAATCCTTCTCAGAAGGAAAGACTTCTGCACAATCTGAATGTGGTCCGTGCTTTAAAGTTTTTTCTTACAGGTGTCTAAGGACTTTTGTCTTCTTGAGTAACCCCTCTAATTTTTTGTCCATAGGATCTTTAAAGGCACAACTATCCTCTATGGGGAGCATAGGGCAGCAGCCTCCCGAGTGAGTTACGGCTCATTCCACGAGGGCTGTTGCTTCCTCATGGGCGTTCAAAAATGAACTTTCAGTGGAACAGATTTGCAAGGCTGCTACTTGGTCCTCTCTTCACACTTTTTCAAAGTTCTACAAATTTGACACTTTTTCGTCGGGAGTTTTTGGGAGAAAGGTGCTTCCGTTTAGGTTCCCTGTCTTGTCCCTCCCGTATCATCTGTGTACTCTAGCTTGGGTATTGAATCCCATTAGTAATTAGGATGATCTGTGGACTCATTGTGTCTTAAAAAAGAAAAGAAAATTTATGCTTACCTGATAAATTTATTTCTTTTTTGACACGAGTCCACGGCCCGCCCTGTGTGTTTAGACAGGTTGTGGGTTATTTTAAACTTCAGACACCTCTGCACCTTGGCTTTTCCTTTCTCTTCCTAACTTCAGTCGAATGACTGCAGTGGGAGGGAGGGGAGGAGCTATTTAACAGCTCTGCTGTGGTGCTCTTTGCCTCCTCCTGCTGACCAGGAGGTGAATATCCCATTAGTAATTAAGATGATCTGTGGACTCATCGTGTCAAAAAAGAAATAAATTTATCAGGTAAGCATAAATTTTCTATTTACCGACCGGGAGATTAATGTTTAAGACGCCCACGATGGGCGGGACTTAGCTGAGGCGGCAACTACCATTGCGCGCCTTTTTCACTCCACGCTTCTGGATCACAGTTTCCTCTATAAGTTTGGGGGAACAATTCCATGAGGCAGTTTGTTCAAAGCAGGCACTGGAGTTAAGGGCTCATACGTGTGTGAATTCACTTCTCCCGGCGGTTTGCTTCTAAGAGACTTTTACCGACCAGGAGATTATTTACGGCTCATTCTCTGTGTGGTGTTTCTACTCTTGGTGGTTTGTCAGACATTTTTACCGACCGGGGGATTAATGTTTAAGACTTAGCTGAGGCGGCAACTACCGTTGCGCGCCTTTTTCACTCTGCTCTTCCGGATCGGAACTGTGCCTACGCAGTAGCTAGTGAAAGACAGCTAAAGCTTCAGCCTACTCTGGACTGTTGGTTTTTACTGATAAAGAAAAAAAAGACGTGTCCGGATTATTATCTAAATAAGGGGATTCCTCCAGTGCAGCAGGGCAGGTAGGCACCTCAGCAGAGCTAAGCTGAGGTGTAGAGGTCTCTGGGGATTTTTTTGTATCATTAGTTACCTTGCTGTAAAAGTAAAAAACGTAACGTCTTAAAATTTAAAGACAGTAACGTTTTTTTCTGCTTTAATTTTTATTAAAGAATTTCAGTTTTTTATTTCAGAACCACCAATCCCTTTCTGTTCCTCATGTATTGAGAGAACTTTAAATTACAGAGAGAGAATTTTTTCTGAGCCAACATCTTCTAAGGCGGATGCTGTTCAGGAGTCTAATGATAATGTTCAGTATATGCCGCAGCTTTATCCTCAAGCGTCCCAACTTTTACCGCCCACACATGCAGTGTCCTGCGCTTCCTCTTTAACTCCTTCTGGAGTTACGCTGAAAGACATCGCTTCCCTCATGTCCTCTGCAGTTTCTGATGCGTTGTCTGCTTTTCCCATGTTACGAGAGGAAAAATAAACATTCAGTAAGCGAGGTTACTGACTCAGTTGTTGCTATTTCGAATGCCCCCTCACAGAAGCCTGAGGAGGAGGATACTTCGGTAGCATCTGAGGGTGAAATTTCAGTTTCTGACAGTGTAATTATTCCTGCTGATACTGAAGTTGTATCTTTCAGGTTTAAGCTAGAACACCTCCGTATGTTACTCAAGGAGGTTTTAGCTACTTTGGACGACAGCGACACCATGGACGTAGTTAATCCTAAGAAATTCAGTAAGCTAAACAAATATTTTGATGTACCTTCCTTGGTGGAGGTTTTTCCTGTACCAGATCGAGCTACTGAGATCATTGCTAAGGAATGGGAGAGACCGGGTATCCCTTTTTCTCCGTCTCCTATATTTAAAAAGATGTTTCCCATAGCGGACTCTATCAAGGAGTCTTGGCAAACAGTACCCAAGGTGGAAGGGGCAGTTTCCACTCTGGCCAAGAGAACTACCATCCCCATAGAGGATAGTTGTGCCTTTAAAGATCCTATGGACAAAAAATTAGAGGGGTTACTCAAGAAGATGTATGTACACCAGGGTTTACAATGGCAACCTGCAGTGTGCATTGCTACCGTCACTAGTGCGGCGGCATATTGGTTTGATGCGTTGTCTAATGCTATTAGGACAGACACTCCCCTTGATGAGATCCAGGATAGGATAAAAGCCCTTAAGTTGGCTAATTCCTTTATGACTGATGCTTCCCTACAGGTTATCAAACTGGGAGCAAAGATTTCAGGTTTTGCTGTACTAGCCCGCAGAGCTTTATGGTTAAAACCTTGGTCTGCGGATGTGTCATCTAAGTCTAAACTTTTAGCGATTCCTTACAAGGGAAAAACCTTGTTTGGACTGGGTTTGACGGAAATAATCTCTATTACGGGAGGAAAGGGTCATCTTCTCCCTCAGGAAACAAACAAAAGGGACGTCAGAGTAATTTTCATTCCTTTTGAAATTCCAAGCAAGAACAGTCCAAAGCTTCCTGGAGACCCAATCAGTCTTCGAATAAGGGAAAACAACCCAAAAAGCCTACTATGGAATCAAAATCAGCATGAAGGGACTGCCCCCGATCCGGGACCGGATCTTGTGGGGGGCAGGCTTTCCTTCTTTACTCAGGCTTGGGTTTGAGATCTTCAGGATCCCTGGGCAGTGGACATAGTGTTCCAGGCATGCAAACTAGAGTTCAAGAATTTTCCTCCCAGAGGCAGGTTTCTGCTTTCAAGATTATCTGTAGACGAGACAAAAAGAGAGGCTTTCTTACACTGTGTACGGGACCTCTCCGACCTGGGAGTGATAGTTCCTGTTCCGATGCAGGAACGGGGTCTGGGGTTTTATTCCAATCTGTTTGTGGTTCCCAAAAAGGAGGGAACCTTCAGACCAATTTTAGATCTCAAGAGTCTAAACAAATTCCTCAGAGTACCGTCCTTCAAGGTGGAAACTATTCGTTCCATTCTTCCTTTGGTCCAAGAGGGTCAATTTATGACAACGGTAGATTTAAAGGACGCGTACCTGCATGTTCCCATTCACAGGGACCATCACAAGTTTCTACGGTTTGCATTTCTAGTCAAACACTTCCAATTCGTGGCTCGCTCTTTCGGCCTTGCCACAGCTCCCAGAATTTTCTCAAAGGTTCTGGGATCCCTGTTGGCGGTGCTCCGATTACGGGGCATTGCAGTGGCGCCCTATCTGGACGACATCCTGGTCCAGGCGCCATCCTTTCAACAAGCAAGATCCCGCACGGAAATGTTGTTATCTTTCCTACGATCTCACGGATGGAAGGTAAATTTTGAAAAGAGCTACTTAGTTCCAAATACAAGGATAACTTTCTTGGGAGCCATAATAGATTCCCTATCAATGAAAATCTTTTTAACAGATGCCAGGAAATCAAAGATTTTCGATTCTTGTCTAGCGCTTCAGTCCTCTCCTCGGCCATCAGTGGCTCAGTGCATGGAGGTAATCGGGCTGATGGTAGCGGCAATGGACATCATCCCGTCCGCCTGTTTCCACCTCAGACCTCTGCAGCTAAACATGTTCAGCCAGTGGAACGGAAATTATGCAGATTTGTCTCCGCGAATACAGCTGGCGCAGGAGACGAGATTGTCTTCTTTGGTGGTTGTCTCAGGATCATCTCTCCCAGGGAACCTGCTTTCGCAGACCCTCTTGGGTGATTGTGACAACAGACGCCAGCCTTCTGGGATGGGGAGCAGTCTGGGGCTTTCTAAAGGCTCAGGGAACTTGGACTCAGTCGGAGTCTGTTCTGCCCATAAACATTCTGGAACTGAGAGCAATCTTCAATGCTCTTCTGGCCTGCCCCCAGTTAGCCTCGGTCCAGTTCCTCAGGTTCCAGTCGGACAACATAACTTCAGTGGCTTACATCAACCATCAGGGAGGAATGCAGAGTTCCTTAGCCATGACAGAAGTAGCCAAGATAATTCGGTGGGCGGAGACCCACAATTGCTGTCTGTCGGCGATCTACATCCCAGGAGTGGACAATTGGGGTACGGGTCAAGGTCAAGCGACCCTCAGACTGTACTGATAGACGCCCTGGCGGTACATTGGACCTTCAGTCTAGCATACCTATTTCCTCCATTCACTCTTTTACCTCGGGTCATTGCTCGAATCAAGCAGGAGAGGGTGTCGGTGATCCTCATTGCACCGGCATGGTCTTGCAGGATTTGGCATGCAGACCTGGTGGACATGTCATCTCTTCCACCTTGGAGACTTCTGTTGAGGAAGGACCTTTTACTTCAAGGGCCCTTCCTTCATCCAAATCTAGTTTCTCTGAAGCTGACTGCTTGGAGATTGAACGCTTAATTTTATCCAAGCGGGAATTTTCCTAATCGGTCATTGAGACCATGATTCATGCTCGTAAAACCTGTGACTAAAAAGATTTACCACAAGATATGGCGTAAATATCTATATTGGTGTGAATCCAAGGGCTACTCTTGAAGAGAAGTTAGGATTCCTAGAATTCTGTCCTTTCTCCAAGAAGGTTTGGAGAAGGGATTATCGGCAAGTTCCCTAAAGGGTCAAATATCTGCCTTGTCTATTTTGTTACATAAACGTCCGGCAGACGTACCAGACGTGCAATCGTTTTGTTAGGCCTTGGTCAGGATCAGACCTGTGTTCAAACCAGTTACTCCTCCCTGGAGTCTTAATTTAGTTAATAAGGTTCTTCAAGGGGCTCCGTTTGAGCCTATGCATTCCTTAGATATTAAGTTGTTATCTTGGAAAGTTTTGTTTCTTGTTGCTATTTCTTCTGCTCATAGAGTGTCAGAGCTCTCAGCATTACAGTACGATTCTTGTTACCTTATTTTTCATTCGGATAAGGTGGTTTTACGTACAAAGTTAGGATTTCTACCTAAAGTAGTTTCTGACCGGAACATTAATCAGGAGATTGTTGTTCCTTACTTGTGCCCTAATCCTTCTTCTTAGAAGGAATGGCTTCTGCACAATCTGGACGTAGTACGTGCTCTAAAATTTTATTTACAGGCAACTAAGGATTTTCGTCAGTCTTCTGCCTTGTTTGTGGTTTTCTCGGGAAAACGTAAGGGACAGAAAGCTACGGCTAATTCTCTTTCTTTGTGGTTGAAGAGTATCATTCGCTTTGCCTATGAAACTGCTGGACAGCAGCCTCCTGAGAGAGTTACGGCTCATTCCATGAGGGCGGTTTCTTCCTCATGTGCATTCAAAAACAATGCTTCTGTTGAACAGATTTGCAAGGCTGCAACTTCGTCCTCTCTTCACACTTTTTCTAAATTCTATAAGTTTGACACTTTTGCTTCGGCTGAGGCCGCTTTTGGGAGAAAGGTTCTTCAAGCCGTAGTGCCTTCCGTTTAGGTTCCCTGTCTTGTCCCTCCCTTATCATCTGTGTACTCTAGCTTGGGTATTGAATTCCATTAGTAATTAGATGATCCGTGGACTCATGGTGTCATTAGAAAGAAAACAAAATTAATGCTTACTTGATAAATTTATTTATTTCTTGACACAAGTCCACGGCCCGCCCTGTTCTTTTAGACAGGGTGTTGGTATGTTATAAACTTGTGACCTGTGAGTGCATTCTCTTGCTTTATATATATATATATATATATATATATATATATATATAATATTTACACACACACATATATATATATATATATATATATATATATATATATATATATACATATATATATATAATCAGGTTACAGGACACCCCTGAAATAAACATTGGGGTTTACGATTTAAGGGTAATGTACTTTTAATGATGGGGAGAGATTTTTGTTTCTATTCTTTTGAGAAGTGTTGTATTTTGAGTAGATAAAAAGTTTAACATATTTTAAGAATGGAGTCTTAGTCAAGGTGAATGCAATACATTTAAAAAAAAATGCAAATTAAGATGTTAAATATATAAGAAAAATCAGGTCTCAAGTTGTGCCTAAGATGCTAACGTACACATTAAAATAGCAGATTAGGTGCCCTGGGTCCTTGGTTTATGTTATCACCAGCACTACGGAATGTTGTGGCGCTATACAAATAAATGATAATAATAATCTGTTATCGCATCTTGGGCCTCAGAGCACTACCAGAGTTTCCTACATCTAACCATCATCTTACATTCCTTTGCCAGATCCAAAGAAGAGTACGAGTCGTGCTGGAAGCCGGGCAGGGAGTCGTGCAAGCAGCCGAAGGGGAAGTGACGCCTCTGATTTTGATCTTCTAGAGACACAGTCTGCTTGTTCAGACACCTCTGAGAGCAGCGCAGCAGGTGGTCCAGGCAGCTCTCGGAGAGGACTATCCAAACCTTCCAAAATACCTACAATATCCAAGAAACCTGCCAGCGCTACAAAAACTCCAAGAACCAAGAGATAGTCTCTAAAAGAATACTAGCTTGGATCATTTTTACCGTATTGCGTACATCTGGATGTACGTTTGTCTACAATGGGAACTTTCTATTGGCTGAACATGTACACAAAAGGATTGTTGACAAACTGCCTTATTTTTTTTTGTATGTTACTACTTCCATGTGAATATTTCTGTAGATATAAATCCTCGTTATGGTGAATTCCTTGGTTATTCAGGGACTCAAGCAGAAATCTACAAATTGTGACAGTAGGCAACTAACATGGGATTATGTGGGATATGAGACCTACTTTTTAGGGTTGATATCCTAGGGCGACACTACAACATTTTAATAGGGAAGACCCCTGTTTTGTATATGAACAATACTTTAGTAGACGGCAGAGAGGGATCGGGGGAGTGACGTGATTCCTTTTAATAGAAAACTTTACTTTAAAAAAAAAAAAATGGGATTTATATCTGAATTGACAGCACTTGCACACCCTGCTATAATTTTAAATAAAAGATTGCAAGTTTTGCGACTGCCATTTTAAAGGACAATACATGTTGCATCAGGAAGCAGCCACATGTGTGGGAGATCATAGCTCAGCAGAGAACAAACCATTTTCCTTCACCGCCATTTTGCACTCATCTTGGTTACGCTGATTTCTAATTGTAAACTACATTTGTTTTATTTATCTGCATAGAATTTTCTTATTTATTATTTAAATGGTCATTCCACTTACATTTTGTGTGTAATGTTCATTTCTTTAGATAAATATTAATTTACGTGTCCTTTAAATGAGACTCACCAGCACAATTCTTCCTCACCCTCTGACAGACGGACCCTGCAGGATGGGAGTAAATGAGGGAAAACATCCTGTGATTAACTAATGTTCTGACCAGGCTGCTGTGTGATTTTCTCCATTAGTTTGCAAAAGAAATTGATGCTGTACCAATGAACTGTTATAAAAAAAGACACATTTTGTATTAAAATTGCTTGCAGTAACACCAAACAGCTGCTCTGTAATTTGCCTTCTGTTCAGAAAGAACTTTTATCGGTATCTGTTGAGCCAATGAGAAGAGGCATTTGTATGTATATCCGCCAATCAATAGCTAGCTTCTAGTAATGCATTGCTGCTCATGAGCTTATCTCTAGCTCTATCGGAATTATGAAGGCTGGATTTTGACTCTTATGTCCCTTTAAGGGGTTAAAGCTAGTAAGGTGCAGAAATCTGTAATATTGCTGCAACATTCAACTGTTTTCAGCACCAGATTTATTAGTGTAAAAGTGCAAATACAGATGTGTGTGTGTTACACTTTGCACTAATAAATCCATCTCCAAATGCTGCAGTATTTACTACTAGCAATTACTAATCTCTAGTGCATGCTTCTTGCAGGTCACTAGTATGGGGGGGGGGGGGGTATTGTATAGCACTGAGCAGTTCTTATCTGACAGCCTACAGTTCACATTTCATCAGCTGTATATATTTAACAAATTATTGGAAACTAATGAGCATTAGTAAGAGGTGCTTATCAGCCAATGAGGAAAAGTAACAAGCACAAAACTGATACAGATATATTAGTTTCAGGTTACTTACGGCAGTTACTGTGTTAATTGAGTGGAAAGCATTGACCTGCTTACCCCATAATCTGTGCCAATTTGCCATATGGTAAATATTTATCACCCGTGCCGCTAAAGGTAGTTCAGTTTTAATAGCCCAAAGACAAAAACCAAGTGAAGGAAATCTGAAAAATGTGTAATGTTTTAAATGAAAAAGACAGCAAATGAAAAGGTGCAGGTTAAGTTGTTTAATATATCAAATGAATGGCAGCTTCATGATACTTCTTACCTCCATAAAATATCAGTAGCAGAACTTTACCATTTCTACTTTTCACTAACTAACGTGTAGCAAACAAATAGATATCTGCTTGTTCAGTATGCTCAGATTCTGTTGTGACAGTGTTTAGTATCTATTTCAATACCTAAACAATACAAACATTGTTACTTTATCAGCTGTTTTGTAAATGTCCCTAACTGGCCTCATCAGGGCAGATTAGATAGGTGGATTAGCATGTGTTGCTCACTATTGTATAAAGACTACACTTTTTTTTTTTTTTACAAAATTCCTTGATAAGAAAACTAATATAATTTTAAAAATACTATTATTCTCGCTAATCTTTGCTTTCAATACATCATTTAATATACCTTTAAATAAAAAATAAATTAGTATATGTATGAATAATAGATTATTTAACTGGATATGGTTACCACTCTTTAAAAAGAATATTTATTAAAGGGACAAAAACGTGCTAAAATAAAATAGTCTGTGTTAGCGCGTTTTACTATTGGATGTTTATAGGCATGTGTTTAACACCTGCAAAGATTGTCAAACTCTAAGTGTTTTTTTCTGTTGGTAATGAGAGTCCTTACTGTTGGGAATTACATCACCTGGCCACCAGGAGGAGGCAAAGATACCCCTACCAGAGCACTCAAATATTCCTCCTACTTCCTTTTCCCTCCCAGTAGTTTTTTGCCTTGGCAAGGAGAGAGGTGTTCAGCAAAAGTAAATTTCATATTTTGTGAATACTCATTCTAATTTACCCTCAGTGGATAGTTCCCAGAAGAGAGAGTGTGTAGAATAGACAGCTGGTGCAATATAAATCATTTTGGTAAAGTATTCTGCACAGCAGCAAGCCATGGGTGTCGCTGGGAAGTTCCTAAGCCGCCTCCTGTTATGGCCAGATGGATGTACTGATCGTCTGAGATCTCTCTGCTGTTAATTACAGTATAGAAGTTCAAGACCTACCACTCATGATTTTCTTCTCAGACATCAGTGCAAGGTGGACAGGGGAAGTATGATAGCAACTCCCCAGGATTATGCTTCAGCATATTCTAAATATTGGAGGTACTTAGTACGTACACCTGATATGTAACACACTCCATTCTGTGCTATCTGACCCTAGTGAATAGACTCATAGGATGTCAGTTTGTGCACGTGTTGTAGGTTTTATCTTATAGAGGGTCTGGAGTTTTAAAACACAATGAGGACTATGTGTGTTTATTCTTGGGGTTTGTAACATGCTTATAAGAACGTTTACTGGTTGTAATTTTTTTTTTTTAAAGGGTCTACCACTTTAATTCCTTACTGGCTGTGCACCGGTCACATGATATCCAGGCTGGTGGTGGAAGTACCGGGAGTGATCTCAAGTGGAAGTTACTTTTCTCTTGTAAGGTGTATCCAGTCCACGGGTTCATCCTTTACTTGTGGGATATTCTCCTTCCCTACAGGAAGTGGCAAAGAGAGCACACAGCAGAGCTGTCCATATAGCTCCCCCTCTAGCTCCACCCCCCAGTCATTCTCTTTGCCGGCTCTAAGCAATCGGAAGTGTAAAGTGAATGTGGTGTTAGAATTGTAGTTTTTATTTTCTACAAGCAAAAGTTTGTTATTTTAAATGGTACCGGTGTGTACTATTTACTCTCTAGCAGAAAAGAGATGAAGATTTCTGCAGGGAGGAAGATGATTTTAGCATGTTGTAACTAAAATCCACTGCTGTTCCCACAAAGGACTGAGGAGTACAAGAAAACTTCAGTTGGGGGGAACGGTTTGCAGGTTAGGCTGCAATAAGGTATGTTCAGTCATTCATTTCTAGACAAGACTGTGATAATGCTGGAAAAGACTGATAAGATCCCCATGAGGGAAGGGTAAGCTGTATTCAGAGACTATGTATGGAATTGCTAGCTTACATTACAGGGCAAATTTATTCTGGTTGACACTACTTAATGACAAACGTTTTTTATTGAAAAATATCGTTTTTTGTGACACTTTGAAGGTTCCTTTGGGTTTCTTTCAGGGGTTGTTACACACATGGCTATTATTAAAACACTTAGGAGTGTTTCATTAGGCCTAAGGTGGGAGGGGCCTAATTTCGCGCCTCAGATGCGCAGTTATATTGACTAGAACTTCAGGCTTTTTCACATGGAGGGTCCTGCTACAGTTTGAGGGCCATAAGAAGCTTTTTCCCCACAAATCGGACTCCTAATGGCAGGTAGGGCCACAGCAGAGCTGTGGCAAGGTGCTGAAGTTGTTTTAACCAGTCTGTTGCTACTATCGATCCGGTTTGGGCATTAAGGGGTTAATCGTTTTTTATTGTTAGTGGTGCAATCTTACTAATGCTTTAGGTACATACTGTAAACATTTCGAAAAGTTTGCTGCATTTTTCACTGCTTTGGAAAATTGTGTGCCTTTTTTATCTCTTAAAGGCACAGTAACATTTTTTGCAAAGTGTGTTTTTACTTGATTAAAGCCTGTTTGTCTTATTACTAGTCTGTTAAACATGTCTGGCACCAAGGAAAATCCTTGTTCAATGTGTTTAGAAGCCATGGTGGAACCCCCTCTCAGAATGTGTCCCACTTGTACTGATATGTCTATACACTTTAAAGAACATATTGTTGCACTTAAAAATGTGGCCCAAGATGATTCTCAGACAGAAGGTCACAACCAGTTACGCCCGCTCAAGCGACGCCTAGCACCTCTAGTGCGTCTAACTCTTTTACCTTACAAGACTTGGCGGCAGTTATGGATAATACCCTCTCAGTGTTTTTATCTAAACTGCCCGTGTTACCTGCAAAGCGTGATAGCTCTGTTTTAAGAACAGATTATCAGCATTCTGATGCTTTAGTAGCCGTATCCGATATACACTCACAACGCTCTGAAATGGGGGCGAGGGATGTGCTGTCTGAGAGAGAAATTTCCGATTCGGGAAAGGTTGCTCCTCAGACAGACTCAGATACGTTGGCTTTTAAATTTAAACTAGAACACCTCCGCTTATTGCTCAGGGAGGTATTAGTTACTCTGGATGACTGCGACCCTATGGTGGTTCCAGAGAAATTGTGTAAAATGGACAAGTACCTAGAAGTTCCTGTTTACACTGATGTGTTCCCGGTCCCTAAGAGGATTGCAGATATCATTACTAGGGAGTGGGATAAACCAGGTATTCCCTTCGTTCCCCCTCCTGTTTTTAAGAAAATGTTCCCCATATCTAACCCCATGCGGGACTCGTGGCAGACGGTCCCTAAGGTAGAGCGGGCTGTTTCTTCACTTGCTAAACGCACAACTATACCAATCGAACGTGCTTTTAAAGACCCTATGGATAAAAAATTAGAGGGTTTACTTAAGAAAATTTTTGTTCAACAAGGTTTTCTTCTCCAACCTATTGCGTGCATTGTTCCTGTAACTACTGCAGCGGCTTTCTGGTTCGAGGCGCTGGAAGATGCGCTCCAGACGGAGACCTCATATGAGGACATTATGGACAGAATTAAGGCTCTTAAGCTGGCTAATTCTTTTATCACAGATGCCGCTTTCCAACTAGCTAAGTTAGCGGCAAAAAATTCAGGTTTCGCCACTTTAGCACACAGGGCGTTATGGCTAAAGTCCTGGTCGGCCGATGTGTCGTCAAAATCCAAACTATTGAACATCCCTTTCAAGGGAAAGACCCTCTTTGGGCCTGAATTGAAAGAGATTTCAGAAATCACTGGGGGAAAAGGCCATGCTCTCCCCCAGGACAAGTCCTTCAAGACGAAGAACAAACAAAATAATTTTCGTTCCTTTCGGAACTTCAGGAGCGGTCTCGCTTAATCCTCTGCTGCTGCGAAGCAAGAGGGTAACACTTCACAACCCAGGGCAGCCTGGAAACCTTACCAGGGTTGGAACAAGGGTAAACAGGCCAAAAAGCCTGCAGCTGCCTCCAAGACAGCATGATGGGGTAGCCCCAGATCCGGGACCAGATCTAGTAGGGGGCAGGCTCTCTCTCTTCGCTCAGGCCTGGGCAAGAGACGTACACGATCCCTGGGCCTTAGAGATTGTATCCCAGGGATATCTTCTAGAATTCAAGGACTCCCCTCCATGGGGAAGGTTCCATATTTCTCGTCAGTCTACAGACACGACAAAGAAAGAGGCGTTCTTACGCTGCGTAGAAGACCTACATACAATGGGAGTGATCCACCCAGTTCCAATTGCGGAACAAGGGCTGGGGTTTTACTCAAACCTGTTTGTGGTTCCCAATAAAGAGGGAACTTTCAGACCAATCCTGGATCTCAAAATTCTAAACAAATTCCTCAGAGTCCCATCATTCAAGATGGAGACCATTCGGACAATCTTACCAATGATCCAGGAGGGTCAATATATGACTACCGTGGATCTAAAGGATGCGTATCTACACGTTCCTATCCACAAAGATCATCACCAGTTTCTCAGGTTCGCCTTTCTGGACAAGCATTATCAGTTTGTGGCTCTCCCTTTCGGGTTGGCCACTGCTCCCAGAATTTTCACAAAGGTGCTAGGGTCCCTCCTGGCGGTGCTAAGACCGCGGCGCATAGCAGTGGCGCCTTATCTAGAAGACATCTTAATTTAGGCGTCGACTTTCCAAAGAGCCAAGTCTCACACGGAAATTGTAGTGGCCTTTCTGAGGTCTCACGGGTGGAAGGTGAACATCAAAAGAGTTCTCTCTCCCCCCTCACAAGAGTTCCCTTCCTAAGAACACTAATAGACTCGGTAGAAATGAAAATATTTCTGATAGAGGTCAGAAAGTTAAAACTCTTAACTACTTGCCGAGCTCTTCATTCCATTCCTCGGCCATCTGTAGCTCAGTGCATGTAGACAATCTGATTAATGGTAGCGGCAATGGACATAGTCCCTTTTGCACGGATACATCTCAGACCACTGCAACTATGCATGCTCAAACAGTGGAATGGGGATTATGCAGATTTGTCTCCTCAAATACAGTTGGACCAGGGGACCAGAGATTCTCTTCTCTGGTGGTTGTCTCTGGATCACTCTTGCCACCTCTCAGCAATTCACATCCCAGGAGTAGACAACTGGGAGGCGGATTTTTTAAGTCATCAGACTTTTCATCCGGGGGAGTGGGAACTCCACCTGGAGGTCTTTGCCCAGCTGACTCAGCTATGGGGCACTCCAGAATTGGATCTGATAGCGTCCCGTCAGAACACCAAGCTTCCTCTTTACGGGTCCAGGTCCCGGGATCCCCAGGCGGTGCTGATAGATGCTCTAGCAGCGCCTTGGTCCTTCAATCTGGCCTATGTTTTTCCACCGTTTCCTCTTGTTACGGTTGCCTCCAGGCTGGCTGGAAGTTGGACCATAGAAAAGAATGCTCCTAGCGCTCCCCTACAAACATGAGTCAAAGCTGCAAGTTAGAGGGTCAGAATAGGTCTGATGTGCTGGAGCACACAGCCTGCTTTTTATTGAGGTTACATGCAAACAGGACACTCTCAGGGGGAGGCATAAAATCCCCCATCACACATTTGATATTAGATAGACACTCCCTTTGACAGGCCAGAACATTACTTCAGCAGATAACAAGTTACACACAATAAAACAATGCAGTCCACCTTATCACTAGCAGTCTGATTAGACAATGGTAAGGTTTATCACTAAACCTAATTAGAGCTGATCCCAGCAAACTTGCATTTAGAAAGCTTCTTGAAGCTCAACAAAATTAACTCTTAATGGCACACAATGAAAACCAATGCCTCTGTAACAGTGCTCCCCCTCTGTGGAACACTCTGCCTGTGTGGCACCTGGCTCAGCAAGTCCTATTCACTGAACCAAGTGGGAGAAAGCCAGGGACAAGCTATTTTACAGGTCTGGGGACATAGTCTTAAAGGGGCATTGTTCACCAAAGTCACAATATGTCCCCAGACGGTTCTTAAAGGGCCATACACACCCAATAAAAGTTAATATATTCTCAGGGGCATAATCTTCCAGGGGCCATAGTCATGAGGAAGGAGGCTGGCAAATAGGCTTCTCCACGATCCATGGAAGCAGGGCAATTTTTCATTTAAAGGGCCAGTTACAAATAGCAGTTTGTAACACCTCTCCTCCCTCGTCTGGTTGCCAGGATCAAGCAGGAGAGGGCTTTGGTGATTCTAATAGCGCCTGCGTGGCCACGCAGGACTTGGTATGCAGACCTAGTGGACATGTCATCTGTGCCACCATGGACACTGCCAATGAGGCAGGACCTTCTAATACAGGGTCCTTTCAAACATCCAAATCTAATTTCTCTGCGTCTGACTGCTTGGAGATTGAACGCCTAATTCTATCAAAGCGTGGTTTCTCTGAGTCGGTTATTGATACCCTGATTCAGGCTAGAAAGCCTGTCACCAGGAAAATCTACCATAAGATTTGGCGAAAATATATTTTTTGGTGCGAATCCAAGGGTTACTCATGGAGTAAGGTTAGGATTCCCAGGATTTTGTCCTTTCTCCAAGATGGATTGGAGAAAGGATTATCAGCTAGTTCCTTAAAGGGACAGATATCTGCTTTGTTTATTCTTTTTCACAAACGTCTGGCAGAGGTACCAGATGTTCAAACGTTTAGTCAGGCTTTAGTCAGAATCATGCCTGTTTATAGACCTGTGGCTCCGCCATGGAGTCTGAATTTAGTTCTTTCAGTTTTGCAAGGGGTTCCGTTTGAACCTTTACATTCCATAGATATTAAACTTTTATCTTGGAAAGTTTTGTTTTTGGTAGCTATCTCTTCTGCTCGAAGAGTTTCAGAGTTATCTGCTTTACAGTGTGATTCACCTTACCTGGTGTTCCATGCGTATAAGGTAGTTTTACGTACCAAACCCAGTTTTCTTCCTAAGGTTGTGTCTAATAAGAATATTAACCAGAAAATTGTTGTTCCATCTCTGTGTCCTAATCCTATGTCGAAGAAGGAACGTCTGTTACACAATCTTGATGTGGTTCGTGCTTTAAAGTTCTATTTATATGCAACTAAGGATTTCAGACAAACAACTTCTTTGTTTGTTATCTATTCTGGTAAGAGGAGAGGTCAGAAGGCGACCGCTACCTCTCTTTCCTTCTGGCTTAAAAGCATCATCCGTTTGGCCTATGAGACTGCTGGCCAGCAGCCTCCTGAAACAATTACTGCTCATTCTACCAGAGCAGTGGCTTCCACATGGGCTTTTAAAAATGAGGCTTCTGTTGAACAGCTTTGTAAGGCAGCGACTTGGTCTTCACTGCATACTTTTTCTAAAGTTTACAAGTTCGATACTTTTACAAGCAGTGGTGCCTTCCGTTTAAGGTACCTGTCTTGTTCCCTCCCTTCATCCGTGTCCTAAAGCTTTGGTATTGGTATCCCACAAGTAAAGGATAAACCCGTGGACTGGATACACCTTACAAGAGAAAACAGAATTTATGCTTACCTGATAAATTACTTTCTCTTGTGGTGTATCCAGTCCACGGCCCGCCCTGGCTATTAAGTCAGGTAGATTTTTTTGTTTAAACTACAGTCACCACTGCACCCTATGGTTTCTCCTTTTTCTTCCTAACCTTCGGTCGAATGACTTGGGGGTTGGAGCTAGAGGGGGAGCTATATGGACAGCTCTGCTGTGTGCCCTCTTTGCCACTTCCTGTTGGGAAGGAGAATATCCCACAAGTAAAGGATGAACCCGTGGACTGGATACACCACAAGAGAAAGTAATTTATCAGGTAAGCATAAATTCTGTTTTTTCTGTGGTGAAGAGGTGGTTAACTTTTCTTTTTAAAGACACGATGAGTCCACGGATCATCTTCATTACTTATGGGATATTCACCTCCTGGTCAGGAGGAGGCAAAGAGCACCACAGCAGAGCTGTTAAATAGCTCCTACCTTCCCTCCCACCCCAGTCATTCTCTTTGCCTACGTTAGTGCTAGGAAGAGGTAAAGTTAGGTGTTGGAAAAATATTCTTCAATCAAGAGTTTATTATTTTTAAAGTAGTACAAGATTGTGCTGCTTTGTTCTACGGTGTAGCCGTAGTCCATATCAGTCTCTTCAGTAGAGCTTTTGGTGGCTTTAAAGCAATGGGAACTTGTGGGACATAATTCTCACTGTGCCTCCCATACATTTATGCTGCCCTTATCCTGATGGCCTAAGCAATCTTACTCAGGTTTTATCATTTTCCACAGGGCTTTGGGAGGGAGAGGACCTCTTAAACCTGCTGGACTGTCTTGCTGTCGAACAGCATTAAGGTAAGGGAGGAACACAAAACTCAGAGGAAAGTGGGCACTTTAATTATATACAGTACTTAAACATATAAGGCTCAGTCATGGGGCTCTTTTATGTTGGGACATCATGCTCTCTGTGTATGGAGAGTCTTGGGACAGCATATGTACAGGCACCGGGGCTGGGAGCTAAGCTTGTTTTTTATTACGGTTAATTTCCCTATAACGGTTTATTTTTTCTGTGAAGCCGGTCGGGTTGTGTTTTAGTAACGCCCACAATGGGCGGGGCTATAGTTTTCGCACGCTTCCTGTGAACTGTGCAATATTCAGCCGTGTCTGGTGTGAGGGACGTCGGAACACTGTCGCACTATAACCGCATGGTTTTTAAGTATATAGAACAAGCGGTTTTAGTGTTATTGGAGCCCTTATCATCCGGATCGTTAAAAACATTGCAGTGACCCCGGTTGGCAGGTAGGCACCTCAGCAGAGTTGTTGAGGTGTTTGGGTGTCTGAATTTTCTTTAACTAGTGGGGTACGTTTTTTTCTTGCTGCAGAAAAATAGTTGTCTTTTTAAAATTTAAAGACACAGTAACGGTTTAAGTGATCAAATTTTTTTGGAGATATAAAGTAATTTGATTATCTTCTAATTTTTTGGAACACTTTTCTTCATGTAGTAAAAATGTTTAATTTTATATTTTAAAGGGACAGTAACAATTTAGTATTACATTTTTTTATTTTTTTTTATTACATTGTCAGCTTATTGTGTTTTCAGTATGGACTTAGGAGCCGTGCAGAATGTTACTTGCTCCATGTGTTTGGATGCAAATGTGGAACCACCAATCTCTTTTTGTTCCTCATGTATTGAGAAGGCTTTATGTTATTAGGAAAATATTTTGCATGAGCATAATTTTTCAAAAGCGGATGCTTCTCAAGAGTCTAATGACGAGATTCAGAGTGTGCCGCAGCTTTCTCCCCAAGCGTCCCAAACTTTAACGCCCACACAAGCAGTGCCCTGTACTTCTGCTCTATCGCCTGCTGGAGTTACCTTTAAAGACATAGCTGCGCTTATGTCTTCCACAATTTCTGATGCGTTGTCTGCTTTTCCTATGCTACAAGGCAAACGTAAGAGGAAAGACAACCATGCGGTCAGTGAGGTTTCTGATGCAATGGTGGCAATCTCGGATGTACCCTCCCAGGGAACTGAGATGGAGGGTATTGATATTCCATCGGAAGGCGAAATTTCAGACTCGGAAAGTTCATTGCCTTTGACTGATTCAGAGGTTGTATCTTTCAGGTTTAAACTAGAACACCTCCACCTGTTACTCAGGGAGGTTTTGGTTACTTTAGACGACTGTGATTCCACAGTAGTGGTTGCTCCTGTGAAGTTGAGTAAATTGGACAGATATTTCGAAGTTCCTTCTTACTCAGATGTTTTTCCAGTGCCGAAGCGAGCTTCGGAGATTGTTTCTAAGGAATGGGAGAGACAAGGTATTCCTATAACTGACTCTTGTCAGGGAGGCTTGGCAAACGGTTCCTAAGGTGGAAGGGGCTATTTCCACCTTAGCCAAGCGAACTACTATTCCCATTGAAGATAGTTGTGCTTTTAAGGATCCCATGGACAAGAAGTTGGAGGGTCTACTTAAAAAGATATGTTCACCAGGGTCTGCTATTGCAGCCAGCTGCGTGCATTGATACTGTCACTAGTGCTGCAGCTTATTGGTTTGATGCTCCGTCTGAGTCTCTCAGGACTGAGACTTCCTTGGAGGAAATCCAAGATAGGATTAAAGCTCTAAAGTTAGCTAATGCTTTTATTACCGACGCTTCTCTGCAAAGTACTAAATTGGCAGCTAAAAGTTCGGGGTTCTCTATCCTAGCCCGCAGAGCTTTATGGTTAAAACCTTGGTCTGCGGACGTGTCATCCAAGTCTAAGCTTCTAGCGATTCCTTACAAGGGGAAGACCTTGTTTGGACCTGGCCTGACGGAAATTATCTGTGATATCACGGGAGGTAAGGGTCATCTCCTTCCTCAGGATTAGAGAAATAAGAATTTCCTTTCGAAATTTCAAGGGAAATTCTTTCTCTTCCTCCTCCAAACCAGAACAATTTAAACCTACTTGGAGACCCAACCAGTCTTGGAACAAGGGTAAACAATCCAAGAAGCCTGCTGTTGAATCCAAGACAGCATGAAGGACATGCCCCCGATCCGGGACCAGATCTGGTAGAAGGCAGACTTTCCTTCTTTGTTCGGGACGTTCAGGATCCATGGGCAGTAGAAATAGTGTCCCAGGGATACAAACTGGAGTTCAAAAAATTTCCTCCCAGAGGAAGGTTTCTTCTTTTAAGATTATCTGCAGACCAGATAAAAAAAGAGGCGTTCTTACATTGTGTAAGAGACCTCTTCTCTCTAGGAGTGATTGTACCTGTTACAGTACAGGAACAGGGGTAGGGTTTTTATTCAAATCTATTTGTGGTTCCCAAAAAGGAGGGAACCATCAGACCTATCTTAGACCTCAAGAGTTTAAACAAATTCCTCAGAGTTCCATCATTCAAGATGGAAACTATTCGTACCATTCTTCCATTGATCCAGGAGGGTCAATTTATGGCGACAGTGGATTTAAAGGATGCTTATCTGCATGTTCCTATCCACAGAGATCATCACAGGTTCCTGAGGTTTACTTTTCTAGACAAACACTTCCAGTTCGTGGCTCTTCCTTTCGGGCTGGCCACGGCCCCCAGAATCTTCACAAAGGTTCTGGGGTCTCTTTTCTGGCGGTTCTAAGACCACGAGGCATTGCGGTGGCGCCTTATCTGGACGATATTCTAATCCAGGCACCATCTTGTCAACTAGCAAAATCTCATACCGAGATGGTTCTAGCCTTCCTGAGAGCTCATGGGTGGAAGATAAATCTGGGAAAGAGTTCCTTAATCCCGAATACAAGGGTGACTTTCTTGGGAACTCTAATTGATTCTATATCTATGAGGATTTTTCTGTCAGAAGTCAGGAAATCAAAGATTTGCGATACCTGTCGCGTCATTCAGTCCACTCCTCGGCCGTCAGTGGCCCAGTGCATGGATGTAATCGGACTGATGGTAGAGGCAATGGACATCATCTGTTTGCTCGTTTTCACCTCAGACCTCTGCAGTTAAACATGCTCAGGCAGTGTAATGGAGATTATGCAGACTCAAAATACCTTGGAACAGGAGATGAGGGACTCACTTCAATGGTGGTTGTCTCTGGATCATCTATCCCAGGGAACCTGCTTTTGCAGACCGTCCTGGGTAATTGTGACAACAGACACCAGCCTTCTAGGGTGGGGAGCTGTCTGGGGTTCCCTAAAGGCTCAGGGAGTGTGGACTCAGGCGGAGTCTGTTCTTCCTATAAACATCCTGGAACTAAGAGCGATCTTCAATGCTCTTCTGGCCTGGCCTCAGTTAGCCTCGGCCCAGTTTATCAGATTCCAGTCGGACAACATAACTTCAGTGGCTTACATCAATCATCAGGGAGGAACGAGGAGTTCCTTAGCGTTGACCGAGGTAACCAAGATAATCCGGTGGGCAGAGGCCCATTCTTGCTATTTGTCGGCGATCCACATCCCAGGGGTGGACAACTGGGAGGCGGATTTTCTGAGCAAGCAGACTTTTCACCCAGGAGAGTGGGAACTCCATCCGGAAATGTTCTCCAACCTGATTCTCAAATGGGGTCGGCCGGAGTTAGATCTCATGGCATCTCGTCAGGATGCCAAGCTCCTGAGATACGGGTCGAGGTCCAGGGATCCCCAGGCAGAACTGATAGATGCTCTGGCGGTTCCTTGGTCCTTCAGCATTGCATACCTATTTCCTCCGTTTGCGCTTCTTCCTCGGATCATTGCTCGAATCAAACCGGGGAGGGCGTCGGTGATTCTTATTGCTCCGGCTTGGCCTTGCAGGATTTATTATGCAGATCTGGTGGAAATGTCATCTCTGCCACCTTGGAGACTTCCGTTGAGGAAGGACCATCTGATTCAAGGACCATTCCTTCACCCAAATCTAGTTTCTTTGAAGCTGACTGCTTGGAGATTGAACGCTTATTTTTATCCAAGCGGGGGTTTTCTGAATTGGTCGTAGAGATCATGATTCAGGCTCGTAAGCCTGTGACTAGAAAGATTTACCATAAAATTTGGTGTAAATCCAAGGGCTACTCATGGAGTAGGGTTAGGATTCCTAGAATTTTGTCTTTTCTCCAAGAGGGTTTGGAGAAGGGTTTATCAACGAGTTCCCTAAAGGGTCAGATCTCGGCTTTATCTGTTTTGTTACACAAACGTCTGGCGGATGTTCCAGATGTTCAGTCGTTCTGTCAGGCCTTGGTCAGGATCAGGCCTGTGTTCAAACAAGTTACTCCTCCATGGAGTCTTAATTTAGTTCTCAAAGTTCTTCAAGGGGTTCGTCAAGGGCCTATACATTCCTTAGATATTAAGTTGTTATCTTGGAAAGTTGTATTTCTTGTTGCTATTTCTTCAGCTCGTATAGTGTCTGAGCTCTCGGCGTTGCAATACACTTTTCCTTACCTTATTTTCCATTCAGATAAGGTAGTTTTACATACTAAACTAGGTTTTCTTCCTAAGGTTGTTTCAGATAGGAACATTAATCAGTAGGTTGTTGTTCCTTCCTTGTGTCCTAATCTTTCTTCTCAGAAGGAACGTCTTCTGCACAATTTGGACGTGGTCCGTGCTTTAAAATTTTACTTACAAGCGACTAAGGACTTTCGTCAGCCCTCTTCTTTATTTGTAATTTTCTCTGGTAATTTAAGGGTCAGAAAGCTAAGGCTACCTCTCTTTCTTTTTGGCTGAAGAGTATCATCCGTTTTGCATATGAGACTGCTGGACAGCAGCCTCCTGAGAGAGTTACGGCTCATTCCACTAGGGCTGTTACTTCCTCATGGGCATTCAAAAATGAAGCTTCTGTGGAACAGATTTGCAAGGCTGCAACTTGGTCCTCTCTTCACACTTTTTCAAAATTCTATAAATTTGATACTTTTGCCTCGGCTGAGGCCGCTTTTGGGAGAAAGGTTCTTCAAGCAGTGGTGCCTTCCGTTTAGGTTCCCTGTCATCTGTGTACTGTAGCTTGGGTATTGTATCCCATAAGTAATAAAGATGATCTGTGGACTCATTGTGTCTTTAAAAAGAAAAGAAAATTTATGCTTACCTGATAATTTTGTTTCTTTTTAGACACAATGTGTCCACGGCCCACCCTGTTCTTTTAGACAGGTTGTTAATTATTATAACCTTCAGACACCTCTGCACCTTGGCTTTTTCTTTCTCTTCCTAAGTTTGGTCGAATGACTGGAGTGGGAGGGAATGGAGGAGCTATTTAACAGCTCTTCCGTGGTGCTCTTTGCCTCCTGCTGACCAGGAGGTGAATATCCCATAAGTAATGAAGATGATCCGTGGACTCATCGTGTCTAAAAAGAAACAAATTTATCAGGTAAGCATACATTTTCTTTTTCTTCTTGCCACAGGAAATCAATTGGTGCACATCCCAGCCCCTTACTACTCGCGGCATCCTAAGAGATGGAGGCACATCACTTCCATCACGGACTTCACTGCACTGTCTTATAGACATCAGGAGGGGGTTTACTGGAGCACAGGGGGGACCTAGTCTATACATAGTTTGTGCATAAAAGTGTAAGCCGGATTGTGAGCTTACTTTATTTGGGCAATATTGCACTATAGCATAGTGGTGGCCTTTGGCTCATTTACCCTACAGGAGGCTCATTACACCAACATTCTAACACAAGGGGAGCCTTGTAGCGTATCTTCTCACTATTTCATACTTTTGTTTGGGGATGTCTTGGACACTGTTATCCTTACCAACAAATGTTTGTTATGCAAGGCTGTAGTAATTTGTCCACCTGCACAGTTTTGTGGCCCTTGCCTGGCTTCTGTTCTACAGAAGAATTAGGGGTTTGTGAATGATTCCATAGAACAGCCTATTGTGTCTGATTTTGCATCAGGTTTTAAGGCTCCTTTGCTATCAGCAATTTCTAAGGTCCTTGTGGCCTTACCGCTTCCAAGCAAGCTAAAGCACTGCTCTTCAGATATTCAGGTAGTGTTTCTTCTGGCACTGCATTTATCAGACAATCCTAGGGTTCTGAATTAGAACATTCACCTTCCAGCTTAGAATGTGAGATATCTGCAGATAGAAAACCTGAGGACATGACCTTTCAATTCAATGGAGCACCTACTCTACTTAATTAAAGGACCAGTAAACACATTAGAATTGCATTATCAACAAATGCAAGATAACAAGACAATACAATAGCATTTACTCTGAATTTCAAATAAGTAGTAGATTTTTTTCTAACAAATTTCAGTTATGTATATTTCCACTCCCCTGTACCATGTGATAGCAATCAGCCAATCACAAATGCATATACGTATAGCCTGTGAATTTCTGCACATGCTCAGTAGGAGCTGGTGACTCATAAAAGAATGTGCACTTTTTTAATGGAAGTAAATTGGAAAGTTGTTTAAAATTACATGCTGTATCTGAATCATGAAAATTTAATTTTACCTGAGTGTCCCTATAAGGAGGTGCTTAGAACGCTAGGAGTACAGGATCCTAAGCCATCTGAGGAGAAACTAGTTCATAAATTAGATATAATTTTTAGACCCAGGTTTAGGGAACCTGAAATATTTCCAGTACCTTCCTTGGTTACTCAGATCATTACAAAGTAATGGAATAAACCAGGAGTACCATTTACTTAGTCCATTTCAATCGTTTAAGAAACTCCTGTATCTGGATCAAATTTGGACCTCTGAGGTACAATCCCCAGGGTAGACAGAGCTATTTCTATTTTAGCCAAGAGAACTACCATCCCTTTGGAGTATAGTACGTCCTTTAAGGATTCTATAGACAGGAAACTCAAGGGTTATCTTAGAAAGGCATTTTTACAGGGGGGATTACTATTCTAGGCTGAAGTCAGTATTGCTGCAGTCGGAAGAGCGGTAGCTTTCTAGTGCAACTTCTTATCTGATCTGGTGTTGAAGGGATCTTCCTTGGATGAAATTCAGGATCACATTCAGGCTTTAAGGACAGCAAACTCTTTCATTTGCGACACAATTATACAAACTGTTCACATTAATGCCAAAAATACAGCTTTGGCTGTGCTTTCCAGGAGGGCTCTTTGCTTAAGTCATGGTCGGCTGACATGGTTTCTTTTCGCCAGAACAAAAATCAAATATTGACCTCCAAAGCTACTTGGAGATCAAGTCCTATCTGGAGCAAGTCCAAGCAGACAAAGAAATCTTCTGATTCAAAAACTGCATGAAGGTGTGGCCCTCAATCCGGACATATCTCTGGTACGGGGCAGACTAAACCCATTTTAGGAGGTATGGGCTCAGTCTGTTCAGGTCCCCTGGGTACTGGAGGTTTTCTCCCAAGGGGTACAGAATAGGATTCAGATCCCGTCCCCAAAGGGAAGGTTTATTCTGTCTCAAATTTCCAGAAGGCCAGAAAAGAGAGTGGCTTTTCTACAGTGTGTAAAAAATCTAAAGGACAATGGTGGTTATTGTCCCAGTCCCTTTGCAAGATTATGGAAAGGGGTTTTATTCAAACCTATTCATTGTTCTGAGAAGGAGGGGATCTTCCAACCAATATTGGATCTTAAGACATTGAACAAATTTCTAAGGGTGCCATCTTTCAAGATTGAGACCATCAGATCAATTCTTGCACTGGTTCTTTAGGGTCAGGTTATGTTTAAAATAGACCTGAAGGATGCATATCTTCACATTCCTATTCATCTGGAGCATCATCAGTACCTAAGGTGTGCCTTTTTCTCTTGTAAGGTGTATCCAGTCCACGGATCATCCATTACTTGTGGGATATTCTCCTTCCCAACAGGAAGCTGCAAGAGGATCACCCACAGCAGAGCTGTCTATATAGCTCCTCCCCTAACTGCCACCCCCAGTCATTCTCTTGCAGCTCTCGACAAGCATGGAAGCAGTTAGAGAGATATGGTGTAATTTAGTTGTTTTTCTTCAATTCAAGAGTTTGTTATTTTCAAATGGTACCAGAGTTGTACTATTTTGGTCTCAGGCAGAAAATAGAAGAAGAATCTGCCTGTGGTCTCTAATGATCTTAGCAGGTTGTAACTAAGATCCATTGCTGTTCTCACACTTAACTGAAGAGAAAGGTAACTTCAGCTTGGGGAATGGCGTGCAGGGTATCCTGCTATGAGGTATGTGCAGTCTAAATTTTTCTAGAGAAATGTATATGCTAGAAAATGCTGTTGATACCAGATTTATTCAAGGTAAGCATGATTACAGTGATTTAATAACGACTAGTATCATGCTTACTATTAGAGGTAACACTCTTATTATTTTTTCAAGTTACTGAAATATTAAACGTTTGCTGGGAGTGCTTAAACGTTTTTTTTTATATGCCTTTTGGTGATAAACTTTATTGGGGCCCAGTTTTTTCCACATGGCTGGCTTAAATTTGCCTAGAGATAGTTTGTTAGGCCTCTCACTGTGTAAACAGGAAGTGGGAGGGGCCTAATTTCGCTCCTAATTGCGCATTAGCTTTTGCAGACTGAGACATCCAGTTTCCTTGAAGGAGTTCCCTGAATGCTATAGGACAGGGGTGTCCAAACTTTGCTCTCCAGAGGTTTTGGAACTACATTTCCCATGATGCTCAGCTAGATAAAATGCTGGCTGAGCATCATCGGAAATGTAGTTCCAAAACCTCTGGAGAGCAAAGTTTGGACACCCCTGCTATAGGACCTCTCTGAAGGGTTTTGGTGCTTTCTAAAGTCGTTTGTATGGCAAGGTAGGGCCACAGCAGAGCTGTGGCAGTTTGTTGTGACTGTTAAAAAAACATCAATTTCGTTTTTTTGATCCGTTTTTGAAACTAAGGGGTTAATCATCCATTTGCAAGTGGGTGCAATGCTCTGTTAGCCTATTTTACACACTGTAAAATTTTCGTTTGTTTTACTGCTTTTTTTCACTGTTTTTCAAATTCTGACCTTTTTCATTTTTCTTAAAGACACAGTACCGTTTTTATTTTTTGCTTGTTAACTTCTGTAAAGTGTTTTCCAAGCTTGCTGGTCTCATTGCTAGTCTGTTTAAACATGTCTTACATAGAGGAAACTCCTTGTTCATTATGTTTAGAAGCCATGGTGGAACCCCCTCTTAGAATGTGTACCAAATGTACTGATTTCACTTTAAGTTATAAAGACCATATTATGTCTTTAAAAGATTTATCACCAGAGGAATCTGACAAGGGGGAAGTTATGCCGACTAACTCGCCCCACGTGTCAGAGCCTTTGACTCCCGCTCAGGGGACTCCCGCTCAAGAGGCGCCAGGTACATCTAGCGCGCCCATGGCGTTTACTTTACAAGACATGGCGGCAGTCATGGATAATACACTGTCAGCGGTATTATCCAGACTACCTGGGTTACGAGGAAAACGAGACAGCTCTGGGGTTAGAATAAATACAGAGCACTCTGACGCTTTAGTAGCTATGTCTGATACCCCCTCACAATATGCAGAAACTGAGGAAGGAGAACTTCTTTCTGTGGGTGATGTTTCTGACTCAGGGAAGATGATTCAACCTGATTCTGATATGGCAACATTTAAATTTAAGCTTGAACACCTCTGCGTGTTGCTCAGGGAGGTTTTAGCTACTCTGAATGACTGTGACACCATTGCAGTGCCAGAGAAATTGTGCAGATTGGATAAATACTATGCAGTGCCTGTTTACACTGATGTTTTTCCAATACCTAAAAGGTTTTCAGAAATTATTACTAAGGAATGGGATAGACCAGGTGTACTGTTCTCTCCCCCTCCTATTTTTAAAAAATTGTTTCCAATAGATGCCGCCACACGGGACTTATGGCAAATGGTCCCTAAGGTGGAGGGAGCAGTGTCTACCCTAGCTAAGCGTACTACTATCCCCGTAGAGGACAGTTGTGCTTTCTTAGATCCAATGGATAAAAAGTTAGAGGGTTACCTTAAGAAAATGTTTATTCAACAAGGTTTTATTCTACAACCTCTTGCATGCATTGCCCCAGTCACTGCTGCGGCGGCCTTCTGGTTTGAGTCTCTGGAAGAGGCTTTACAGGTAGAGACCCCATTGGATGATATACTTGACAAGCTTAGAGCACTTAAGCTAGCCAATTCATTTGTTTCTGATGCCATTGTTCATTTGACTAAACTAACGGCTAAGAATTCTGGTTTTGCTATTCAGGCGCGTAGGGCGCTATGGCTTAAATCATGGTCAGCTGACGTTACTTCAAAGTCTAAGCTTCTTAATATTCCCTTCAAGGGGCAGACCCTATTCGGGCCTGGTTTGAAGGAGATCATTTCTGATATCACGGGAGGAAAAGGTCATGCCCTCCCTCAGGACAGGTCTAATAAATCAAGGGCCAAACAAACTAATTTTCATGCCTTTCGAAACTTTAAGGCGAGCGCGGCATCAACTTCCTCTAATACAAAGCAAGAGGGAACTTTTGCCCAGTCCAAGTCGGTCTGGAGACCTAACCAGGCTTGGAACAAAGGTAAGCAGGCCAAAAAGCCTGCTGCTGCCTCTAAGACAGCATGAAGGATTGGCCCCCGATCCGGTAACTGATCTAGTAGGGGGTAGACTTTCTCTCTTCACCCAGGCTTGGGCAAGAGATGTCCAGGATCCCTGGGCGTTGGAAATTGTATCCCAGGGATATCTTCTGGACTTCAAAGCTTCCCCTCCAAAAGGGAGATTTCACCTTTCACAATTATCTGCAAACCAGATAAAGAAAGAGGCATTCTTACATTGTGTTCAAGACCTCCAAGTTATGGGAGTGATCCACCCAGTTCCAAAGGAGGAACAGGGACAAGGCTTCTATTCAAATCTGTTTGTGGTTCCCAAAAAAGAGGGAACCTTCAGACCAATCTTAGATCTCAAGATCCTAAACAAATTTCTCAGGGTCCCATCATTCAAGATGGAGACTATTCGTAACATCCTACCTATGATCCAGGAGGGTCAATACATGACTACAGTGGATTTAAAGGATGCTTATCTTCACATTCCGATACACAAAGATCATCATCGGTTTCTCAGGTTTGCCTTCCTGGACAGGCATTACCAGTTTGTAGCTGTTCCCTTTGGATTAGCTACAGCTCCAAGAATCTTTACGAAGGTTCTGGGGTCACTTCTGGCGGTCCTAAGGCCGTGGGGCATAGCAGTGGCCCCTTATTTAGACGACATTCTGATACAGGCGTCAAATTTCCAAATTGCCAAGTCTCATACGGACATAGTTCTGGCATTTCTGAGGTCGCACGAGTGGAAAGTGAACGAAGAGAAGAGTTCTCTATCCCCTCTCACAAGAGTTTCCTTTCTGGATTCTGTAGAAATGAGGATTTACCTGACAGAGACCAGGTTATCAAAACTTCTAAATTCTTGCCGTGTTCTTTATTCTACTTCTCGCCCTTCGGTGGCTCAGTGTATGGAAGTAATCGGCTTAATGGTAGCGGCAATGGACATAGTGCCGTTTGCCCGCCTACATCTAATAACCGCTGCAATTCTGCATGCTCAGTCAGTGGAATGGGGATTACACAGATTTGTCCCCTCTACTAAATCTGGATCAAGAGACCAGGGATTCTCTTCTCTGGTGGCTATCTCGGGTCCATCTGTCCAAAGGTATGACCTTTCGCAGGCCAGATTGGACAATAGTAACGACAGATGCCAGCCTTCTAGGTTGGGGGGCAGTCTGGAACTCCCTGAAGGCTCAGGGATCGTGGACTCAGGAGGAGACCCTCCTCCCAATAAACATTCTGGAACTAAGAGCGATATTCAATGCTCTTCAAGCTTGGCCTCAACTAGCGACAATGAGGTTCATCAGATTTCAGTCGGACAACATCACGACTGTGGCTTACATCAACCATCAAGAGGGAACAAGGAGTTCCCTAGCGATGTTGGAAGTTTCAAAGATAATTCGTTGGGCAGAGATTCACTCGTGCCACCTATCAGCTATCCATATCCCAGGTGTAGAGAACTGGGAGGCGGATTTTCTAAGTCGACAGACTTTTCATCCGGGGGAGTGGGAACTCCATCCGGAGGTGTTTGCACAATTGGTTCAACGTTGGGGTGAACCAGAACTGGATCTCATGGCGTCTCGCCAGAACGCCAAACTTCCTTGCTACGGATCCAGGGATCCCAAGGCAACGCTTATAGATGCTCTAGCAGCGCCTTGGTCCTTCAACCTGGCTTATGTGTTTCCACCGTTTCCTCTGCTCCCTCGTCTGATTGTCAAAATCAAGCAGGAGAGAGCATCTGTGATTTTGATAGCACCTGCGTGGTCACACAGGACTTGGTATGCAGATCTGGTGGACATGTCATCCCTTCCACTATGGACTCTGCCTCTGAGACAGGACCTTCTACTTCAGGGTCCTTTCAACCATCCAAATCTAATTTCTGAGACTGACTGCCTGGAGATTGAACGCTTGATTTTATCAAAGCGTAGCTTCTCCGAGTCAGTCATTGATACCTTAATTCAGGCACGAAAGCCTGTCACCAGGAAAATCTATCATTAGATATGGCGTAAATATCTTTATTGGTGTGAATCCAAAGGTTACTCATGGAGTAAAGTCAGGATTCCCAGGATATTATCTTTTCTCCAAGAAGGATTGGAAAAGGGATTGTCAGCTAGTTCCTTAAAGGGACAGATTTCTGCTCTATCTATTCTTTTGCACAAGCGTCTGGCGGATGTTCCAGACGTTCAGGCGTTTTGTCAGGCTTTAGTTAGAATCAAGCCTGTGTTTAAACCAGTTGCTCCGCCATGGAGTTTAAATTTGGTTCTTAAAGTTCTCCAAGGGGTTCCGTTTGAACCTCTTCATTCCATAGATATCAAGCTTTTATCTTGGAAAGTTCTGTTTTTGGTAGCTATTTCCTCGGCTCGTAGAGTTTCCGAGTTATCTGCCTTACAGTGTGATTCCCCTTATCTGATCTTCCATGCAGATAAGGTAGTTTTGCGTACCAAACCTGGGTTTTTACCTAAAGTGGTATCTAATAAGAATATCAATCAGGAGATTGTTGTTCCGTCATTGTGTCCTAATCCTTCTTCAAAGAAGGAACGTCTATTACACAATCTTGACATGGTTCGTGCTTTAAAGTTTTATTTACAAGCTACTAAAGATTTTCATCAAACATCTGCTTTGTTTGTTGTCTACTCTGGGCAGAGGAGAGGCCAAAAGGCTTCGGCAACTTCTCTTTCGTTTTGGCTAAGAAGTATAATACGCTTAGCTTATGAGACTGCTGGCCAGCAGCCTCCTGAAAGGATTACAGCTCATTCTACTAGAGCTGTGGCTTCCAAATGGACTTTTAAAAATGAGGCTTCTGTTGAACAGATTTGCAAGGCGGCGACTTGGTGTTCGCTGCATACTTTTTCAAGGTTTTATAAATTTGATACTTTTGCTTCTTCGGAGGCTATTTTCAGGAGAAAGGTTTTAGAGGCAGTGGTACCTTCCGTTTCAGGTCCTGCCTTGTCCCTCCCTTCACCCGTGTACTTTAGCTTTGGTATTGTATCCCACAAGTAATGGATGATCCGTGGACTGGATACACCTTACAAGAGAAAACATAATTTATGCTTACTTGATAAATTTATTTCTCTTGTGGTGTATCCAGTCCACGGCCCGCCCTGTCATTTTAAGGCAGGTATATTTTATTTTTAAACTACAGTCACCACTGCACCCTATGGTTTCTCCTTTCTCTTGCTTGTCTTCGGTCGAATGACTGGAGGTGGCAGTTAGGGGAGGAGCTATATAGACAGCTCTGCTGTGGGTGATCCTCTTGCAGCTTCCTGTTGGGAAGGAGAATATCCCACAAGTAATGGGTGATCCGTGGACTGGATACACCACAAGAGAAATAAATTTATCAGGTAAGCATAAATTATGTTTTTTTTGGACAGGCACTACCAATTCACTGCTCTGCCTTTTGGCTTAGCTACTGCTCCCAGAATCTTTACCAAGGTGTTGGGAACTCTTCATAAGTGATTCAGGCCCAGGGGGGTTGTGGTGGCTCCTTACCTGGATGATATCGTGATTCAGGCACCATCTTTACCTTTAGCAAATTCTCAAACAGAGAAGTTACTTTGTTTTCTTTGCGGGCATGACTGGATAGTCAACATAGCTAAGAGTTCTCTCACAACTCAAAAGAGTTTGTGTTTTTTTAGGAGTAATAATAGATTATGTGGCTATGAAGATCTTCCTAACAGATCAACCCAAACTTAAACGTCAGTCAAACTTCAGTCAGCATGTCAGAATTTTCAGTCTGTTCCTTCGGTGGGACAATGCATGAAAGTAGTGGGTCTCATGGTGGCAGTTTCAGACACCATACCATTTGCATAATTTCATCTGAGACCTCTTCAACTGTGCATGCTCTGACAGTGGAACGGAGACCACTCCAATCTGTCTCAGAGACCTTAGATCACCACACAGTCTCTGTCTTGTTGGATTTCCAGTATCACTGTACATGGGTTTCCACCGACGTGGGAAATAATTACTACGAATGCTAGTCTGTCTGGATGGGGTGCGGTATGGGGTCAGCTGAGAGCCCAAGGCGTTTGGTCTCTTCAAAAAAAGGTCATTACCCATCAGTGTCCCAGAGTGATTTTCAATGCTTTACAAGCGTGGCCTCTTCTACACTCTGTTCCATTTCTCTGTTTCCAATCGGACAATTTTACAACATTGGAGTATATAAATCATTGGGGGGGAAAGAGAGGCGTTACCCTGCAATGCAGGAATTGACTTGCATTCTGTCATGAATGGAAAATGCATCAATGCACCATTTCAGCCATTCACATTCCAGTAGTGGAGAACTGGGAAGCGGATTATTTGAGACACCAGGTTCTCCATTCAAGGGAAAGGTCTCTAAATCAGAAAGTTTATCGACCTCATCTTGACCATGAGGTCTCATGGCGTCCCGAACTTATAGGCGCTCTGCCTGCTCAGTGGCAATATCATCTGATTTATCGGTTTCCTCTGTTTGTGCATTTTCTGTGAGTAGTTGCGCCTTGCAGAACCTAATATGCGGATCTGGTGCAGATGTCCACTGTTCTCTATGGCATCTACCTCAGAGATCAGATCTACTAATTCTCGGTTTATTTTTTTATCAAAATCTTCCGTCTCCCAATTTAAAGGGATACTAAACCCATTTTTTTTTCTTTTGCGATTCAGATAGAACATGCAATTTTATCAATTATTTGAAAAGCAAGAATGTAAGCTTAGGAGTCGACCCATTTTTGGTTTAGCACCTGGGTAGCGATTGGTGGGTAAATGTAGCCACCAATCAGCAAGCCCTACCCATGGTGCTGAACCAAAAATGAGCCAGCTCCTAACCTCAGATTCCTGCTTTTTCAAATAAAGATAGCAAGAGAACGAAGAACAAATTGCATGCTCTATCTGAATTCTGAAAGAAAAAATGTGGGTTTCATATCCCTTTAACTGCTTGGAGATTGAATGGTTGATTCTTTCAAAGAGGGGTTTCTCTGACTGTGATCGTCACAAGGCTTTGTGGGTTGGTTGCCGAAAGAAAGAAGTGACCCTACACTTATAGGGAATTCTCATGCATACACAGTATTTTTCTCAGTGGCCATGCCTGAAAGCCCTCATATATTATCATAGAAGAATGAGCCTTTGGCAGCAGGATCAGAGTGCAACAGTGGCAAGCAGGCCTGCCCTTTGGGCATGGTGAGAGGGGCACCCACCCAGGTCCCTGTGCTGTCAGAGGTGAGGGTATGAGAAGATTGAATGTACAACCTGTGTTTAGTTTCTGAAGAATTGTTTATGGTATCAGGAGGTGCAATTTATAATGTCTGAGTGTTGAGAGAGGGGTGGACTGAGCGTTCCCATAAATTTATCTTGCCTAGGGGCCTGCAAATGCTAAGAGTGGACCTGGTGGTAAGCATTAAGGGAGCTGTGAAGAGAACGTAAGTACAACTACCTACATACTGTTCTATGTTTTATTGTCACAGAAGATTTTTAAATCATTATTCTGTGTAGCAGCTGATGGAGGATAAAACCACTACTAATTATATGTTTACTTAGGTATATGTTTTCTTATCCTGCCCTTGATTTTTACTAGAATTGTGTCTTTATTCTCATGCTGCTGTCATTAGAAATGTTGACAATGTTCAGATACCATGTTTAGATGCTTGTTATGTTAAAGCATGCTGCTTGACAGGATTTTTCAGATTTTTATGTGATGGAGGAGCTCTGTGCCAGCTCAGTTAGGGTTAGTTGTATTGTGGGGATTCTGGGTCAGCACATGAAATAACTGTGGTCAGAGAGATTGCAGTGGGGAACAGATCATTGTGGTTAGGGATAAATGTAAACTGTGATTTAGGTTTAGGTGAGCTAGAAGAGAACAGTATAGCATAATTAGGTTTAGGTGAGCTAGAAGAGAACAGTATAGCATAATTAGGTTTAGGTGAGCTAGAAGAGAACAGTATAGCATAATTTAGGTTTAGGTGAGCTAGAAGAGAACAGTATAGCATAATTAGCTTTAGGTGAGCTAGAAGAGAACAGTATAGAATAATTAGGTTTAGGTGAGCTAGAAGAGAACAGTATAGCATAATTAGGTTTAGGTGAGCTAGAAGGGAACAGTATAGCATAATTAGGTTTAGGTGAGCTAGAAGTGAACTGTAGAGCATTATTAGGTTTAGGTGAGCTAGAAGAGAACAGTATAGCATAATTAGGTTTAGGTGAGCTAGAAGAGAACAGTATAGCATAATTAGGTTTAGGTGAGCTAGAAGAGAACAGTATAGCATAATTTAGGTTTAGGTGAGCTAGAAGAGAACAGTATAGCATAATTAGCTTTAGGTGAGCTAGAAGAGAACAGTATAGAATAATTAGGTTTAGGTGAGCTAGAAGAGAACAGTATAGCATAATTAGGTTTAGGTGAGCTAGAAGGGAACAGTATAGCATAATTAGGTTTAGGTGAGCTAGAAGTGAACTGTAGAGCATTATTAGGTTTAGGTGAGCTAGAAGAGAACAGTATAGCATAATTAGGTTTAGGTGAGCTAGAAGAGAACAGTATAGCATAATTAGGGTTAGGTGAGCTAGAAGAGAACTGTATAGCATAATTAGGTTTAGGTGAGCTAGAAGAGAACAATATAGCATAATTAGGTTTAGGTGAGCTAGAAGAGAACTGTATAGCATAATTAGGTTTAGGTGAGCTAGAAGAGAACAATATAACATAATTAGAGTTACGTGAGCTAGAAGAGAACTGTATAGCATAATTAGGTTTAGGTGAGCTAGAAGAGAACAGTATAGCATAATTAGGTTTAAGTGAGCTAGAAGAGAACAGTATAGCATAATTAGGGTTATGTGAGCTAGAAGAGAACTGTATAGCATAATTAGGTTTAGGTGAGCTAGAAGAGAACTGTATAGCATAATTAGGTTTAGGTGAGCTAGAAGAGAACTGTATAGCATAATTAGGTTTAGGTGAGCTAGAAGAGAACTGTATAGCATAATTAGGTTTAGGTGAGCTAGAAGAGAACAATATAGCATAATTAGGTTTAGGTGAGCTAAAAGAGAACAATATAGCATAATTAGGTTTAGGTGAGCTAGAAGAGAACAGTATAGCTTAATTTAGGTTTAGGTAACGCCCACGGTGGGCGGTGCCTATTTTCGCGTGCTCAGACGCTCAGTATCATCCGGATCGCATAGCAAGCAGAGGCTGGGGCTCTGGTGGGGCCTAAGTTGTCTACATCCTATCGAAAGGTCCTTTCAAGCTTATCAGCTACATCAAGTGCATTCCGGGGGCAGGTAGGCGCCACAGCAGAGCTGTGGCGTGGTGCAGGGGCCATATTTAGATAATAAATAAAATCCTGTTATAATCGATATATATTGTATTTTTGCATATCTAAGCAAGTGGATGCAATACTAAGAGAGGATTTTGGGCACTTTAAAATAGTTTTTTCTGTTCCAAACACATTTTTGAAGATATCAGAAAAATAGTTGCGCTTTCAAAATTTAAAGGCACAGTACAGTTTTTTTTACATTAATTTTTTCACATACAATTGGAATTCAGAGCTCAATATTTTTAACAAAATACGACTATTATTAATATTGCTAGTCTGTTTAACATGTCTGACACTGAGGAGGAAACTCATTGATCTATGTGTTTAGATGCCACTGTGGAACCCCCTCTGGTTTTTTGTGTTCCTCGTGTACTGAGAGGGCCTTACAATGTAAAGCACAAATTTTATGTAAAGAAAATGTGTCTAAGGATGATTCTCAGTCTGAGTAGAAACAGGGTATACTGCTAACTTCTCCCCAAGCGTCACAACCTTTAACACCCACCCAAGCAACACCTGGTTCTTCAACAGCATCTAATTCATATACTCCGCAGGATATGGCTGCAGTTATGTCAACTACCCTTACAGAGGCATTATCTAAGTTGCCAGTGTTACAGGGTAAACACAGTAGGACAGAGGCCAATGTGAATGTTGAGTCCTCTGATGCCTTGTTAGCTATTTCCGATGTACCCTCACAGGGATCTGAATTGGGGGTCAGGGAACTTCTGTCTGAGGGGGAACTTTCCGATTCGGGAAGTGCGTTACCTCGGACGTCATGTCCTTTAAATTTAAGCTTGAACACCTCCGTCTGTTACTTAGGGAGGTTTTAGTGACTCTGGATGACTGTGACCCTATTGTGGTACCAACAGAGAAATTGTGTAAGATGGACAAATACTTAGAGGTACCTGCTTACACTGACGTTTTTCCGGTTCCTAAGAGAATTTCAGAGATTATTAAGAGGGAATAGGACAGACCGGGTATCCCGTTTTCACCCTCTCCTAATTTCAAGAAGATGTATCCCATATCTGACACTGTTCGGGACTCTTGGCAAACAGTCCCTAAGGTGGAAGGAGCTATATCTACCCTGGCTAAGCATACAACTATTCCAATTGAGGACAGCTGTGCTTTCAAAGACCCTATGGATAAGAAATTGGAGGGTCTTCTAAAGAAAATGTTTATTCATCAGAGTTTCCTCTTACAACCAACGGCCTGCATTGTACCAGTTACCACTGCGGCGGCATTCTGGTTTGAGGCCTTAGAAGAGTCCCTTAAGACTGAGACTCCTTTAGAGGATATTTCTCTTGTAAGGTGTATCCAGTCCACGGATTCATCCTTTACTTGTGGGATATTCTCCTTCCCAACAGGAAGTGGCAAAGAGAGCACACAGCAGAGCTGTCCATATAGCTCCCCCTCTAGCTCCACCCCCCAGTCATTCTCTTTGCCGGCTCTAAGCAATCGGAAGGGTAAAGTGAATGTGGTGTTTGAATTGTAGTTTTTATTTTCTACAAGCAAGAGTTTGTTATTTTAAATGGTACCGGTGTGTACTATTTACTCTCTAGCTGAAAGGGGATGAAGATTTCTGCAGGGAGGAAGATGATTTTAGCATGTTGTAACTAAAATCCACTGCTGTTCCCACACAGGACTGAGGAGTACAAGAGAACTTCAGTTGGGGGGAACGGTTTGCAGGTTAGGCTGCAATGAGGTATGTTTAGTCATTTATTTCTAGACAAGACTGTGATAATGCTAGAAAAGACTGTTAATATCCCCATGAGGGAGGGTAAGCTGTATACAGAGACTAAGTATGGAATTTCAAGCTTACATAACAGGGCTAGTTTATGCTGGTTGACACTACTTCAGGGCAAACGGTTTTTATTGAAAATATCGTTTTTTGAGACACTTTGAAGGTTCCTTTGGGTTTCTTTCAGGGGTTATTACCCACATGGCTATTACTTAAACACTTGGGAGTGTTTCTTTAGGCCTCACAAGCACCGGAGTGAGGTGGGAGGGGCCTAATTTCGCGCCTCAGATGCACAGTTATTTTGACTAGAAGTTCAGGCTGTTTCACATGGAGGGTCCTGCTACAGTTTTAGGGCCTTTAAGAAGCTTTTTCCCCACAAATCTGGTTCCTAAGGGAAGGTAGGGCCACAGCAGAGCTGTGGCAAGGTGCTGAAATTTCTTTAACTGGTTTTTTTGACTACTGTCGATCCGGTTTGGGCATTAAGGAGGACTCCCCTCCAAGGGGAAGGTTCCACATTTCTTGTCTGTCTACAGACATGACAAAGAAAGAGGCGTTCTTACGCTGTGTAGAAGACCTACATACTATGGGAGTGATCCACCCAGTTCCAATTGCGGAACAAGGGCTGGGTTTTTACTCAAACCTGTTTGTGGTTACCAAGAAAGAAGGAACTTTCAGACCAATCCTGGATCTCAAAATTCTAAACAAATTCCTCAGAGTGCCATCATTCAAGATGGAGACCATTCGGACAATCTTACCAATGATCCAGGAGGGTCAATATAGGACTACCGTGGATCTAAAGGATGCGTATCTACACATTCCTATCCACAAAGATCATCGCCAGTTTCTCAGGTTCGCCTTTTTGGACAAGCATTATCAGTTTGTGGCTCTTCCTTTTGGGTTGGCCACTGCTCCCAGAATTTTCACAAATGTGCTAGGGTCCCTCCTGGTGGTTCTAAGACCGCGGGGCATAGCAGTGGCGCCTTATCTAGAAGACATCTTAATTCAGGCGTCGACTTTCCAAAGAGCCAAGTCTCACACTCACTGAAATTGTATTGGCCTATCTAAGGTCTCACGGGTGGAAGGTGAACATCAAAATGAGTTCTCTCTCCCCCCTCACAAGAGTTTCCTTCCTAGGAGCCCTAATAGACTCGTTGGAAATTAAAGTATTTCTGACGGAGGTCAGAAAGTTAAAACTCTTAACTACTTGCCGAGCTCTTCATTCCATTCCTCTGCCATCTGTAGCTCAGTGCATGGAGACAATCGGACTAATGGTAGCGGCAATGGACATAGTCCCTTTTGCACGGATACACCTCAGACACTGCAACTATGCATGCTCAGTGGAATGGGGATTATGCAGATTTGTCTCCTCAAATACAGTTGGACCAGGGGACCAGAGATTCTCTTCTCTGGTGGTTGTCTCAGGATCACCTGTCACAGATAATGTGTTTCCGCAGACCAGAGTGGATCATCGTAACGACCGACGCCAGTCTGTTGGGCTGGGGTGCAGTCTGGGACTCCCTGAAAGCTCAGGGCTTATGGTCTCGGGAAGCTCTTCTCCCGATAAATATTCTGGAACTGAGGGTGATATTCAACGCGCTTCAGGCATGGCCTCAGCTAGCTGCGGCAAAATTCATCAGATTTCAGTCGGACAACATCACGACTGTAGCTTACGTCAATCATCAAGGCGGAACAAGGAGTTCCCTAGCAATGATGGAAGTAACCAAAATAATCAGATGGGCAAAGGATCACTCTTGCCATCTCTCAGCAATTCACATCCCAGGAGTAGACAACTGAGAGGCGGATTTTCTAAGTCGTCAGACTTTTCACCCGGGGGAGTGGGAACTCCACCCGGAGGTATTTGCCCAGCTGACTCAGCTATGGGGCACTCCAGAATTGGATTTGATGGCGTCCCGTCAGAACACCAAACTTCCTCTTTATGGGTCCAGGTCCCGGTATCACCAGGCGGTGCTGATAGATGCTCTAGCAGCGCCTTGGTCCTTCAATCTGGCCTATGTTTTTCCACCGTTTCCTCTCCTCCCTCGTCTGGTTGCCAGAATCAAGCAGGAGAGGGCTTTGGTGATTCTAATAGCGCCTGCGTGGCCACGCAGGACCTGGTATGCAGACCTAGTGGACATGTCATCTGTGCCACCATGGACACTACCAATGAGGCAGGACCTTCTAATACAAGGTCCTTTCAAACATCCAAATCTAATTTCTCTGCGTCTGACTGCTTGGAGATTGAACGCCTAATTCTATCAAAGCGTGGTTTCTCTGAGTTGGTTATTGATACCCTGATTCAGGCTAGAAAGCCTGTCACCAGGAAAATCTACCATAAGGTTTGTCCAAAATATCTTTTTTGGTGCGAATCCAAGGGTTACTCATGTAGTAAGGTTAGGATTCCCAGTATTTTGTCCTTTCTCCAAGACGGATTGGATAAAGGATTATCAGCTAGTTCCTTAAAGGGACAGATATCTGCTTTGTCTATTCTTTTTCACAAACGTCTGGCAGAGGTACCAGACGTTCAAACGTTTAGTCAGGTTTTAGTCAGAATCAAGCCTGTTTATAGACCTGTGGCTCCGCCATGGAGTCTGAATTTAGTTCTTTCAGTTCTGCAAGGGGTTCCGTTTGAACCTTTACATTCCATAGATATTAAACTTGGAAAGTTTTGTTTTTGGTAGCTATTTCTTCTGCTCGAAGAGTTTCAGAGTTATCTGCTTTACAGTGCGATTCACCTTACCTGGTGTTCCATGCAGATAAGGTAGTTTTGCGTACCAAACCTGGTTTTCTTCCTAAGGTTGTGTCTAATAAGAATATTAATCAGGAAATTGTTGTTCCTTCTCTGTGTCCTAATCCTTCGTCGAAGAAGGAACGTCTGTTACACAATCTTGATGTGGTTCGTGCTTTAAAGTTCTATTTACAAGCAACTTCTTTGTTTGTTATCTATTCTGGTAAGAGGAGAGGTCAGAAGGCAACCGCTACCTCTCTTTCCTTTTGGCTGAAAAGCATCATCCGTTTGGCCTATGAGACTGCTGGCCAGCAGCCTCCTGAAACAATTACTGCTCATTCTACCAGAGCAGTGGCTTCCACATGGGCTTTTTAAAATGAGGCTTCTGTTGAACAGATTTGTAAGGCAGCGACTTGGTCTTCGCTGCATACTTTTTCCAAATTTTACAAATTCAATACTTTTGCTTCTTCAGAGGCTATTTTTGGGAGAAAGGTTTTACAAGCAGTGGTGCCTTCCGTTTAAGGTACCTGTCTTGTTCCCTCCCTTCATCCTTGTCCTAAAGCTTTGGTATTGGTATCCCACAAGTAAAGGATGAATCCGTGGACTGGATACACCTTACAAGAGAAAACAGAATTTATGCTTACCTGATAAATTTATTTCTCTTGTGGTGTATCCAGTCCACGGCCCGCCCTGTCATTTTAAGACAGGTGGTTTTTATTTTTAAACTACAGTCGCCACTGCACCCTATGGTTTCTCCTTTTTCTTCCTAACCTTCGGTCGAATGACTGGGGGGTGGAGCTAGAGTGGGAGCTATATGGACAGCTCTGCTGTGTGCTCTCTTTGCCACTTCCTGTTGGGAAGGAGAATATCCCACAAGTAAAGGATGAATCCGTGGACTGGATACACCACAAGAGAAATAAATTTATCAGGTAAGCATAAATTCTGTTTTTAGATAGAATTAAGGCTCTTAAGCTGGCTAATCCTTTTCTTACAGATGCTGCCCTTCAGATTGACAAGTTGACAGCTAAGAATGCAGGATTTGCTATTTTAGCGCATAGAGCGTTATGGTTAAAATCTTGGTCTGCTGATGTGTCATCTAAATCAAAGCTTTTGGCTATTCCTTTCAAGGGGAAAATCCTATTCGGGCCTGTCTTGAAGGAGATCATTTCTGACATTACGGGAGGAAAGGGTCATCTCCTACCTCAGGATAGAACTGTTAAAGGGGTAAACAAAATAATTTTTGTTCCTTTCGGAACTTTAAAGGAGTCCCCTCTTCTTCCTCTTCCTCCGCCAAGCAGGAAGGGAATTTTGCTCAGGCCAAATCCGTCTGGAGACCCAACCAGACTTGGAACAAGGGTAAACAACCCAAGAAGCCCGCTGCTGCTACCAAAACAGCATGAAGGGGCGGCCCCCGATCCGGGACCGGATCTAGTAGGGGGCAGACTTTCTCTCTTTGCCCAGGCTTGGGTAAGAGATGTTCAGGACCCCTGGACACTGGAAATCGTATCCCAAGGGTATCAACTGGAATTCAAAAATTCTCTCCCAAGGGGGAGGTTTCTTCTTTCACGATTGTCTGTAGACCAGATAAAAAGAGAGGCTTTCTTACGTTGTGTAAAAGACCTCTCTACTATGGGAGTAATTCGTCCCGTTCCAATACTGGAACAGGGGCAGGGGTTTTACTCAAATCTTTTCGTGGTCCCCAAAAAGTCTAAACAAGTTTCTCAGAGTCCCATCCTTCAAGATGGAGACTCTTCGAACAATTCTGCCATTGATCCAGGAGGGTCAATATATGACTACTAAGGACTTGAAGGATGCATACCTTCATATTCCTATCCACAGGGATCATCACCACTTCCTAAGGTTTGCCTTCCTGGACAAACATTTTCAGTTCGTGGCTCTTCCCTTCGGGTTGGCCACAGCACCCAGGATCTTCACAAAGGTTCTAGGGTCCCTTCTAGCGGTTCTCAGGCCTCAGGGTATTGCAGTGGCGCCTTATTTGGACGATATTCTGATCCAGCCGTCGTCCTACCATCTGACAAAGTCTCATACAGACATGGTTCTGTCCTTTCTGAGGACTCACGGGTGGAAGGTGAATCTAGAAAAGAGTTAATTAATTCCACAGACCACCTTCCTGGGAACTCTAATAGATTCCATATCCACGAAAAATTTCTTGACAGAGGTCAGAAAGTTAAAGATTCTGAATACATGCCGAGCCCTTCAGTCCAATCCTCGGCCATCAGTGGCCCTGTGCATGGAGGTAATTGGATTGATGGTGGCGGCAATGGACATCATTCCGTTTGCTCGTTTTCATCTCAGACCACTACAGCTGAGCAGGCTCAGACAGTGGAATGGAGATTATGCAAATTTGTCTCCTCAGATAGATCTGGATCAGGAGACAAGAGACTCTCTTCTTTGGTGGTTGTCTCAGGATCATCTGTTCCAAAGGATGTGCTTCCGCAGACCCTCATGGGTGATAGTGACGACGGACGCCAGCCTTCTAGGTTGGGGTGCAGTCTGGAATTCCCTGAAGCTCAGTCGGAGTCAATTCTTCCAATCAATATTCTGGAATTGAGGGCAATATTCAATGCGCTTCTGGCGTGGCCTCAGTTGGCTTCGGCCAAATTCATTCGCTTTCAGTCGGACAACATCACGACTGTGGCTTACATCAATCATCAGGGAAGAACAAGGAGTTCCTTAGCGATGACAGAAGTATCCAAGATAATTCGGTGGGCGGAGGCCCACTCTTGTTATCTGTCAGCAATCTACATCCCAGGAGTGGACAACTGGGAAGCGGACGTTTTAAGCAAACAGACGTTTCATCCGGGGGAGTGGGAACTCCATCCGGAGGTCTTTGCCACTCTGATCCTCAGATGGGGCAGACCGGAGTTGGATCTGATGGCATCTCGTCAGAATGCCAAACTTCCAAGATACGGATCCAGGTCAAGGGATCCTCAGGCCGAACTGATAGATGCCTTGGCAGTGCCTTGGTCGTTCAACCTAGCTTATGTGTTTCCACCGTTTGCTCTCCTGCCCCGGGTGATTGCTCGGATCAAACAGGAGAGGGCTTCAGTAATTCTAATTGCGCCTGCGTGGCCACTGGCCTCGCAGGACTTGTTATGCCGATCTAGTGGACATGTCCTCTCTGCCACCGTAGAAGCTTCCACTGAGGCAGGACCTTCTCATTCAGGGACCTTTCCAACATCCAAATCTAGTTTCTCTGCAACTGACTGCCTGGAGATTGAACGCTTGATTTTATCTAAGCGGGGGTTCTCTGATTCGGTCATTGATACTTTGATTCAGGCACGTAAGCCTGTCACCAGAAATCTATCATAAGATATAGCGTAAATATCTTGGTTGGTGCGAATCCAAGGGCTACTCATGGAGTAAAGTTAGGATTCCTAGGATTTTGTCTTTTCTCCAAGAAGGATTGGAGAAAGGGTTATCAGCGAGTTCCTTAAAGGGACAAATCTCTGCTTTGTCAATTTTACTACACAAACGTTTAGTAGATGTTCCAGACGTTCAGTCCTTATGTCAGGCTCTAACCAGAATTAAGCCTGTGTTTAGATCAATTGCTCCACCCTGGAGTTTGAATTTAGTTCTTAATGTTCTTCAAGGGGTTCTGTTTGAACCCATGCATTCCATAGATATTAAGTTGTTATCTTGGAAGGTTTTATTTTTGGTTGCTATTCCTTCTGCTAGTAGAGTTTCGGAGCTTTCAGCGCTACAATGTGATTCGCCTTATCTTATCTTCCATTCTGATAAGGTGGTTTTACGTACCAAACCTGGTTTCCTTCCTAAGGTTGTTTCTAATAAGAATATTAATCAGGAAATTGTGGTGCCTTCATTATGTCCTAACCCTTCTTCTAAGAAGGAGCGTATGTTGCATAACTTGGACATGGTCCGTGCCCTGAAGTTTTACTTGCAGGCAACTAAGGATTTCCGTCAATCATCTTCATTATTCATTGTCTTTTCTGGAAAGTGTAGGGATCAGAAAGCTACGGCTACCTCTCTTTCTTTTTGGCTGAAGAGTATCATCCGTCTGACGTATGAGACTGCTGGACAGCAGCCTCCTGAAAGAATTACGGCTCATTCTACTAGGGCTGTGGCTTCCTCATGGGCATTTAAAAACGATGCTACTGTTGAACAGATTTGCAAGGCTGCAACTTGGTCGTCTCTTCACACTTTTACAAATTTGATACTTTTGCTTCTTCTGAGGCTGGTTTTGGGAGAAAGGTTCTTCAAGCAGTGGTGCCTTCCGTTTAGGTCCCTGTCTTGTCCCTCCCTTTCATCCGTGTCCTGTAGCTTTGGTATTGTATCCCACAAGTAAGGATGAAATCTGTAGATATCTTGTAGAAGAAAAGGAAATTTATGCTTACCTGATAAATTTATTTCTTCTACGATATGACGAGTCCACGGCCCACCCTGTCATTTTTAAGACAGGTATATATTATATTTTTGTTAAACTTCAGTCACCTCTGCACCTTTGGCTTTCGCTTTCTCTTCCTAACTTGGGTCGAATGACTGGAGGTGGAGGGAAGGGAGGAGCTATATATACAGCTCTGCTGTGGTGCTCTTTGCCACTTCCTGTTAACAGGAGGTTAATATCCCACAAGTAAGGATGAAATCCGTGGACTCGTCATATCGTAGAAGAAATACATTTATCAGGTAAGCATAAATTTCCTTTTTTCTTTTCTAGCTCACCTAAACCTAAGTAGGCTATACTGTTCTCTTCTAGACTTGTACATAACTCCACAGGAGTGAGCACAATGTTATCTATATGGCACACATGAACTATATCTAGCTGTGAAAAACTGTCAAAATGCACTGATATAAGAGGCGGCCTCCAAGGGCTTAGAAATTAGCATATGAACCTACCTAGGTTTAGCTTTCAACAAAGAATACCAAGAGAACAAAGCAAATTTTATGGTAAAAGTAAATTGGAAAGTTGCATGCCCTATCTGAACTATGAACGTTTAATTTTGACTAGACTGTCTCTTTAATAGATAAGTTTATTGAATCAAAAAGATAAATTATGCACAGAAAATAAGTAGAAGTTGTGAATAGTTTACAGTTGGCTAAACGCTTCTCTGTTACTAAAACAAATAATCCATTTCCTATAACTGGGAATCTTTTCTCCAGCTACCCTCATAATGTTATACAAAGCATCATGGGGTTTAAATTCCCTGCCAGTGTCATATAGACACTTAATAAGCTCTGATATCAAACCCCCAACCTGAAATGAATCCTTTCAACACCAAATGTGCCTATATGACCCTAGCAGGGAATTTCACCTCCTGGTTGATAGAGGGTCCGAATAAACCACTTTGTTCATTTATAGCAGCAACAGAGTGGCTATTAATAGATTATAATGCTTTGGTATTATGGGGTGTTCTGATGATGATAATGATTAATAATACACTTATAGGCATCCGAATGACAAAATCTGTTTCTTTTATGATTTTGATAGAACATAAAATGTTATACAACTTTCCAGTTTATTTCCTTTATCCGATTTGCTTAATTCTCTTTTGTATCCTTTGTTGAAGGAGCAGCTATGCACTACTGAGAGCTAGCTGAACAAAGATGAGCTAATGCCAACAGGAATATATGTATAGCCACTAATCAGCAGCTAGCTCCCAATAAGTAGTGCACTGCTGCCCCTAAACCTACATAGGTATGCTTTTTAACAAAGGATACAGAAAGAACAAAGAAAATTAGATTATAGAAGTAAACTGGAAAGTTAATTAAAATGGTATGTTCCATCTGAATTATGAAATATTAGTTGTGTGTTTCATGTTCCTTAAATTCACTTCTACTCCTGCAGTTCTCAGCTTGGCTTTTTGGCATATAACGTACAATATTCACTGCTTTCTGTCCTCCTCTCTCCATCCATATTTCCATTTGGTGCAGTTTTTCTATTCCTGGATATGACTATAAACCATAATTACCCTTGTGTGACTGCTTAATGCATGTTGTGGTGACATTTTGTCAGTACTGTCTTGTTCTACAAGTAAATTAGGTCTCTCCCATTGCTTTTTTTAGCACAAAGCATTGATCAGCATAAGTCTAGATTCAGTAAACTTGTATGAACTACCATTATGTGATTTCTCAGGTCTGCAGGTTCCCTATTGGAAAGTAAATGTCTCATTGAAGCTTATGTCTGGAGAATTTAGCATGCAGTGGATGCAAGTTTATTTACTTTAGGTGTCGTACCTTGTATTTCATTCACAGTAAAACATCTAGGAATATATATTTTTTATTGAGCCTGACAGCAATAGTATATGAATTGTGTTTCCTCTGCAGGGTCAGAAGAGCACTCGTGCAATTGCGGTACTTGTGAGTCTATCTTGGGAAAAGCAGACTAACCTGAAATCTCATTTATAGGAAACAAGAAGTAACTAAACTAAAAGGGATATTAAACTGTTTCCTTGTTGTAACAAAAAAAAATCAATAAGCAGTGGGTTATATTTAGTAGAAATCATTGCAAAATGTATTATTCATTATTTTTAAAGGATTTTATTTCTTTCATTTGGGCATTGTCCATTACTTCCTGTCACAGCCCTACAAGGAGGCTAGGGTCTTTACAGGAGGGCTTATCTAACTTGATGTCATAAAATCTTCTAGAGTTATATGGGCTGGTTTACTATTCAGATAATGTTAGAGAGACTGTTTTGCTCAAGCTCAGAGGTGCAGAATGTAACTTAAAGTCTACTACAGAATTGTTATTGTTTACAAAGATAGATAATCCCTTTATTACCCATTCCCCTGTTTTGCATAACTAACATGGTTATAGAAATACACTTTTTACCTCTGTGATTACCTTGTATCTAAGCCTCTGCAAACTGCCCCCTTATTTTAGTTGTTTTGTCAGAGTTGCATTTAGCCAATCAGTGCCCTCTCACTTGTAAATTCAGGGCATGGTCACAGTGTTATTTAAATCAAACACATGCAATTGCGCCCTCTAGCTGTGAAAAACTGCCAATTGCATTGAAATAATGGGTAGCCTTCAAGGTTTTAGAAATTAGCATATGAGCCTGCCTAGGTTTAGCTTTTAACAAAGAATACCAAGAGAACAAAGCAAATTTGATGATAAAGGTGAATTGGAAAGTTGTTTAAAATTGCATTCCCTATCTAAATCATGAAAGTTTAATTTTGACTAGACTGTTCCTTTAAGTTCATACATTTTTGGGGTTTTATGTCCCTTTAAGAAAGTTATATGGATTTGCCTTACAAGATAGCGGCAGGGTTTTTAAGATGGCGACCAACACAGTGCTAATGTATAGAAAAACCTGCCACTATATTTGTACAGAAAGGTTGCACATATCCTCTAGCTCAGACTTAGCTGTGCGCACAAAAGGAGCTATACAGCCGGTAATCTCACATTCCAAAGCAAAAACCGTACAGTGCAGACTTCAACTACTGAGTGCCTGTGGCGGCCGGATCCAATATTGCATGGAGTGAGTGCACAGTGCCTACGGAACTGGGTTACATCTTAAATGTTGAGCCACTGGCCAGAGCACCGGCCTCCACCCTGCATGCACTGTTACCGGCGCAGTCTGTACTCACCTCTGAGTCATTTGACTGAGACAGTTGTTCAGCGTCGCTGCCCGCACTCAAGCAGCGATGACCTTGTGCAGTCACGTGCACCAAAAACTTGCTAATGGAGTCACATGACTGCAGTGCAGACTCACTTGTGCACTGCATGTATTGGGTGCAAGATGACCAACGTCACGTGCTAAGGAGGAACAAATAGGAAATAAAATTTAAAAAAGCAACATTGCAGTGGCCCAGGGGAAATGCGGGACAGACAGCAGTCTATCAGGACAGCCCCCTAAAATTGTGAATGTCTCGCATAAATCAGGACAGTTGAGGGTATGCTAACCAATGGGGAAGGATGACTAAGTCACAGAGAAGTAGCTCCTCTTTCTCCCACGTATCTGCTAGCTCAGCTTTAGCACACAGCCAGAATGGGCCCTATTGAAACGGGGAGCCCGCCACAGCCTTTGCCCTGGACTGCTTGTTTTAACTCTGCTTTGTCTTATGTGTGCTAGGTTTGCAGTGGTTATATGTCATGGGCTGGTACATGTTTATATGTATAATGTGCTTGTTTAGAATGTTATATTTGGTTTGTTTTGTGTTTGCACAGGAACGTGGCTCCTGCCTTTTTCCCAGCAATTGCCTTTGCCAAGAACCTTTTTGAGGGGGTGTTGTTTGTTTCTGGTCATGTGACCTGTCTGCTCCACACATACTACATGTACAATATAAAAGCATAATTTGCATATGCATGTGCACCCGATGCACTCACCCCTGAGCGACATTATGTGTCTCTACATCTATTATTCTTTCTCTCTTCTCCTAGCACTGCAAGCACATGGTGTGGGTACATATTTATGTGCATACCTCTGTAGTGCCTTGCAGTATGCTTCTAGGAGCATATTTGATTAATTTCTGCAAGAAATACGCTATTACTCTCTGGAAAACTGCAACATCTAGTAGCTAAAACATGTTTTAGATTTTGCCAGTTTATTTTTTTCTGTATAGTTTAAGGGACACTAAACCCAATTTTTTTCTTTCATGATTCAGATAGAGCATGACATTTTAAGCAACTTTCTAATTTACTCCTATTATCAATTTTTATTTGTTCTCTTGCTATCTTTATTTTAAAAGCAGTAAATCTTAGCAGACAGCACCATGGATAGCGCTTGCTTATTGGAGGCTTACATTTACCCACCAATAAGCAAGCATACCCCAAGTTCTCAACCAAAAATGGGCCGGCACCTATGCATCACATTCTTGCTTTTTAAATAAAGATGGGAAGAGAACAAAGAAAAATTGATAATAGGAGTAAATTAGAAAGTTGCTTAAAATCGCATGCTCTATCTGAATCATGAAAGAAAAAAAATTGGGTTTAGTGTCGCTTTAACAATCCATTTGTTAACAATTATAAAAATGTAACTGTAATTGTTTAAACATGACCTGTATATATCTTTGCAATAATAAGCTAAAATACTTTCTACTTATGTAACATTTTGCAGAAAAAAGCAAATTGATAATTCATTACCAGCCATGAGAAAGATAGAGAAAGGAATCTTTGGAGCCATAGAACATGCACCTCCCCATATCCATCCGTGCAAGTAAATATTACACATGCACGCGTGTACAAGCAGCCTTTCACATGCACGCTTACGTACACATACACCAGCAGGCAGACACCCTTACAGTAGCAGAAGAGGAAGTCAGTACGGCTCTTCCTCATTAGGCACAGGAAGTGTCCCTGCAGGGAGCACCCTGTCCGACTGTGCTTTGGGTCTACATCACTGCTTACAGCACTCTCTTCACTGGGCATATTAGTATTCTTTGCTGCCCAGCTTATTCTCTCCGCTTTGTACCACTCCTCTGCAGGGTCATCATTCTGCTTTTGTGTCCTGTATCAATACTTTTATTTTAAGGGTCACACCTTTAAGGAAACAATTGGAGATGGAACTTTGGAGACATTGTGCCCGCTGGTTAATCCAGTGCCGTGTGCTCCCACCCAATCATCGTGTAACCCTGGACACTGCACAGGTGTGTGATCTTGCTCAAGCGCTGAGAGACGGTGTACTGCTCTGCCAACTCCTCAACAACTTGATGCCCCATTCAGTCAACCTACGAGAAATTAATGTGCGGCCCCAAATGTCTCAGGTATGTAAAAAAGAACTCACAGGTTGTAGGGTTTAGCCAGTAGCTGTAGATAGTATCAACAAATCTTTAGTTATTTAAAATAATTTGCAATATATTTTCATTATTTATTTCCCCCCCTTTTCGTGTAATTTAGCTCAGAAAATTTAGCAATTTCTAATTCTCAGAACTCGAAATGCACCTGCTGATTTCTCAAGTTTAACCCTGCTACATATATGTCCCTAGCTGACTTTATCAGATAACAGCAGCAAAAGAATGCATTTTAAACTAACTACAGACTAAAGCCTAGACTGTTTTTTTCCAAATAAGGCAAATGGTAGGTGCAGTTTGGCTATTGAAAAACAATTGCAGTAAAAAATATTATTTTTATTTCAAAAACATCAGGACTTGGCTGATATGTTATTCTATAGCAGCATAACAGAAATATCTTGTAATTACATGCACTGTCCTTTTAATCCAACTGCATTGACACAATTAGAGTGTTAGCTATCTATATATGTTATAAATATCCATATGTTATAAAAGTGTCAGCAGCAGACTAATTTACACAGGCTTTATACACAAACTGCATCTGTTATAATGTGTGATACTGTAAATTTGGTACAGCCTTGAAAATAATCATATATACAAGTAGTGTCATAAAGCATAGCACACAGGGAGCCCTGCTGTGAATGATTATGTCTCCAGTATTGTACAGTATGCTGTAGAGATCTTGTATATTTGCTTGTCAGAGTTGTCATTTTGTCACATTATACCTTTTCTTCTTGCAGCAGAAGTGGGGGAGGGGCACATTTACTGTCAGCTGCAAAACGGGAAGTGCTATCAATTCTGCTCAGCTTTTTGTTGCAAGAAAATGAATGAGTTGTGTGTGTGTGCACTTGTTCTTGGCAGGAGTCCTATCCTATAATCCTTGTGCACAGAGAGGGATTGTCACCCTGTGTTAACAAGTGTAGGTATCCTGTGCTTCTGTGCCTGTGGGCTATAATTCTTTATAACAGAGTAGATTTATAGGGGCACTATGCTCTACAAGGTTAAGCATTCATATGAAAGAGCATTATTTAAACCTTTTTTTGGTCAGGATTTTTCTTTTTCTTCATGAAAAATGGTTATGTTAAAGTTGTTTTTTTTCCAGTTTGAAGCTATAAGTGCAATATACTGGTATTTGAAATAGAAGCTCATTGGGGCCCCCGATGATGGAAAGTGCTACGAGGTGGCGAAATAGTCTAAGGGATCCGCCGTTTACATGCCATTGGTTGGCGATGCTGGCTTAGGCAACATCCAGAATTGCCGAACATATTGGCTATGTATAGTAAAGGATCCCTAGAATAAAACTGCCGTCTGCCTAACTGGTAATCCTTATACCCCTAAACCGAAAGTACCCCACAATCGCAAACTAACACTACACTAATAAACATCTAAACCACCACATGCCCACCGTGAGTCTCTAACTATTAACCTCTAAACCATCACATACCTACCGCAAGTATCTATCTCTTAACCCCTATGCCCACCACATACCCACCGCTAGTATCTATCAACCCCTATGTCGCCACATACCCCAAGTATCTATCTATTAACCCCTTTGCCGCCAAATACCCACCCCAAGTATCTATTAACCACTATGTTGTCACATACCCACCTCAAGTAACTATTAACCCATATGCCGCCACATACCCACCACAATCAACTATTAATCCCTATGCCGCTAACTATAAACCCAAAACGCAAACTAACCTAGCACCTAACCCCTTTCTAAACTAAATCCCCTAAATTAGGATTACTATTTTTTTTAAATCTAAGTAAAAATAACTGCAAAAACCCAAACTAAATCTAGCCGTACTCTACCTAACACCTAACCCCCTCTAAACTAAACCACCCCTCTAAACTAACCTCCCTCTAAACTAAACCCTCCCTCTAAACTAACCCCCACTAATTTACAAAAAAATCTAAATTACAAAAAATAAAAAAAGCTGTTACAAAAAAAAAAACTCCATTATCCATAATAAAAAACCTAACACTAACACTAAACTACATGCCCCATAAAATAACCCCTCAAAATAAAAAAAAAACTGAACCCTAACACTAAAATAAATTACAATAGCCCTTAAAATGGCTTTTGTAGGGTATTGCCCTAAAGCACTGTTTAAACCTGTCCTCGGGCCTTCCTAACAGGCCACATTTTGAGGATATCTGAACTCAGGTGAAATAATCAGCTGGCTATTAATATAGTTATTTTAGCTGCCTGTTGGGGAGGCCTGAAAACAGGTTGGAAAACCAGTGCCCTAAAGTGTTCTTAGCTATTTTGCAAAAACAAAAAAAGTTACAAAACCTCCCCACCTACATTAAAAATAACAAACCCTATTCTTAAAAATAAAATAAAAAAACACCCCAAAAAAATAAAAATGGGAAAGGTGTGAGTGGAACAAACAAAATTCCCATAGGGGGCACTTCCTCACTAGTAAAACAACCAAACCTACGAACCCTAAGGAGGTAATAACATATATAAAACCTTATAAAAAGTAATGAACAAAAGCAATACACGTCAATCACTACCAAATGTGTAAACAAAACATAAAGTCCTTGGTATCCAATATGGAGGCAGCACTCTGTCAAAAGGATGACCAGTCCCTGGTAATAGATGATCTGAAGAAAAGAGAACACAGAGGCGCCAACATGGCCTAGTAATGTCAAAACTGGGAATATTCAATATGATAAAAGTAGGTACTCACAAAGGTAAAGCACCCAGTGGTGCTAACAAGGCAGACTGGAAATAAAACAGTGGTCCAGCTCACTGTGTGCCGACAAATCAAGCACCGGGTCAGAAGGTAGGCAGGCAAGTCGTCCGTTCCTGTAAGTGAGAGAGCAGAGCTACCATAGCCTAGCACAGTAGGAACAGGCAAGAATGATAGTTAATGGTCACACTTACAATGTGTAGCGCACCTCCGGGTGCAGTAAAAGCGATCTGGGACCTCCCAGCCGCCCAGTAGACTGCACTCTCTAACGAACAGGATCCACTCCCAACTCCACACTCCGCAGGATAAAAAGTATAGAGCAGCAGCAAGTGTATCATAAAAGCAATACTTTATTAAAAACAGAGCAACGCGTTTCTCAGCCTCTCAAGGGCTGTTTCTTCAGGCTATACAGTAAAATAATACATGATACACTTGCTATGTTTATATGGGTGTTTTTTATTTATAATAGGGTTGGTTATTTTTAATTTTATTTTATAGGCTAGGTCTTTTTACAGTTAGATTTTGTTATTTTGGGGGGTTACTTTCATGTAGGTGGGGGGTTTTGTAACTTTTTTGTAAAAGAGCTAAGATCACTTTAGGGCAATGCCCTACAAAAGTCCCTTTTAAGGGCTATTGTAATATATTTGTGGGGGGTTTATGGGGCATGTAGTTTAGTGTTAGGTATAATGATTTTTTTATTTTGGATACTCTAGTTTATTTTTTTGTAACTTAGCTTTTTTATTTTTTTTGTAACTTAGTGGAGTTAGTTTGTAGGGGGGTGTAGCATAGAGGAGGGCTAGTTTAGAGAGGGTGTAAGTGTAGTTCTGGTTTGCGTTGGAAGGTGACGGATTAGGCCTCAATTTCCTAACCACCCCCCATACCTGTATGGGGGTTGATTGGGTGATTATTGTTAGTTAGTATTTTGCAGGTTTTAATATCCTAACTACCCCGCATACCTGTATGTGGATTGATTAGGTGATTATTGATGGTTACCATTTATTGGGTCTTAATCAGCTAACCACCTTTCATACCTATATGGGGGTTGATTAGGGGATTAGGTTAGGGCAGCTTGTGGGTTATTATGCATTCTTATGTATGATGCATAGTCTTTTAACTATAGCATATACATTAAATGTTTTTATTTTTTCTTGTGTTTTTTATTTTAAATATAAATATATATTTTAAAAGTTATATTCATGTTACAATAGGCATTAGTGTTATAATTGTTTTGTTGCATAACAGGCATGCAGTTATGTGATACTATAATTATAATGTAACTGTCTTTTATAACATAAATATCTATTTTAAAAATATATTTTTATTTACAATAATAAATGCATCAAGCAAGAATACCTACATTTTAATTTATATATACACTACTTAAACTAATATGAATTATACAAGACCATGCATTTTATTTCAAAGATTGTAGATATAATGTAGTCAGGCCTTGCATTGATATTCATTATTTAAACAGTTATGCAGTTTTGTAGATCAATAATATTATACTGTCTTTAATTAGAAAAAATAAACACAACAAGTAACATTAATTACAAGTCTGGGTACATAGCCTTGGCATAATTTAAACCTAAACTGTTCACACACATATGACCCCATATAGCAATCTACAATATAGATAGTTACTGCATTTACAGTTTGGGAGTTTCAGGTCACACATAAGCAACAACTTTACATTATAGGCTACATAGCCTACAAAACTTATAATACTTAATATAAATTTTTGACAAATTGGAATCTCCCGACTCTCTTACACATAGCCATAAGGATGGCACAGTATAAGTTGGAATAGAAATTGTATATATTATGTGCTTGTGTCTTACCTCCCCTTGCGCCGCCGGCGCCCGAGGTGGCATGTGGGTGGGTCTAGTACATATTTAGTAAATATATCACCATTGTAGAATTATAGGGATTAACCACATATCTGAAGTTTAACTATACATAATTGAAGTTTAAACCAAACACTTAGTATCCATCCGAAAAAGCTTCATATGCATATGTTAGCAAAGGTGTGGTTGCACTTTAAGTAAAAATATTCAGTTCTGGTAATTTGCATCTCTTTTCTTACTATGGCTTAACCTGCTATGTCGATGTAACATTTTTCTTTATGATGCAAAATTCTCTTTCTCTTTTGTTGTTTTCTTGTTTTTTATGTTTATAGTAAACCACTAGCTTTAAATAATACTGTGAATGCAGGTCCAAAAGTGGCCAACTTCATACAGGGGATAAAAACAGGGACTGAATTTCTTTGAATAAACTTTAATCTATCGAATATGACGTAAATATTTGACAAAATTGTATTCCATATTTTCTATGTAACTTTCTTTTCTTTGCAATGTCCTCAATAAAAACATGAATTAAAAAAAAAAAAGCCATGTCTTGTTCAGAGGGGGGTTGCCTGGTATTTTAGTACTGGACTGAGGGATTTTCTAGTACTTTGGCTGGACTGTGCTTTTTAGGCAGCACCAGACTGAAAGGCATCTCGGATGGTTACTAGCCATAGGAAAAGCTATTACACTATTGTTTGTTCTATGGATTGAGCACTTCTCTCACTTTTTGTTGATGCAAATTATGACCTTTGTAAAAGGTACATTTAGGCAAAAAGAGGCTGCTCCTAGGGTGGTAACTATATAGAGAAGAGAAAGGGCGCCTCCTAGTGTAGCCAATAGATGGTAAAATGAAGTACAATTTTGATTAAATATACTCACATTGTGTGAAGGCAAAGGTAATGCGGCCTGAGAACTTTACAGTGTCCCAGCAAACTGTGCACAAATCAGGGCATCTCCTTCCAGAATCTAGACAGGATTCAGAGAACTAGAGAGGAGAAAAGAAGAAGGGTGAATCCTAGTGCAGATCAATGCGATATTCTTAACCCCGTATCAGCAACCCAAGGTATAAGGGTACTCACATTTGGCAGCGCACCCAGTGGTGCAATTCACACAAACTGGACTATTAAAGTTGCCCAGTGCACATATTCTATGGACTCCCAGGTGTGTAGACTCCGATGTCACTATGGCAGGTAATCGTATCAAAGACATTCAAAAAGTGCTTGGATATAAAAATACTTTTATATTATAAAAAAATGTACAGAACATACAATAAAATGGTTAAAACCAATAGTATTATTCGCTACGCGTTTCTTGGCGTCTACCGCATCGTTTCCTCAGGCTTGTAATACTGATAGCACTTAAGTCTCCTATAAACCCACCCACTACCAATCGTGAATCAGATACCTCCCTCTTACACAGGTGGCTAAATTGCAATCCCTATTCTAAACTTTAAAGGTTAATACAAATATTTGTGCGATCAATTGTTTTTATACACATTGTAACCTTAATGAGAAAACAAAAGAACACTATCTAATAGATGATGAGAATAATAAACCAGTGAACATATGCGTGAGAAAATAACCTATTGCCGAGAAACCAACTTCTAGTCATTGTAGCCTACATATCCGTTAAGCATTACTGCATAAAATACAAATAGCAGGGTGAACAGTATAAACATAATAATTGCTATAATATAATAAATCTAAACTAAAATAGTGGCCGGTACTCGGCATTTAAGGATAATAATGAGCTGCGCTGCTTCTATGGGAGTTGTGTGTGACGTATATTGGACCATCCCACTTTAGTGAGCAATGATCTCTAAGCCCAAAAGGAGGAGTGGTAACATAAACCAATTGTGTCTCACTGATGTCAGATACAAGTCTCAAAACCGTTAGTCTATGATGATAGTCTAGTGATGTGAACCAATAGTGTATCATTGGCGTAAGACCTACGTTACAGAGCAATGTCAAAACATAATATGTGCTTGTTGATGTATCTACCAAACCTCCCACAGACCATACAGACACCAGAATTATACACTATAATTATATACTATAAAGTGATTGTATATAAAAAATATAAACTATATGTTCATTATATAAACTTCTAAACAAAATACAATAGGCAAACCTACAATTCTGTCGCTAAACAATTATATCATAGATAATAAAGATGATAAAGGGAAGTGCGCAGGTGCATGTGATGAAATCGGATAATTGATAGTGTATTATACAAGTGAATATCATAAACATATTCTATCCTCAAATAATAAAAAGTACTTAAATCACTTATACACAATAAATTAAAACGTAAGGTGAAGTATACCCATATAAAGAAGTAAAGTAAAGTGTAAAATATGTGTGATGATACATATGTAGTGATAAATTAAAAAATAATATTTAGTGATAAACAGACCATATGTATACTATAACAAACTGTTGTTGCATACAAATGCTAATAATCTTAGGTGAATGTGATTTAATAGTTGGACAATAGTTTCTACAAAAAATGGATCCAACTCTGTTATTTACAGGGTTGAGTAATCTATCTTTGTGAATGCAGTTAATATGAGTGATGAAAAATTATGTGATATATATACTATGTGTAAACCCAACATGCTCGCGTTAAAAAAAAAATATTGATAAACTCTGATATGACAATATCCTATATATTGGTAATAAATAAGCTCAGTATACCTGGTGCATCAATTATTGATAGTCATAAATGTAAATGGGAAATTAAAAAATAATAAAAACAAATACCTCTAACTTATAGAATTATGTTAAAAGGCCCCAGTATCTATAACTTCATCGAGGCATCTGGGTATAAGGATCCAAATTTATAGATCCAATTTGTCTCACGCTGACGCCGACGAAGTCTAGACATCCTATTCTGTAAGTTATTAATAGGAATGATTTCTAATGGTGTAATTTTCATTACACATTTTGTAGTACCATGTGCTAGGGTATGATATCTGGAAGTATTGTATTTGTCTAGGCCTCTTTCTATACATCTAAGATGTTCAGACCATCTTTGTTGTACCTTCCTGCAGGTACGACCAATGTATTGTAGCCCACATATGCATTTTATACAATAAACTACATAGGATGAGTTGCAAGTATTTTTTTGTGTCAGTTGGAATGTTTCCCAGTACTAAATGATGTAATAGATATGGACCCATTTGTTATGTATTGGCACATATGGCATCGACTATGCTGACATCTATAAGTCCAAATTTTAAGTGTATTAAATATATTAAGTGGTGTCCCATAAGCTCGTTTTTTTGTCATTCAGACCACGTTTACACATTACGACCTTACTAGGGGACAATCTTTCTTTCAGAGTGGGTGCCCTCCTAAAGGTATAAGAAGGTTTCTTTTCCAAAAATGTTTAAATATTGGGTCTCTTAATAGTAAGTGCCAATGTTTCGAAATAATTTCCTTTATATCTCTATAGCTATTATTATATCTTTGAGATGAGGAAAGGAAAACACTGGGTCTCATGGTATATCCAATGGTTTATTGGGATGCAGGCTTCAATAAACACACAAGGTAAGCTCCTATCTGATGCGTTTCATCAGAGTTCTTATTTTTTGTGACAAAATAACATTATTTTGTGACAACGTTCCCTCAATAGAGAAGCTATGTTTGTCGCAAAAAATAAATCTCTGTGCAGTTCACAATATGAAACTACATTCATAACAAGATATAATAATAGCTATAGAGATATAAAGGAAATTATTTCGAAACATTGGCACTTACTATTAAGAGAACCAATATTTAAACAAATTCGGTTATATATCGGTTACAATGTGTATAAAAACAATTGAAACATTGTATGATCGCACAAATATTTGTACTGTATTACCCTTTAAAGTTTAGAATAGGGATTGCAATTTAGCCACCTGTGTAAGAGGGAGGTATCTGATTCACGATTGGTAGTGGGTGGGTAAATAGGAGACTCTAAGTGCTATCAGTATTACAAGCCTGAGGAAACGGCGCGGTAGACGCAGAGAAACGTGTAGCGAATAATACTATTGGTTTTAACCATTTTATTGTATGTTCTGTACATTTTTTTATAATATAAAAGTATTTTTATATCCAAGCACTTTTTGAATGTCTTTGATACGATTACCTGCCGTAGTAACATCAGAGTCTACACACCTGGGAGTCCATAGAATATGTGCACTAGGCCACTTTAATAGTCCAGTTTGTGTGAATTGCACCACTGGGTGCGCTGCCAAATGTGAGTAGCCTTATACCTTGGGTTGCTGATACAGGGTTAAGAATATCGCATTGATCTGCACTAGGAGTCGCCCTTCTTCTTTTCTCCTCTCTAGGGTGGTAACAAGCTGTAGAACAAGCTATTATGCTGTTGTTCATTTCCTGATTAGAGCACTTCTCTCTCTTTTTGAGTATTTAGTTACAGGGAAGTAAAAGCTTGCTGGTTTTCTCAATGTTATAGAAATATGGAAAGATTTCAAATTCATATGCTGGCTTTTTTTGTCCATTGTGTCACTGTCAACAGCCCCCCCCCCCCCCCCACACACACACACACTAATACTCCACTTCCTATATGATTATTATTATTATTATCAATCTTATTAATATTATTATTATAATTAATAATACTCATCACAATATGTAATGTATTTTACTATTACAATATTCAGTAATTTAATTATATTTTTCTACTGAATTCATACGTCCTTGAAATACCTTATAATTTCATACTATATTCCCCTGCTTTTTAAGTTCCCTTTTACTTTCCATTAATTGTAAACTTAAAGGGAAAGTCAAGTCCAATAAAAACTTTCATGTTTTAAATAGGGCATGCAATTTTAAACAACTTCCCAATTTACTTTTATCACCAACTTTGCTTTGTTCTCTTGGTATTCTTAGTTGAAAGCTAAAACTAGGAGGTTCATATGCTAATTTCTTAGACCTTGAAGACTGCCTCTAATCTGAATACATTTGGACCACTAGAGGGCATTAGTTCACGTTTCATATAGATAACATTGAGCTCATGCATGTAAAGTGACCTAGGAGTGAGCACTCATTGGCTAAACTGCATGTCTGTCAAAAGAACTGAAATAAGGGGGCAGTCAGCAGAAGCTTAGAAACAAGATAATCACAGAGGTAAAAAGTATATTATTATAACTGTGTTGGTTATGCAAAACTGCGGAATGGGTAATAAAGGGATTATCTTTCTTTTTAAACAACAAAAATTCTAGTGTTGACTGTCCCTTTAAAAAAAAAAAAAAACTGTTCTGTGCCCTTCAGATATTTGCACAGAGAATGAAGCTCTCACCATGTGTCAGCAGAAAAAATTGAAGATTTATATTGGAGACTCATCTAATTATTAAAATGTTCAGGATTAAGAGTTTGATAATAAGGTCATCAATGATACCTGCAATTTCATTACCAAATTACAAAAATAATGTATCTTTCTTTATAAGTAATTAGATTACATGTAAAATACAGTACAGTATTCTATCAAATCTAGTTAAAATGTACTGAAAACTTATAAAGTAATTACAGTCTATTAAATCAAATATTAAAGCAAAGGAACTATTTTTATTTGGTTTCCTTCCAAAGCAGCAGATTCATGTTTCTATACATTTTATTACTGTGGTAAAACTGCATAAAAAAGGCCAATAGACTGTTCAACCAATCAAAATATATCATTAAAAATGTACTGTAAATAAACTAGCTGTAGTGATAAAAGGAAATTAAAAGTTTGTTCGAGTGGTTTGGCCAGGAAATAATGTCTTCCCAAAATTATAATAATGAAGAATTTCACATGATTTCAACTCAAACAGCCATCATCATTGTATATAGTCAATAGCTAATGTCATATGTGCAACTAATGTTCCTCCTAAGCCACGTACTGTATTCTTATGTCCCAGCACAATATTTTACTAAACAACAAATGGTACTCTATATGGTACAATATTACATACCGTCTATCCCAGTAGGCAGACATTTTTTACCTTGTATTTTTAGCATATGGCTTGATCGTATTTAAAGGGACAGTCAAGTCCAAAAAAAGTTTTCATGATTCAAATAGGGCATGTAATTTTACACAAATTTCCAATTTATTTTTATCACCAATTTTGCTTTGTTCTCTTGGTATTCTTAATTGAAAGCTAATCATAGGAGGTTCATATGCTAATTTCTTAGACCTTGAAGACCGCCTCTAATCTGAAAGCATTTTGACAGTTTTTCACCACTAGAGGGCATTAGTTCATGTGTTTCACATAGATAATATTGAGCTCACACACGTGAATTTACTGAGGAGTGAGCACTGATTGGCTAAAGTGCAAGTCTATCAAATGAACTAAAAAAAGGGACAGTCTGCCGAGGCTTAGATACAAGGCAATTACAGAGGTAAAACGTGTATTATTATAACTGTGTTTGTTATGCAAAACTGGGGAATGGGTAATAAAGGGATTATCTATCTTTCTAAACAACAAAAATTCTGGTGTTGACTGTCCCTTTAAATGATTTGTTATATACTAAAATATTATTTATCGATCCTGTGTCAAATAAACTTAAATCATACTAACAACAACAATGGTTTCCTTGCAGAGTGATTTATACAACAGCAAGAGGACACTAAACATATTTTAAAATTACAAGACATTTCTGGTATCTTACTATGAAATAATATATCAGCCAAGTGTAAACATTTTAAAAACACAATAATACTGTGTTTGCTGCAATTGAATCTCAAGAGTCAGACCCAAACTGCACCCACTCTTTGTCTTATTTGGAGGCACCAACCTGGGCCTGTCACTAAAGTACAGTCGGATAGATTTAGAGTTTTGTCGGTAAAGACCCGCGTAGCTAACGCTCTTTTTTTTTTCCCCCCGCACCTTTTAAACAACGCTGGTATTGAGAGTTCTCTGAAGGGCTGCGTTAGGCTCCAAAAAGGGAGCGTAAAGGCATATTTACCGCCACTTCAACTCTCAATACCAGCGTTGCTTACAGTAGCGGCTAGCTGGAAAACGTGCTCGTGTACGATTCCCCCATAGGAAACAATGGGGCAGTTTGGGCTGAAAAAAAACCTAACACCTGCAAAAAAGCAGCGTTAAGCTCCTAACGCAGCCCCATTGTTTCCTATGGGGAAACACTTTCTAAGTCTGCACCTAACACCCTAACATGAACCCGAGTCTAAACACCCCTAACCTTACACTTATTAACCCCTAATCTGCTGCCCCCGCTATCGCTGACACCTGCATTACACAATTAACCCGTAATCTGCCGCTCCGTACACCGCCGCAACCTACATTATCCCTATGTACCCCTAATCTGCCCCCCCAACATCGCCGCTACCTGCCTACACTTATTAACCCCTAATCTGCCGACCGGAGCTCTCCGCCACTATAATAAATGTATTAACCACTAAACCGCCGCACTCCCGTCTCACAAACCCTATAATAAACAGTATTAACCCCTAATCTGCCCTCCCTAACATCGCCGACACCTAACTTCAAGTATTAACCCCTAATCTGCCGACTGGACTTCGCCGCTACTCTAATAAATGTATTAACCCCTAAAGCTAAGTCTAACCCTAACCCTAACACCCCCCTAAGTTAAATATAATTTTAATCTAACGAAATAAATTAACTCTTATTAAATAAAGTATTCCTATTTAAAGCTAAATACTTACCTGTAAAATAAACCCTAATATAGCTACAATATAACGAATAATTATATTGTAGCTATTTTAGAATTTATATTTATTTTACAGGCAACTTTGTATTTATTTTAACTAGGTACAATAGCTAGGCGATGTTTGGGAGGGCAGATTAGGGGTTAATACTTGAAGTTAGGTGTCGGCGATGTTAGGGAGGGCAGATTAGCGGTTAATACTTGAAGTTAGGTGTCGGCGATGTTAGGGAGGGTAGATTAGGGGTTAATACTATTTATTATAGGGTTTTTGAGGCGGGAGTGAGGCGGTTTAGGGGTTAATACATTTATTAGAGTAGCGGCGAGCTCCGGTCAGAAGATTAGGGGTTAATAAGTGTAGGTAGGTATCGGCGACGTTGGGGGTGGCAGATTAGGGGTTAATAAATATTATGTAGGTGTCGGCGATGTTAGGGGCAGCAGATTAGGGGTTTATAGGTATAATGTAGGTGGTGGCGGTGTGAGGTTGGCAGATTAGGGGTTAAAACATTTTTATTAGAGTGGCGGTGATGTGGGGGGACCTCGGTTTAGGGGTACATAGGTAGTTTATGGTTGTTAGTGTACTTTAGAGCACAGTAGTTAAGAGCTTTATGAACCGACGTTAGCCCAAAAAGCTCTTAACTACTGACTTTTTCCTGCGGATGGAGTCTTGTCGGTAGAGGCTCTACCGCTCACTTTAGCCAAGACTCTAAATACCGGCGTTAGGAAGATCCCATTGAAAAGATAGGATACGCAATTGGCGTAAGGGGATCTGCGGTATGGAAAAGTCGCGGCTTGGAAGTGAGCGTTAGACCCTTTCCTGACTGACTCTAAATACCAGCGGGCGGTAAAAAGCAGCGTTAGGACCCCTTAACGCTGCTTTTGACGGCTAACGCCAAACTCTAAATCTAGGCGTTAGTTTTTAAACTCTTGTCTTCAAGTACCCATAAAAGGCTAGAGTTTCATGATATCTGAACTAGAGCACAGGTGAAGAAATCAGCTGATGGTTGAGAGAAGGTTCGAAATCATGGTTACTTGATCAGATGATTATTTCACCTTTGCTATAGATAAGATATCATGAAAATCTGGCCTGTTTGGGGTACTTGAGGACTGGAGTTTAAAAACACTGATATAATAGACAAGGCTGGCCATTGTCATGTTGTTGGCAAAAGTGACATTGTTTTGCAGTTCCAGTCAGAAGAAGGTATGTACCAGGGTTAGTCTTCAGAAGTTTCCAGTGTGCATTTCCAGTTCTGAGACTTAAAAATCCAAAATTACATGAAAAGGGTATTTACTGCCGTTTATTTCTTAAAATGTGTATGTGTCATTATCCACATATATACCAGCAATGCGATTAATAAAAACTGTGCTGTGAATAATAAGATTATTCGGACACATCCTTACAGTGACAATAGTACTACAACTCAATCTGTCATATGGATTATCTGTTCTAGTTCCTTTGTCTGAAGAATATCCGGACATTTCTATCAACCTGCAGTGACAAGTTCGGAATGCGCAGAGCAGATCTGTTTGAGGCTTTTGATCTATTCGATGTCAGAGATTTTGGAAAGGTAAGAAAATGATCTTTATCATTATGTATCAACATATCTCTGAGTATTGATCAATATAGCCTATACCTGTTACTACTTCTGTAGGGTTTATTTGGAAGAATTGGAGCAATTATGACAAAATATATTAAGCTTTTATTTTATTTTTTAACTTTTGTTCTCTCCCTATCCCTTCCCATCTCCAACTCCCTCTCTCACATTCTCCATCTCTCTCCCCCCTATCCACCTCTCTCTCTCCATCCCTTCCCCTCTATCTATCTATCTATCTATCTCTCTCGGTCCCTCCCCCCTATCTCTCTCCTTCTATATACACACACACATATATATATGTCATGTAAAAACAAGAAAAGATTCAAAGAACGGAATCCTGCTATAAACGACAGGGATTTCAGCACTCTTTTTTCAAAAAACTCACAGACACTACAACATTAATGTGTAATTTTAATTGTGAAAAGTAGTTCCTCTACACCGGGAGGGCACAGTCATGCAAGAGGTCTAAGTAATAGTATTCATATGCATTAATAGATACAGTTCAAAACCCATTGATGAAAAAAATAAAACCTGACCGGTCAGGGGTACACGCAAATACGGCTTTAGTATTCAGAGTACCTCAAATATTTCACAAAGGTCACAGAAGTATATATTAGCCTGCTACACCCTGCTGCACACAGAACCCCCTATTTAGGAGACTAGGAGGTGTATCCTGGGCAGGTAGTAAATGGGATCTAAGAGGCTAAAATGATAAAATCTGTGAAGGAATTAACAAATAGTCTTATACTCATAGATACAGTATGTATTTGTAGGTACAAAGTATTCTTTCTTATATCAAGGGAGACCACCTCTAGTCCTACTACACCCTGCTGCTCACAGCACCCCTAGATTGGGGGGTATAGCGCTGTGCAGGTACGTAAATGGGATCTAAGTAGACAGGCAAGTGGGCCCCCTAAATATGTACATAACGAGATAAGAATGCACAAAGTTACAAGTACTAAGTATATATACTTGTTATTTCCTATAGCAACATTATATCATACATGCATAGCTCAAAAAGAAAGCCTGTAAACAGGATGCAAGATTGTTAGAGCAAAGTACAGGCAGCATGTCAGTATTGCAAGGTTTGAGCAAGCATAAGCAAGAGCAAGTTCATTCGTGCAAAGTCTTAGCCAGAAATGTATGATCCCAAGCAGAGACTTATTCATCCAAAATTCAATTGATTGTGTCGAGAACTACGCACATAACCATGTCAATACCAATTGTGACTCAAATACCAGAGATTCTCTCAATAGGGAGACCCATCCAGAACGGGTATTGCCAAGTATAGTGATTTTCGGGTGTCAACAATTGTATGTTAATACGACCTTGCTTAAGGAAACTTTATTCCAAGTGTCCACGTAACTCTGTGCTTGTCTCTTTCTTGTGAGGTTCCATACAAACAACGATCTCCATCACCGGGACCAAACAGTTGCGGTATTTTGTGTGCGTCACGTGACCTGGTCGGCCTAGCCAATGCCGACGTGCGTTTCACCCGCTCGTCTGAAGTTCAGACCGGGCTTCGTCGCCCTGATGATGGAGATCATTGTTTGTATGGAACCTCACAAGAAAGAGACAAGCACGGAGTTACGTGGACACTTGGAATAAAGTTTCCTTAAGCAAGGTCATATTAACATACAATTGTTGACACCCGAAAATCACTATACTTGGCAATACCCGTTCTGGAAAAAAGAGTGTTGAAATCCCTGTCGTTTATACCAGGATTCCGTTCTTTTCTTGTTTTTACATGACATAAAATTTGAAAGTGTCTGCACCACATTGTAATTTCCATATTGCATATGGCAGATGTGCCAAATAGCAATTGACTTAACTAAACTCAAATAGCAATTGCGTCCTCTCCGTACTGTTCTTACACACACACACACACACACACACATATATATATATATATATATATATATATATATATATATATATATAGACAGTATATATACTGTACATACATATATATTTTTATATATATATATACACACACACACTTTTGTGCAACAGTTTTAGGCAGGTATGAAAAAATTGTGGAAAGTAAGAATGCTTTAAAAAAATAGAATTGTTAATAGTTTATTTTTATCAGTTAACAAAAAGTGAGTGAACAGAAGAAACATCTAATTCATATCAATATTTGCTGTGACCGCACTTTGCCTCCAAATCAAAACAGCATCAATTGTTCTAGATACACTTGCACACAGTTTAAGAAACTTACCAGGTAGGTTTGGAGAGCTAATCACAGGTATTGTATGGATTTAGGCAGCCTCAGTTGTTTATGCCTCTTTATGTTATCCCAGACAGACTCTTAGGGCTCTGCGTGAGCCATATCATAACCATCACTTCGAGAACTCCTTGTTGTTCTTTATGCTGAACATTGTTTTTAATTACTTTGGCTGTGTGTTTGGGGCCAATCACATAACCCCCCCCCCCCTGATTGTATTGCATGATGGATAAGTATCTGCCTGTACTTCTCAGCATTGAGGAGACCATTAATTCTCCATTTGGAGAAATGAAGCCCCATATTCGGAAGAAATCTTCAGCATGCTTCACTGTTGCCTGCCAGATGCTTATTCTTGTACTGGTCTCCAGCCTTTCGGCAAACAAACTGCCTTTTGCTACAGCCAGATATTTAAAGGGACATTCAACACCCGCTATAACATAATTTCATGTTGTGTAAACAGAATCCAAAATCCGCCTGCACCACATCCCTGCCTTGTTTCTATATATAACGTCCAAGTAATCCTCATCGTTATAGCTTACCGTACTAACAAAATATGGCCGCCTAACTCCTCCCATTCATGCTTCTTCCCCATCACACATCCCCTTCAGGCACGTTCATGTTATTTTCAGATGACGCTCTTCCTACGTCATCGCGCATGCGCATTTATTACAAACCGAGCGTGATCGCAATTACAAGAGCTGTAGGAGTCTTCTATTGCACACTCCTAGATATCAGTGCTAATACGCATGCGCTAAGGTCCGTGAACACGCTTTAATTTTCAGTCCGAGGAATGGATCATGATTGGCTGATCCTTTCAAAAAGAAGGTCCCTACGTAACGGTGGGGGGAGTTAGGCAGCCATATTTAGTTAGTACGGTAAGCTATAACAATGAGGATTACTTGGACGTTATATATAGAAACAAAACAGGGATGTGGTGCAGGCGAATTTTGGATTCAGTTTACACAACATGAAATTATGTTCTAGCGGGTGTTGAATGTCCCTTTAAAATTTTGAGTCATCAGTCCAGAGCACCTGCCGGCATTTTTCTACACCCCAATTCCTGTGTTTTCTTGCATAGTTGAGTCATTTGGCCTTGTTTCCACATCAGAGGTATGGCTTTTTGGCCATTGGTCTTCCATGAAGACCACTTCTGCCCACACTTCTCTGGATAGTAAATGGGTGTATCAAGGTCCCACTGGTTTCTGTGAATTTTGAGCTGATGGCACTGCTGGAAATCTTCCAAAGAGCTTAGAAAGCTTATATGGAAAACCTTGTCTGCCTGGGAGAGACCTTGCTGATGCAGTATAACTACCTTGTGTCTTGTTGCTGTGCTTAGTCTTGTCATAATGTATGCCTTTTGATATTAATTTGTCTTCATCAACCTCACCTTGTTGGCAGAATTTGGCTGTTCCTCATAGGAAAAAATGAAGAAAACGGAGCAAATTAGACATTTATTAAGACATGAATCTGTAACTAAACAAAAAAAGGTAAAACTACATGCAGGAGAAAGAGGGGTCAGACGTGTTTTGGCTCACACCTTCATCTGTGACCTCACCCAGTTTTATTCTCTACCTGTAGTGCCGTGGCCGGCTGTTGAAAAACCAGGTCCTACACAGCTGTTTCTGTTTCAAATAAGAATTGTGTTACAATCTACATATTAAATTGATGATCATTAGCACCTGTTTGATATATGCCTACAAAATCCCCAACTTTGCGCAAATGTACCTAGAAGAATTGATGCTGTTTTAAAGGCAAATGGTGGTCACACCCAATATTGATATGATTTAGATTTTTCTTCTGTTCACACGCTTTGCATTTTTTCATACCTGCCTAAAACTTTTGCACAGTACCGTATATATATGTTTCACACACACACCTAACACTAACAGGTATATAACAACCAGTGCATAGAAATGAAATATCTATTGACAAATTGAGTGGCCTGCAAAAAGCCCTGACCTCTGCCACATTAAACACCTTTGGAGTGAATTGGAACACAGATTGTGAGTCAAATCTTCTTGTTCAACATCTATGCCTGACCTCACAAATGCTCTTTTGGCTAAATGGGCACAAATTCCCACAGACACTCTCCAAAATCATGTAAAGCCTTCCCAGAAGAGTTTGCAGTTGTTATAGCCACAAAGGGGGGGAGGGGAGGGAATTAACTCTATTAATGCTTAAAGGGACATTATACACTCATTTTTTCTTTGCATAAATGTTTTGTACATGATCTATTTATAAAGCCCATAACAAATTTTTTTAAAATAAATGTAAAGTTTTGCTTATTTTTAAATAACATTGCTCTGATTTTCAGACTCCTAACCAAGCCCCAAAGTTTTATGTTAATACCGTCAGCTACCTTCTCCAGCTTGCTCCTGTTTGTGTAAAGGGTCTTTTCATATGCAAAAGAAGGGGGAGGGGGGAGTGTCTTATTTGCCACTTGCAGTGGGCTTTCCAGCTACCTTTTCAACAGAGCCAAACTGACAGCTTCTAAGTAAGTTTTTAAACAGTTTTATACTGGATTTTTATATCAGTATCTGTGCATCTTATTCTTTATAGTAGTGTCTATTACATGCAGTTATATGAAAATGACTGTATACTGTCCCTTTAAAGTTTTGGAATGGTATTTCCAACAAATTCATATAGGTGTGATGGTTAGGTGATGAACTACGTTTGGCCATGTATATATCTGTGTGTGTGTAATAACATATACAATCAGCCAGATGAATTTCTCATTCATGGCTGTGAATAATGTAGGAAAGGCTGGATCAAAAAGCAGAATTTAAGAAGAATTTAAGTGCACAATATCAGAAAGATTTGCCTTAAATGGAAATGAAAAGAGAAAAAGAGTTTATGAAGCTTATATTGTGGTACAGGGGTAATGTATAATTAATTATGTGTAATATGTCTAATCCCAACTAGCTGAGGCAAGATGTCCCATGTTTCTCTGGACGTTTAGACTATGTATTCTTAAATGCTACTCCCTTCACTATAATAGCACTTAGTTTATGTAAATGTCTCAGATGCAGGGCACATGCAGTAAGAATTGTGTTTCTTAAAGGAAGCCCTCAGATCTTCAATCTAATTAACATTTCATATAGAGGAGGATACATATGGGCCTAGTTATCAAGCCGTCAACCTCAAATACGCTGCGTATTCCGCAGCGTATTTGTGGCGAGGCTGATACGCCTTAGTTATCAAAGGCTCGAGACAGGCAAAAGTAGAATTTTGTGACGTAAACTTCGATCCGCCGGACTCAGTCCGACACAGATCGATTCTTACGTCACTCCAGATGTTCCGCACACAAGTGCGGCACATTCTCACTACTTTTGCTAGCTATCAAAAAACTAGCAGGTACGCTCGGCACTTTTACGGCCCAGCGTACCTGGTTTTCAATCCGCCACCCCTGGAGGCGGCGGATCCCATAGGAATCAATGGGAGTCTGACCATAGCGAAAGTACAAGTTCGCTGCTGACAGACATCCCATTGATTTCTATGGGAGCTGTCTACACCTAACACCCTAACATGTACCCCGAGTCTAAACACCCCTAATCTGACCCCCCCTACACCGCCGCAACTAAATAAAGTTATTACCCCCTAAACCGCCGCTCCCGGAGCCCACCGCAAGCTACTCTATACATATTAACCCCTAAACCGCCGCTCCCGGAGCCCACCGCAACTATAATAAATGTATTAACCCCTAACCCGCCGCTCCCTGAACCCGCCGCAACCTATATTAAATGTATTAACCCCTATCCTGCCCCCCCTACACCGTCGCCACCTATAATAAATTTATTAACCCCTATCCTGCCCCCCACTACGCCGCCGCCACTGTAATAAAATGATTAACCCCTAAACCTAACCCTAACCCTAACGCCCCCTAACTTAAATATTAATTAAATAAATCTAAATAAATTAACTCTTATTAACTAAATGAATCCTATTTAAAACTAAATACTTACCTTTAAAATAAACCCTAATATAGCTACAATATAAATAATAATTATATTCTAGCTATCTTAGGATTTATTTTTATTTTACAGGTACCTTTCAATTTATTTTAACCATGTACAATAACTATTAAATAGTTATTAACTATTTAATAGCTTACCTAGCTAAAATAAAGAGAAATGTACCTGTGAAATAAATCCTAACCTAAGTTACAATTACACCTAACACTACACTATACTTTAATAAATTATTCCTATTTAAAAATAAATACTTACCTGTAAAATAAACCCTAAGATAGCTACAATGTAATTAATACTTATATTATAGCTATTTTTGGATTTATATTTATTTTACAGGTAACTTTGTATTTATTTTAGCTAGTTAGAATAGTTATTAAATAGTTATTAACTATTTAATAACTACCTAGCTAAAAGAAATACAAAATTACCTGTAAAATAATTCCTAACTTAAGTTACAATTAAACCTAATACTACACTATCATTAAATTAACTAAATAAACTACCTACAAAGAACTACAATGAAATACAATTACATAAACTAACTAAAGTACAAAAAATAAAAAAAGCTAAGTTACAAAAAATAAAAAATTACGTTACAAACATGTTAAAAATATTACAACAATTTTAAGCTACTTACACCTAATCTAAGCCCCCTAATAAAATAACAAACCCCCCCAAAATAAAAAAAATCCCTACCCTATTCTAAATTACATAAATTTCAATGCTCTTTTACCTTACCAGCCCTTAAAAGCGCCATTTGTGGGGGCATGCCCCAAAAAGTTCAGCTCTTTTGCCTGTAAAATAAAAATACAAACCCCCCCCCAACATTAAAACCCACCACCCACATACCCCTAATCTAACCCAAACCCCCCTTACAAAAACCTAACACTAATCCCCTGAAGATCATCCTACCTTGAGTCGTCTTCACTCAGCCGAGCCACCGATGGAACTGAAGAGGGCATCCGGAACGGAAGAAGTTAATCCTCCAAGCGGCGCTGAAGAAATCTTCCATCCGATGAAGTCATCATCCAGGCGGCGCTGAAGAAGTCTTCGATCCGGCCGATGTCATCTTCAAAGAGGCGCTAAAGAGGTCTTCTATCCGGGCGAAGTCATCTTCCAAGCCGGGTCTTGAATCTTCCTTCCGCCGACGCGGAACCACCTTCTTCACCGACGGACTACGACGAATGACGGCTCCTTTAAGGGACGTCATCCAAGATGGCGTCCCCTCAATTCCGATTGGCTGATAGGATTCTATCAGCCAATCGGAATTAAGGTAGGAAAATCTGATTGGCTGATGGAATCAGCCAATCAGATTCAAGTTCAATCCGATTGGCTGATCCAATCAGCCAATCAGATTGAGCTCGCATTCTATTGGCTGATCGGAACAGCCAATAGAATGCGAGCTCAATCTGATTGGCTGATTGGATCAGCCAATCGGATTGAACTTGAATCTGATTGGCTGATTCCATCAGCCAATCAGATTTTCCTACCTTAATTCCGATTGGCTGATAGAATCCTATCAGCCAATCGGAATTGAGGGGACGCCATCTTGGATGACGTCCCTTAAAGGAGCCGTCATTCGTCGTAGTCCGTCGGTGAAGAAGGTGGTTCCGCGTCGGCGGAAGGAAGATTCAAGACCCGGCTTGGAAGATGACTTCGCCCGGATAGAAGACCTCTTCAGCGCCTCTTTGAAGATGACATCGGCCGGATCGAAGACTTCTTCAGCGCCGCCTGGATGATGACTTCATCGGATGGAAGATTTCTTCAGCGCCGCTTGGAGGATTAACTTCTTCCGTTCCGGATGCCCTCTTCAGTTCCATCGGTGGCTCGGCTGAGTGAAGACGACTCAAGGTAGGATGATCTTCAGGGGATTAGTGTTAGGTTTTTGTAAGGGGGGTTTGGGTTAGATTAGGGGTATGTGGGTGGTGGGTTTTAATGTTGGGGGGGGGTTGTATTTTTATTTTACAGGCAAAAGAGCTGAACTTTTTGGGGCATGCCCCCACAAATGGCCCTTTTAAGGGCTGGTAAGGTAAAAGAGCATTGAAATTTATGTAATTTAGAATAGGGTAGGGATTTTTTTTATTTTGGGGGGGTTTGTTATTTTATTAGGGGGCTTAGATTAGGTGTAAGTAGCTTAAAATTGTTGTAATATTTTTAACATGTTTGTAACGTAATTTTTTATTTTTTGTAACTTAGCTTTTTTTATTTTTTGTACTTTAGTTAGTTTATGTAATTGTATTTCATTGTAGTTCTTTGTAGGTAGTTTATTTAGTTAATTTAATGATAGTGTAGTATTAGGTTTAATTGTAACTTAAGTTAGGAATTATTTTACAGGTAATTTTGTATTTCTTTTAGCTAGGTAGTTATTAAATAGTTAATAACTATTTAATAACTATTCTAACTAGCTAAAATAAATACAAAGTTACCTGTAAAATAAATATAAATCCAAAAATAGCTATAATATAAGTATTAATTACATTGTAGCTATCTTAGGGTTTATTTTACAGGTAAGTATTTATTTTTAAATAGGAATAATTTATTAAAGTATAGTGTAGTGTTAGGTGTAATTGTAACTTAGGTTAGGATTTATTTCACAGGTACATTTCTCTTTATTTTAGCTAGGTAAGCTATTAAATAGTTAATAACTATTTAATAGTTATTGTACATGGTTAAAATAAATTGAAAGGTACCTGTAAAATAAAAATAAATCCTAAGATAGCTAGAATATAATTATTATTTATATTGTAGCTATATTAGGGTTTATTTTAAAGGTAAGTATTTAGTTTTAAATAGGATTCATTTAGTTAATAAGAGTTAATTTATTTAGATTTATTTAATTAATATTTAAGTTAGGGGGGCGTTATGGTTAGGGTTAGACTTAGGTTTAGGGGTTAATCATTTTATTACAGTGGCGGCGGCGTAGTGGGGGGCAGGATAGGGGTTAATAAATTTATTATAGGTTGCGGCGGGTTCATGGAGCGGCGGTTTAGGGGTTAAACTATTTATTTAGTTGCGGAGAGGTGCGGGATCAGCAGGATAGGGGTTAATAATTTTATAATAGAGGGCGACGGTATAGGGGGGGCAGGATAGGGGTTACTAGGTATAATGTAGGTGGCAGCGGTGTCCGGGAGCGGCGGTTTAGGGGTTAATACATTTATAAGAGTTGCGGCAGGGTCTAGGAGCGGCGGTTTAGGGGTTAGTAACTTTATTTAGTTGCGGGGGGCTCCGGGGGCGCCGGTATAGGGGGCAGAACAGTGCAGTTTAATGTGAGTGCTTAGTGACAGGCTAGCAATAAAGCTGGGAAAAAGCCGAAGGGCAGCGAGATCGGATGAGTGATAACTCTCACAGTCCGCTGCTCATCGCCCCGCGGCTTTTTGACAGCTTTATTTGATAACTTAGGCGAACGTATTCAAGGTCCGCGGCGGCGAAGGTAGGCGAGCTTAGGCGGACGTATTGGGCCGGCGAAGCCAGAAAAGTAGACGGCTTGATAACTACCCCCCATCGTGTCCACAGCCATCTCAATTCCCTACCTTATACTGACAGCATCAGCCACAGCCCTGCACAGCATTAGACACATTTTAAAAAGGTTGCTTGACTACATACCAAAGTCAAGCAGATAATTCCCTCATTTGATGGGCCTTCCAGCTGTGTATATGATCCTTTGGCCCATATCATCTAAGTGGCTCAGCTAGATATATTTTCTTAACCCCCAAAAGCCCACCTCTTGTGCTGCTCACACTGAGAATCCAAATGTAAAAAATTGCATTTAGATAAAAGTTTCCACATTATAATTTAGAAAATATCTCTTTTGCTATTCACAAAAAAGTTGTCAATGCCAGGGGGAAAAATCTGGTGAAATAGCATTTGAAATACATTGTATTTTAGTATCAAACAAGATTACATGATTTTGCATTTCAAATAGGGACAGTCATCCAAATGTTTTAATGCAATATATTGAGAGATGTCCGGAATGTTGAATACATCTGTTCATGTTTGCATCTTTCAGAAACAATAGTTTTTTTATAGAACTGACAAGAACAACTTCCTGCTTTTAGCATTTAATAATACTCTGCAGTGGTGGTAAAAGAACAAGCTTACATAACACATACATCTCAAATATTTAGCTACAGATTGCTTCAGCATTCTGTGTCATATTCTGCTTTTCAAATGTCTATAAAGAACTCATGAATGAATTGGACTGAAATTTGGCACATTTGTTTACCTGTTACCTGATACAACACATGGTCCTGGGTCTTAGTGCATGTACAAGGAGGCCATTGGAAACCTGCATTGTTCTATGCAGCCCCCACTATCCCCTGAAACAGTCAGGAGGGCTGTAACATTAGCAGCATATCAATTGACAAAAGAACAAACAAACAAAACATTTGGCCTTTGACATTTAAACTACCCAACTAATGTGAACATTTACATTTCTTAATGGAGAAAGACATTTTAGACAGGGCTGTGGTTAAAACTAAAGCACATGACATCATTTTCTGACTAAGAAGGATCTGGGACAGATAATTCCTAGTTTGGTTTGGAAACACAAAACCTAAAACAATGTTGCACATTTATGCTTGAATAAACAAAACAGAGCATTTCCACTGACATATGCATTCTATACTATATTATAGATTTTATATCAATTTTGTATATTTTTGAGAATGTTGTAATAATATACAATATCACAGCGGCTAAAATACTGCAGCCACAATATCAACATGGCCCAAAATTGCCTCTGCAGCAAAGGAGCAGATGCTAGAAGGACATGCTTATTGGATGCCAAGAAGGCTGAAATTATTCCAAGGGGTTAGTCATAACCTTAGTCCTAACACAGGGCAAAACATTACAAACCTCACCTTACACTGATGTTATTGTCACCATGGTATGTCATGGACAGTGAGCTCATGGAATACTGACCTCTATCTGTTTACCGCCATGAGATTGTGGGTGATGAACAAGTAACTGTGGAAATATGGTTGGATACCTACTGATATTCAAGTTATATAGATATAATAATCTATGATATGGCTAAAAAAAGTTGAAGTTGTCCAGGGTTTTTAGATATTTAAGTGACTCAGATAGTTAATTAGATTTTTTCAATGTTTTCACCCTCTCTGGCATGCAAGAGTTAACCCAAGCAAAGGCCTTAACTACAGGCTGCGAAGGTCTCAAACATCTTACTTTATATTGATTTTGTTTGCTAAGATGTTACGACAACAAGATTGCTGTTGACACTTTCATAACATGTGGTCAGATACCTATAGATGTTTTGGTCCTATCAATATCAATAGATATGATGTTGTAGAATACAGAAAATTATGATTTATTTTTTTGATTTTTTTTGAAAGTGAAAATGCTTTGAAAATGCATTTGATTTAGCTTTAACAGTCATTATATTTATTGAATACTTATTTTAGAACTCTGACTTTTGCATATAATATGGCCCAGCAGACACTGGTAGAGACAAACTGACCACACAATATTAAAAATCATATTGTATATTTAAGGTTACTGTTGCTTTAAACTTAGCACAGATTTTAGCAAAGTCAATTTGGAGCTATACACAGTGTATTTTTCCATCACCTTTTTGTATCTTTTTGTTGCCCTTGGGTTCTAGGCTTTAGCGCCCACTAGTAGCGCAGGTACGCTATGGGTTAACCATTTTAGCTCGCTTTTTAGCGTGCCTTTTCTGGGATAAATCCTTTCCTGTTCAGGTGCTGCTGTAATCTATTCAGTGTTAGAAGAAGGCTCTAAGGACCAGTGGAGGATACGATACTCGATCATCAGAGCATGGTTTTCAATTTGGGGTAAACATTTTATTTAACTCTTTATGTGCTGTGTTATTGCTATGTTAAGCCTTTACTGCTTTACACAGTTTGATATCAGCACTTATTGTCACTACCTTCTAAGTATTGTTACTGTTTCCCTTTTAAGGGTCAATCAATATTACATTGTGCATTGTCTTCCCTTTGGGGGGTTAACTATGTCCTTTTCTGCTTCAGTCTATCTTTGATACTTATTATGTAGTATTTAGTAAACTAGTGCAGCTCAGGCCTCTGGTCCATCAAGTGACCTTTTACAAGGGAGATTCTCTGATTTTCTAACCCCTTCTAGTTTGTGTTTTACATTGTAAGGATTGTGAGGTGTGCCCCCCTGCTTAGCCATCTACTACCTCATGCCGAGTCTATTTCTGATCCTAAGCAGGGTTTTTCTGCACTTCAGAGGGTGTCTTATCATAATTGGTCACAGGAGAGTTCATCTGAACTCTCTCCAAAACCTAAGGAGTATATTCACTCTACTATTAATTAAGTGTTAACTGTTTTGCCTCGGTTTGTAAGAATTTGAAGGTGGTCCTTCTTTGGTTTTTAGCTCATCCGGGACTGGGGTGGAACTACCATAGATGCAGCAGGTGCAGTGGTACCAGGGCCCATAACAGCAGCCAGTCCCTATATAGTTGTGTGCCTATATGGTCATTATCTGTGTATAGATACTCATCATCATCATACTGCATGGCTGGTTTGCTGTTAGTGTATAGATAATCCATCATTATACAGAACAGCATATTCACCAGAGCACACATACTCATCATATTTATGCTGAGTAGTGTACTCATCAGTGTATAGTGTAAAGAAACTCACATCAATATGCAACACAGTTTGCTCACTGCCTGTGTATAAATACGTAATGTCATTATAAAGTGCAGCATGTTGATTTTCAGTGTATATACAGAGAAGCTTGTATTGGGGGCCAAAAAAATGTTTGCACCAGGACTTTCTGTTGTCTAAAGCCAGGGTATTCATTTTTATTTCATCTGCTAAGTTTAAATCTATGTTTCCTCTCCCTTCTGTTAATACAGATATTTGGGAAACTATTCCTAAGGTGGATTTAGCTATTTCCACTCTTGCCAGATGTACAACTATTCCTTTGAAGGATAGTTCCTCTTTTAAGGATCCTTTAGATAGAAAATGTGAACATTTTCATAGGCTATCTGTTCAGCTTGCAGGTTGTTATGTTTCGACCTGCTGTTAGTGTTGCCTGTATTGCTGCTGCTACTTCTGTTTGGTGTTACAAACAGGACTGCATTAATCTCCTAAAAAACGTAAATTCCTTTTATATTGGCCCTCCCTAGTAATATCTACCAGTGAGAAACCATCCCCCAAGAGGTTTGGACAGAACTTCCCACTCCCCTGGTTACCTGTATGAAGATAACTCTTAAGCATCACCCCCTCCTCCTCCTAGTTCTGTCCAGCCATAAGTTGAACATGACTAAGGGTCCCTCTCTGCATCAGAAATGTACCTTTCTGCTGGGCAGCCTTAATATATTCCTTCCATAATGTGGTACTTACTTACCTATTGTTCTTAGTGCCACCTTTGCTTTTATCCTGGGTTACTGATGTAGTGTGCCATGGTGGATCCTCCATCTAGAGGTTCCTTGTGGGAGCTGCCATGTTACTATGATGTCATCAGATTGCTATGTTGCAGAGGCCTCACCTGAGGGCTGTTTTTAGTGCATTTGTGCCTGTTACTTTAGCCTCGGCATGGGCCTTGCCTGTAGTGCTTCAGTGCCAGATTGTCTGGAAGCAATAACTGTGCCCCACTAAGACTTTGTGGATCTGTTGTGAATCTGTCTATTATATTCTTATCATTGCTGGGAAAGTATGGCATACTTTATGCCTCAATGCTGTGTATTGCTATGCAATATTCTCTGATATAGAGTCTGCTACTCCGCAAATTGCAGCAGCCCAGGGAAGATCTGATGTTACTAAATTTTTTGTGGGTACTACATGGTTGGTGCTAATTTTTATTTTTTAGCCATGAGCCCCAGCCTAAGCTCACCCTCTGTGTTAACCCTTGCTAGCAACATAAGAAGTTTTGTAGCATTTGTACTGGGCAAAGTTATGGTGTAAGCTTTGCTTCTTCTTCTGCACCTGAGTGTTTTCAGATCTTTGACTCTGTCTCTGATGGGGAAATTTAATCTGATCCTGATGCACCTGTTACCTTGTATTGTGCCACCCTGTGTAATTTCATTAGGTGTATTAAAGAGACTTTGGGTATTAAGGATGAACAACCGCTTGCTACTTCTGATGGTTTTAAGTCTAAATTAGAGCTTTTTCTGTTTCTGAAGCCATTAAATCAATTTATTTAGCCAACTTTTCTAAGACTAAAAAAACAGTTGGCAGTATCATAAAAAATATTTAATTCAATGCATATTCAGTTTATTACTCCACATAAAGTGGATGCTGCTATTTCTAGACTGTTTAATAAAATTATTTTTCTTACTGATGTTCTTGCTACTTTTAACGATTTACGAGTGGAGCGCTAATAGTTACACACAAGGAACAAGGGGTTTATTGTGGGTATTTTTGCGCATCCGTTTTACCGCTCGTATTACAAGTTGAAAGTAAACACGATCACTTGAGCACAATTGAAGTTAACACGCCTCGGGTTAGCGCAATCTCAGAGCTCTGGTTAAAGGGAAACAAGTCAAAATTAAACTTTCATGATTCAGATAGAGCATGCAATTTTAAACAACTTTCCAATTTACTTCCATTAACAAAATGGGCACAGTCTTTTTATATTTAAACTTTTTGAGTCACCAGCTCCTACTGAGCATGTGCAGAATAAACGTGTATGCATTTGTGATTGGCTGATGGCTGTCACATGGTACGTAATATGCATTTTTGATTGGCTGATGGCTGTCACATGGTACAGGGGGAGTGGAAATAGAGATACATTTTAAAATTGTCAGAAAAAAATCTACTGCTCATTTGAAGTTCAGACTAAGTGCTATTGCATTGTCTTGTTATCTTGCATTTGTTGATTATGCAAATCTACTGTGTTGACTGGTCCTTTAACTGTTTTGCAAAACAAAAAAAGGTGTCCAAAACAACGTCAGAAATACATTACAAAGTACACTTAAACTCATAATAACACCACCTAATAAAAATGATTAAAAAAAAATATTGCACAAAAAAGTTATAAGGGCTCAAAGATATGAGTTATCAGGTGTTAGAAAAAAAAGGCAGGCAAAGGGATTTAACATAGAGATACATACATATACATGTCTAAATATGTATATGTATGTTATTTATATATATATATATATATATATTTATACTGTATATGTGTGTGTGTAAATATGTATTTATGAATTTATATGTGTATATTTATATGTATTTACAGACATATATACACATATAAACACACATACATATATATGCATTGGAGCCCTTTGCAGCTAAGTAGATGAAAACATAGATGAAAACATGTGAAAACATATTGATGCATGTATTTACTATAAATTTTCACATTCCAATGTTCTGCACATAGCAGAATCGTTTCTACGTATTTCATACATAGCTATTCCTATATATATATATGTATATATCTAAACCTATATATATAATTATCTATCTATCTATCTATCTATCTATCTATGTATCTATCTATCTATCTATATATGTATATATATATATATAAGTATAAATATAAATTTGTGCAAAAAAACATCAGATATATAAATAAATATGTATTTATGAATAAGTAGAACATATTCTGCTATGTGAAGAACATTGGAATACTGCCGCATTCCCTCCTGTCTTTGGGAACGAAGTACTTGAGCTCCACTACAGTAGATATTTGTCCTTTGTTCACAGGCAATTATCTTATTATCAGAACTTCAAATATTCATCTAGAAGTGATTCCTTCCGTGGTCAAGACTGGAAGACTCAGTCCACAGTTAAGGGTAAAGGACATCAAGTCAAAAAGGAATCCAGTATTTCGGACAGATGGGTCATTATTTTTCTGGTAACTGGTTATTACCTAGAACTCAAAAATAAACCTCACTTGGGGAAATCACAACTCCCATAAGGATCCAATAAAATTAGAAGCCATATACCAGCTTATCAACAAACTGTTGGCTGAGTAAGTTATTCAAGAGATATGTGTGCACTTACACAATCAAATTTGACTCTCCTCTTTTCCTGATAAAGAAGGACAGCTCCTAGAGGCCATTTCTACATCTTCCGGAGTTAAAAGAATAGGAAAGTAAATATTAAACTTGCATGATTCCGATCATGTAATTTTAAGACACTTTTAAATTCACTAATATTTTCAGATGTGCTTCATTCTCTTGGTATCCCTTGTTCAAAAAGAATACACACATATCCTACACTAGTGGGAGCTAGTTGTTAATTGGTGCCTGCACATATTTGTCTCGTGTGATTGGCCAACTAGATGTGTTCAGCCATCTGCTAGTAATGCAATGCTGCTCCTTCAGCAAAGGGTAACAAGACAATAAAGCACATTTGATAATAGAAGTAAATTGTAAAGTTGCTTAAAATAGTATCTTCTATCCAAATCATGAAAGAAAATATTGGGGTTTCCTGTCCCTTTAAACTCCTTCCTGAAGGTCCAAAGCTTCAAGATGGAAACTGTACTTTTAGTCATCAATCTGATGCGTCTAGAAGCATTTCTCCAGTCTGTCAATTTCAAAGATGCCTATTTTTTTTATTCCCATGGCAGGATGTATCTAAGATTTGCTGTTGGAAACCAGCATTTCCAATTTGCAGCACTGTCCTTCGGCATTTCTTCATCTCCAAGAGTTTCCCAAAAGTGCTAGTTTCACTGATGGCAGAACTCCATCTCAGAGGTCTGTTATCCACTACCTAGATAATATAATCTTCATAGCAAGTTATTTGGAGCAAGCAAATTTACACCGAGAAATTTTACTTCAGTTCCTTCAAGATTATGGATGGCTTATAAACTTTTAGAAGAGTCATCTAATCCCTTCACAACTTGTATTTCTGGGAATCCAGTTCAACACTCTAAAGGGGTTAGGCTCCTTACCACAGTCACAAATACAGTTTCTAAGGAAGTAAATTCTAAACCTGTGATGAACCAGGCAATTAACGGTACACCAGTGAATGACACTTCTGGGTCACATGGCTTTAATCATTCATATTGTGAAATAGGCAAGGTGGAGAATGCGTCCTTTACAGTATTACTTCCTGTAGTATTTCAAAGAGATTTGCAGTCTGTCTCATCAGATTCCATTCCCGGAAAGGTTGGATCCAGGCCCAAAACCTTTCCAGGGGTCTTCCTTTGATGGAACAATATTGGATCCTTCTCCAGACAGATGCCAGCAAGCATAGTTGCGGTGCTGTCTGCCACAGTCTCTACCCCCAAGGGACTTGGGAAAGATATGTTTAATTTTCTGGCATAACTGCAATTTCTGGAATAAGATGGGTTTAAGAACCTTTGATAATCCAATTTTTTCAGGCCTTGGCTCATATCCATCCTTTCAGTAGATCAGCTGTTTCTTCTTGGGCTCTTCCATAAGATTTGGAAGCTGTACTTGTTACACTGCTTGAGCCTTTCCATGAAGTTTTCTTTTGGTTTATCACTTTGGTGGCTATTACATCTACCAGGCTTATTTCCGAATTAAAAGCCCTCCCTTTTAGGGAACCATTGCATATTTTTCATCAGGACCGAGTCTGTTCCTGAATTTCTACCTAAGGTTGTGTCTAATTTTCATAAAGGTCTAGATATCATTTTACCACCTTTTTGCCCTGATAAACAGAAGTTACTTGGGAAACCTCTATATTGTCGGGTGCGTTGTCTGCACATTTATGTAAAAAGAACAGTCTATTAGCAAGACAGATAGTTTATTTCTCATTCCTAAAGTTCCTCAGCTTATTAAAGCTCTTGCAAAATCTACTTTATCCAATTTAATTTTTCAAACCAATTCCTGACCATACAAACAAAAGGGTGAACATGTTACAGAGGGGCTTAAGGCACATTCTACAAGAGCAGTTGCAACATCATGGACTTTTGAGGCAAATGTGACAATTTAAGAAATCTGCCAGACTGTGGTTTTGAAGTCTCACCACACCTTCATGCCAACTTATGTGTTTCAAAGTTTTCAAAGTTCCTTGTGCATGTAATGGGATTCACTTGTTTCCAATACCACTACTATTGTTTGCTTCATTTAAGAAATTAATGGTGTATATTAAGCCAATCAGGGTTTGTGACGGGACGCATCTGATGGGTACAAGTGCCCAACAATCTGATGGCTATGTGGTTATTGCACTCAGCCACATGTGCTCTGTACTGTCCAAGAATCTGATGGGTTGTGACGTTAAGGCTTTGGAATGTGACAACACTGAGGAGCACATGCACAGTATGTATCTCTTATCAGACAGTTGACGGAACATCACTTCTGTTTGCTAGTCTGATAAGTTTGCTCTTCTGACAGAACACCCTCCTCATTTAATTCCATTAAAGGGACAGTCTAGTCAAAATTAAACTTTCATTTTTCCGATAGGACTTGTAATTTTAATCAACTTTCCAATTTACTTTTATTATCAAATTTGCTTTGTTTTCTTGTTATTCTTAGTTGAAACTAAACCTAGGCAGACTCATATGCTATTTTCTAAGCCCCTGAGGGCTGCCTCTTATCACATGTTTTTTTAAATTGCTTTTCACAACAAGAGGCTGTGGGCCATATAGATAACACTGTGTTCAGGCACAGGGAGTTATTTAAGAGTTAGCACAACACAATGCTAAATGCAATTCAATAGATTTTATATAGTCACAGTCATGTGATCAGAGGGCTATCAGAAGGTTCTTAGATACAAGGTAATCACAGAGGTAAAACGTATATTTATATATATATTAATATAACAGTGTTGGTTATGCAAAACTGTTGGATGGGTAATAAAGGTATTACCTATCTTTTAAAACAATAAAAAAAATCTATTGTAGAATGTCCCTTTGAGTATTTTTTAATGTCTTTAGGACAACTCTGGCATGCAAGGATGTGTTTTGTCATCCTGGTAGCATTTGGAAAAGCACATTTCTTTTGACAGTATTTGCAAATTGCAGTTTTTTTCTCAAGAAATTGCACTATGGAAATGTTTCCAAATGCTGGATGTTGGTCTCACCATTTTACTGAGAGGATGAAAAAAAAAAAGCAATTTAGTGGCCAGGTAACAGGTAAACACTATACTGTGATTCTAAAGGAATCCTTTAGATAAAGGTTATGGAGATAAACCAATGCAGTTTTTTTCAGGATTCCGAGGAATTTAAATTCTTACTTTTTAATTAAGGCCTAACTGAGATACAGAAACAACTCATAAAACTATACCAAATCAAGATGGAGCCCACAAGCAAAATAAACTGAAACCTTTTTCCCAGCAGTGCCCCTAGAGACAGAAATGAATATTTCTCTATTATTTGAGATTTATATCCTCTATATATTCATATTATTTGAATTGTACATGGTGCAGAAGTATCAACGATTGGAGACTACATAGGACCAGTCAACACATTAGATTTGCATAATCAACAAATGCAAGATAACAAGACAATGCAATAGCACTTAGTCTGAACTTCAAATGAGTAGTAGATTTTTTTTATAACAAATTTCAAAGTTATGTATATTTCCACTCCCCTTGTACCATGTGATAGCAATCAGCCAATCACAAATGCATATATGTATAGTCTGTGAATTCTTGCACATGCTCAGTAGGATCTGGTGACTCAAAAATTGTAAATATAAATGACTGTGCACATTTTTTTAATAGAAGTAAATTGGAAAGTTGTTTAAAATTACATGCTGTATCTGAATCATGAAAATGTAATTTAACCTGAGTGTCCCTTTAACCTTAAGTCTTTCATGAATGTCTTAAAGTTATATGGTTCTTAGAAATAATATTGGAGGTTTAAATACATGAACACCATGTCATAAACATTTATTTTATCATTGTAAAATATGAAATGTAACTTCATGGGTACTCATCTACTAAAGCAAACAAAAGAGGAAATTAACCACTTAAACATATTAGCATCAGTCATTTGCAACACAAATGACTATGGGTAAAACAAGGGGGAAATGAGGATAAAACCAAATATGCGCTGTTATCAAGGTAAAAAAGATAAGATATTAGAGGAATAAGTTTTTCCTGTTTTGTGTGTTTGCATTTCTGTAAGCAGCATTTGATAGGAGGGTTTTGCAAGTTGTACTTCCTGTCTTTCCAACTCTGCCTTCATATGGGTTGCTGCTTCCCCTTAGTAAAAATAGAATAACATCAAAAGAGTGTGAGAAAAATAAAACCTACACTTAATGATAAATATAAATAATATACTCCAAGTGATAGAAAGCTGTTTAGAAACAAATTATCACGTTTAAAACTTTATTAAAGATCCTATAATATCCCATCATTTATAAGAAATTGATTATTATTTTTCTGTTATAAATAAATCTTATATGAAAGTTGAAATAGAGTTTAATAATTTATTTGATTCTTAGGGCTTCATTTTTAGTCATATTTATCAGTTTGAGTGTGACTGTAGTATGCACACAATATAATACTAATTTGGATGATAGGAATTAATTGTAAAGGCAATTAATTACTACTGGCCCTCAAAACAGACAATGGGAATGTGTAGAAACTGTGGAGGGAAAGATGGTAGATTTTGTGTTCCATAAATATTTTCAAAAACCTTTTAATATTGTTAATGGTGATATCAGAATAAACAATTTTATTCTTGAAATGTTATTTTTTTATCCATTAAAATACTATACACATGAGGGGGCGGAGCTTGGCCGTTCAGTGACATGGCCTCATAAAGACACAGCTCCTAGGACAACGCCATCCAAACTCAACAGTAACAGCCGACTAAGTTGCCAAAAGACACCCCAGAGACAGGCAGAACATCTCTGGAGCAGGCAGCAATAGGTGGGAAGAGCCGGAGGGGACCACCACACTCGCAAAGATACGTAATACCGACACGCAGCAGGGCCGCGATCAGGCCGCAACACAGCACAGAACGGAACACCACCGGATCGGTCACAAGTGATCACAAGGGTAACCAGCCGCATACGACACAGGGCCCTAAACAAACTGGAAGCCACATCATCTAATCACCAAAGCGGCAAGTAGCACACAAACTGGGCAACATAATCTGGGGCTTGAACCACGTGATAAAGCCATAGAGCATAGGCCACAGAAACCAGGGCAGAAAAAGAGCCGTTAAGGGTGCATGTGAGCACATAGTAAGATTTGCCCTGGGACCAAACATCCTCATTATATTAAGGGCATATAAGTGGCACAGGGAGCATACCGGCACTGGGACACAGTAATCTAATATACCCCAGCACGCCGCTCACAGTGATAAGTGTTACAAATAGAGCAGTGGTGAGTGAAAAACACCTATCCTGCCTGCTGCTGACTTGGGACTGTAAAACTATTTGCTAAAAGTGACTTAAAAGCTACATCTCAGGCTATTAATAAAACAGGACCACACAGTGAACGGACACTCCACTCACACTGCTTGCAGGCACACATACAACTTCCCCAAGGAAGACGCCACGCACTTAGTTAGAGACAGACAGAGGGAGAACAAGGCAAGATAAATCAGGATCTCAATATCACTCAACAACTTCCCCCTCCAGACCTGCCCTAGGGACCCTCTATTGTTGATAAACCCTGGTGACTCTACGAATACTAAGATATGCCTGGACGCAAGTCCAACAAACCAGACGGCAATACGCACACCAGAATGATGCAACAATTCCTGAAACCAGTGGAGCCTAACTTAGCCCCTCCACCGGCTGCCGCAAACAACTATGCTTTGCCGGAAGGGCAACAGAACCAGCCAACCACACCGCCCGGCTCAACAAATATAACAAAAGAAGACCTAAAATCATTATGCACCAAAGATGACCTCAAAGAAATTGTGACAGAGGTTAAATCCTGGTATGGCGACATAAAAAGAGATCTGACAAGGGTGACACAAAGGGTTACCAACCTAGAAGAAAACCATAACACAAGATATAATGATATACAGCAAATTTCCTGCCTAGTATATGACCAGGAGGAGACCATCTATAATCTATTGGAAAAGGTGGAGGATTTAGACAACAGAGGTAGGAGGAACAACCTCCGGGTTCATGGGATACCAGAATCCATTCAGCCAGGGGCACTAGAGGGTTGCTTTCAAGACCTGTTCCACACTATAAAGGGAGACAACAGTGCACCAGAAGTTATAATTCAAAGGGCGCACCGGGCACTGCGAGCTAAGCCACCACCTAAAGCTCCACGAGAAATGTGATATTAAAGCTCCTCCACTTCAAAGATAAAGAGGAAATCTTAAAACATTCAAGGCAGAAACAAGATCTTGCACATGCTGGGAATCGCATACAAATATTTACGAATCTAAGCCCTGCAACCCTTCAAAAGAGGAGGGACTTGAGCTACATTACAACCACCCTGCGGGGACAGAACATACCTTACAGATGGGGCTTTCTAGTCAGCATCATAGCAACAAGAGGTGACAGCACAGCAATCTACAAGAACAAAGAGGACTTACCCCACTTCTGCGAAGCTCTGCGGATAAACATCCACCCCTCTAGCCATACGGAGGGTGAAAAGGTTACCCATCAACTACCTCAAAACAGGACACAGCCTACAACAGATGGAATGGCGAGGTTGGACTCTGAGAAACAACCTCACAGAGAGGTGACTTTCACAGGGAAAAGAGACAATCATCGGCTTCCCACTGGCTCACACCCACCAGCCCAAGGGGACTCTAGCTAACAAAACTTGGCAACAGGTCGTATAATATGCCTGTTAATATTTCAAATGTTGGGTTTGGAGGCGGGGATACTACCCTGTCTTTAACATTGTACAATTGTTTTGTTTCTCAATGTTAATAATTCTATTGTTGTATTACTCACACTATTCACATCAGTTACAAGTTAAGCTCATTTGTTGGCTTGTATTGGTTCTTGAGAGATTCTCCATACCTTATACTTCTCACCAGGTAGACTACCACCAAAGCACTGTAGACTAGCTGAGGTAACATCACTCAAACAGAGATAGAGAAACAAGACACCCCAGCAAAATCTGCCAATCAATTTGGACACCCTACACTCTTGGCTACTGCCCCTGACACACCACCTCCTATATTAAGGCAGGCACCACACCAGAAAGACAGACCCAGCGAAGATGCAGCCGCACCCCCTCAAACTTATCTCAATTAATGCTAAGGGGCTCAATAGAACAAAGCACTAAATAATGAGAGAGCGCTAAATATATATCCATTTTAAGGGAAGTGGCTGTGGGAGTGGCACAGATATAATCTTTAGGCAAAGCGCTGTATTTTTTGTATAAGGGGCTCAATAGCCCAGAAAAGAGATCTATAGCATTTAATCAGCTACATAAGGAAGCAGGGGATATCCTGTAAGTGCAGGAGACACATTTTAAGAGAGGAAGAGAGCCCAAACTAATAAACCATAGGTATAGAACCTTCTTTCTAGCCTCAGGCGACTCAAAAAATGGTGGCGTGGGTATCTTCATCAAAAACTCGTTACACTTTCAGCCAACACATACAATTAAAGACCCCAATGGCTCATATATAATAGTCACGGGCTTTTGTTTCATTCATATATAACACTAGTAAATATATATCTCCCTAATCAGGGACAACACATAGTATTCAAGCAAGTGGCCCAACTATTGCTCGCACATACGAAAGGTATAACATACATGGCAGGAGACTTCAATCTACCACTAGACCCCACACAAGACACCTCATTGGGCAGGACATGCATCCCGCAAAAAGTAATTAAAGCCACAAATGCCCAACTACAACTACTAAAGCTACATGACATTTGGAGGTCAATATACCCGAGTGCACAAGACTATACATTTTACTCACCCCCCCCATCATATATATACTAGGATACATTATCTCATCACGGATCATTTGGGACTTTCCTTGGTAGAAAGCTCCAATATATTCCCAATCACATGGTCAGACCATGCCCCAGTACAATGCAGGGACTGCATGGCCAAGCACACCCGTACACCCCTTCTTGTGGAGGCTAGATGATCATGCGTTAGATAACCCCTGACCAAATTGGAAGTTGACTCAGCACTAGGCCACTACTTTGAAGAGAATACCCCAGATACTACATCCTCTACTACAGTATGGGAGGCACACAAATGTGTGATGCGGGGTGAGTTCATTAAGCTTAAGGCAAGAGAAATTAAAAACAACCGACAATTTGTCAACTCCTCCTTATCCCAAATCAGATACTGGGAATCGGAACATAAAAAGGCCCCTACCGCCACAGACATAATAGAATCACTGACTAAAATCAGGAGTGACCTGAATAATCATCTCATTAAAGAATTCGCAAGGCCTCAATACTACAACAAAAATATTTTGACGTGAACGACAAGATAGGCTCGTCACTAGCTAAAGCGATAAAACTAAAAATACACAGGTACACACGCTAACAGACGCGACAGGACAAGTGCAAAAAGACAGCAAGACAATAGCGTAGACATTTCGACAATACTACGAGAAACTTTACAACATCAGTAATGACAGCACACAAACTGACATAGACAGATACTTAGAAGATATGCGACTACAAACATTAAGCCCTGAGGAGGCTACAGCCTTAGACATGCCAATCACAAATGATGAAATCTAAACAGCCATTAAAAGCATGCCAAACGGCAAAAGTCCAGGATCAGACGGGCTAGGTATAAAATATTATAAGACTTTCATGCAGCATTTGTTAACACCCCTAGCATCGCTGTTAAACTCGTTATTACAAGAGAAAGGCTTTACAGATCAAATGTTAGAGGCTAATATTACTGTACTCCCTAAACAGGGAAAAAAATCCAGGCAAACCGGAGAATTTCCGCCCCATCTCGCTCTTGAATTCAGATATCAAAATATACGCTAAATTATTAGCAACTAGAATTAATAAGTACTTGTCGATGCTGATACACCCAGACCAAGTGGGCTTTGTGCCGGGAAGGGAGGCGCGAGACAACACATTGAAAGCGCTGCAGTTAATATCACATGCCCAACAACATCAGTTACCCCTAGTCCTTTTCTCGACGGACGCTGAAAAAGCCTTCGACCGAGTACATTGGCCATTTCTAAAAGCGGTCCTGCGCAGGATGAAATTTAGTGAAACATTTGTAGACCAAATTTTTACTTTATATAGAAATCCTACAGCGTGAGTCAAGGTGAATGGCCTCCTGTCTGATAGATTCTCAATTAGAAACGGCATAAGGCAAGGTTGCCCCCTTACGCCAATTCTCTTTGCTATAACCATAGAAGTTTTGGCACAGAGAATACGGGAAGATACCCAAATTTCAGGGATATCTACTAAATCGTGTGATCACAAATTGGCACTATATGCGGACGATATACTGTTAACACTGATCAACATTGACACCTCCCTGACCAAAACCTTGACTGCTTTCAGTGAGTATGGACAGCTCTCCAATTTTCACCTTAATGTGACCAAATCGGAGTTAATGAATGTTACATATAACCCAGAAGAATTGACCATGACATTGCAGGGCTGTCCCTTGAGGCTACAACCAACTGAAATGAAATACCTGGGAATATACCTCTCTCCGGACCCACAGGTTATATTCCAGGCTAATTATAAAACACTAGAGCAAACCCTAGTTACTGACCTTTCTAGTTGGAAGAACAAATCGATATATCTTGGGTAGGCCGGATAAATGTAGTAAAAATGAACGTACTCCCCAGATTGTTGTATGTGTTTCAAATGACACCCATCCCATTGCCAATAAACTATTTACACAAATTACAAAACATACTAGAACAGTACATATGGGGCGGTATTAGACCTAGAGTAGCCAGGAAAACACTCTACCTTCCAAGGGACAGGGGAGGCTTGAGTGTGCCCAACATCTCTATCTATAAGCAAGCTATCACCATACACAGACTAATCGACTGGTGCTTCAATGACCCTAACAAGAAATGGGTACAATTGGACTGTGACATACTAGGCACAAGAAATGCAGGCCTGAAAGCTTGAGTCTTGAGAAAGAAAGGCCAGCAGAAATCACAACATATCTGCTGCTCATAGACTTCTACACGACGTGGGACAGGATTATACACACCACAATGAACATATCTACAAAGTACTCACCATTAACACCTATCTACCAAAATGCTGCAATACCATGGAATCATGTAGAAAAGGAGGCAGGTCAAAACACACCCTTTAAATATTGGACACTCGCAACATTAACTGCAGGGGGCAAACTTAAAGCATACCGGGAAATAGTGGAATCCATGCATGACATTGGCATGAGTTGGTACTCACACGCACAATTGCAACACATAGATACAAACAAAGTCTCACAAGGTAAACCACACCATTTGAAAATATATGTCAGCGCAACGCACCCACGACACATGCAATATCTATAATATAAAAACTATTACTTATGGAAGACCCACACACACTTCCCTCATATACAAAAGCAGGGGAGAAGGAGCTAAAATCAGAGATAACGAACCAAGATTGGCAGACTGCTTTCCAAACCAACAAAACTAGCTTCAATATCTACTAAGGTGGAAGAATCTAGTTACAAATTCTTAGCAAGATGGTACCTTACTCCCAGCAGATTACAGCATATTTACAAACAGGCCTCAGGTAAGTGCTGGACGGACTGCGGGGGAGAGGGAACACCATCCCACATCTGGTGGGATTGCCCTAAACTGGACACATACTGGATGGGGATCCTAGACTACAAAGAATACACAATAGGGAAACCACTACAAAACAGCCCCAAAACATTATTATACCTATCATTGCCCAAGCTTAGCAACAAATGGAGCAGAGCCCTATTGCTGATTATGCTGAACAGTGCTAAAATGCTAATTCCAAAGCACTGGAAATCACGGGTAGTTCCAACAGTGGAAGAGTGGAAATGGCAAGTAGACACACTGATCCATTTAGAACAATACCATCACATACAGCAAGGGTTAATAGATATACACAAACTCATGTTACAACGGTGAACTGAACGTCCAAGGTAGGACACACTTATCAGCAACACAAAAATAGCAAACAAGTAGTTAGTTCACGGTCTATACCAGGTTGAAAGGATTATTTCATTTTGTTGTATTGTCTTGAGAGTGTCTTGAGAGCCATGTATGTCACTTTTGTTCCTTATGATTATTCAAGTACTTTGCAAAATACCATATGAGTCACAGAACGTGCTCGGAAATTGATGTTTGACTTCACACTGGGACATTTATATATGGACATTTCACAACTATTGTTCAGAGTTATATAAGGAGCCTATGACAGGCAGTTAATTGCAAATGGAAAAGTTCAATGTTTTGAATATTCTGTATAACTTACAAGTTTTTCAATAAAAACATTTTGATAAAATAAAAAATACTATACACACACACATATATATGTGACTATAAATAAATATAAATATATATATATATATATATATACATACATACAGGGCTCAAAATTTCAAGTCCTAAGCTACTAGCCAGCCCAAAATGTTACTTGCCACTTCTGATCCCACCCACTACCCGCCCACACCACACACGCTACTCCACCCCCTATTTGCATATGTTTAGCCATTGCAAAGCACCGTATAGTGCAGTAATTATGTAATATTGTTTTTATTTTATACCATCAATTCTAAAATGCTACATACAGTAATAAATTGACAAAAATAGCGCATAGCAGTTATCAACATTGACTAGGGTTCTAAGGAAGACAACAGCTGGATAGAAAAATTACGTTGTTGAACTGAAAGACATCAGAGAGTGCTGACATTAATGTGAGGTCATAGCAGACCTGGAATTTTTTTTTATAATTCTCTCTCAACTATCTTTATTCACTCCCTCCTCTCTTCAATCTCTCATTTTACCCTCTCGCTTCTCTCTCAAGCTATATCTTCTCTTTACACTCTTTCTTTCGCTTTTTTCAGATCTCTTCACTCTTTCTTTTTTTCCTCCACTTTTTCTTAAAACTATCTTTTTCTCCACTTTAACTTTTCCTCTCCATCTCTCTCTGCCCCCGTTTACCCTCTCAGAAGTAACAGTCTAAGCACTAATGGGGTCCCTATAGCCCAAGAGGAATAACATATCCTTGCCCTTTCATGGATATTTAATATCCCTTTAGATAATATTAGTAGCAGGCTGGTAGCCCAACATTCACTCACTAACTTTTCACTCACCATCATTAATTCCACTCGCCAATGGCTAATGGGCTAGAGGAAATTTTGAGCCCTGAATATACATACATACAGTATATATACTGTGTATATATATATATATATATATATATATATATATATACACACACACATATATATATATAAACATATATATACACACACACATATATATATATAAACATATATATACACACATATATATATACACATATATACAAACATACATAAATACATATAAAAACATATATATATGTTTTATTTACGTATTATCTAAAAAAAAAAAAATTTTAATTAATCAGATTGACTCAAAGCACAAAAAAAGGTTAGAAACCAGCAATACAGCAGAGCAGAAGAAAACCTACAACCTACATATGCGCTTTATGTATGCTGTGTGAACACACAATGACACACACAGTTATTTCGGTTCCCCTGTGGGTTTCACACATTTCCTGTACAATTGTACGACTCTTGTAGCACCTGCTGGGAAACTCTGACTGAAAGCACCATTTTTACAAACCAGAAACAAGAATACAGACTATATAATGTATTATAATATGGCTTGCAGACACTGTTTTTAGATATTTCTCTAAATGCAGCAAGATCTCAAGAAGTGAATGAGAGGGAAACTGAAGGACACAGGATACACTAATTTAATCCCCTATTTTATAAGGAGTCATTTCACCTACACAGCAAGTCCTCATTTTGGTAATTTATGGTTGTTAATTAGAACAATATAAAATAAATATACTAGTCCTAGCACTACTTGTATATTAATACTAAACATAACATGCAGAATAAAAAAAAAATATTTCATGTTAATAATAATATAATATTATTATTGAATTGAAATGAAATTTATTTGATAGCGATACAGCTATAATTGTAGACAGGTTCAAGAAATTTATCAAATTTCTGCTATGTACTATTGGTCTATGTAAACATTTAATTTAATTTTATATTGGGGAGGTTATTTTAATGAAAAAATATGTATATTGTTTTGTTTGCATAAATGGTAAAGATAAAGCAGAGTTCATGACAAAATCATTGGGGTTTTACAACAAAGGGATTTAAGCATTTCAGAGACAATAACAAAGAGACACACAAGCGCAACAACAAAATGCTACAATATGTTATATCAACCCCAACAAAGGTGTTAAACATAAATTTAAAGTCCACTTAGGCTAGCAGCAAACAGCTGGTGCCTGGCAGCTAAACATGTGCCACTTCTGATTGGTTCACCGACCATATGGAAACAAGTAGATTAACATTATTATATTGCTATAAAATTGTATTGTAATCTTATAATGTGAACACCAGACAAACGTTATGAAATAGTGGTTTAAAAACAGAACCAATAAAAGGGCCAGATTACAAGTGGAGCGGTATTTAACGGTCCCACTCGAGTGCTAACTCCGCTAGAAGTAAGCTTTGTGTATGTTGGGTAGCGCTCGTATTACAAGTTGAAGGTAAACAGGTTTCGCTTGCGCACTAACTGGATGCGTGTAAAAAGCTGAACTTAGAATATTGCATGCCCCATAGAAGTCAATGGAGCAATAAAAGTGTAATAAACACCCTACTCGCGCGCAAACCTGATGACATATTCTCAAGTGCGCTAACCTGAAATGAAAATATGAATATATCATATTCCAATGTTCTTCGCATAGAAGAATATGTTCTATTTACCAGGTGGTAAATCGCAATAGAACAGGCTAACAATGGTATTGAGCCGATTGTTCGTTCCTGTGAGTGTGCTTCTCTCTGTTTGTATTTAATCTCCCTAAGGGAAAAAGGGTACTCTAGGCGTGGACTCCTTGCTCAGTGTGCTTAGAGGAATATGGCTACACCTCACTGACGAGGCCCAATGAAGGCCGAAAAGATCTTCTGGGGTTGCTGTGTTCCTTGTTCAGAGAGGAATTGCCTGGTATTTCGGTGCTGGACTGACCGTAATAGGCGGTATCAGACTTATATACTACAGGAAAGTTCTACTCTGTGAAAAGCATTACTAGGCTTACTCTATGAAAAGCATTACTGGGCTAAAAGAAGTTGCACCCAGGTGGTAAATCGCCATAGAACAGGCTAACAATGGTATTGAGCTGGTTGTTTGTTCCTGTGAGTGCACTTCTCTCTGTATGTATGTATGTATATATATATATATATAGTCCATGTAGAAAAAAAGGTAACAGCACCACAGTACAAAATTCTTCGTTATAGGTGAAAAATGATCTTTATTTGGGTATAACAACTGACACTGACTACTACATACAGGAAATTTTACAACAGTTATCAGATGGGGGGTCTATGAAATATTGGATCATAATCCCCTAAATGAAATACAAAAAGAGCTTAAAGGTATACTGGATAGAGCTTTGGCCCATAACATCATTTCTAAACAGGTTTATGATTTTTTGTACAATAAATATCCTATAACACCAATTTTTTACACACTGCCCAAAGTTCATAAAAATGTATCTCATCTACCAGGACGCCCTATTGTGGCATGCACAGATTCTGTATTTCCCAATGTTTCTATTTTTTTGGACAAAGTTCTTTTCCCATTTGTTAAACAGCAAAAATCCTTTATCAAAGATACAAATGATTTCCTTACAAAACTCATAGGGATTGAAATAGAGGAGACATGGTTAATTTTTTCATTAGATGTGGTAAATCTATATACCTCTATCCCCCATGAGGCAGGTCTATTGACCATAAAAAGTTTTTTGAGTGACAGCAGATTATATAATGTATCCCAGATTGATTTCTTTGATGACATGTTGAGACTTGTCTTGTATTGTAACTACTTTCTTTTTCAAGATACTTATTACATGCAAAAACGGGGAACAGCTATGGGCTCCAATGTAGCCCACTCATATGCCAATTTGTTCATGAGTGGCTTTGAGAACAAATTTGTCTATAGTAATCAGCCATTCATCAGCTGTTGTAAGCTGTGGTTAAGGTATATAGATGATATTTTTGGCATATGGGGGGGCTCATTGGAGTCCTTGTTACAGTTTGTTGAAGACATCAATGCCTCAATGACAGGCCTGAGATTTACATTGACCTACTCTACCCAACAGATTAATTTTTTGGATACAACTGTATACAAATATGGTAACACACTAAGCACAGATCTGTATGTAAAGTCAACAGATAGAAACACTTTGTTGCGGTATGAAAGTTTCCACCCTGAAACTGTTTTTAAATCTATACCAAGGAGCCAGCTACTACATACTAAAAGAATAGTTAGGGATCAGGAGATATTGCCAGAAAGATTAAAATCTATGGGCAATAAATTTATTCAAAGAGGCTATCCAAGGGAAATCATTAATAAGAGTATTCAGGAATTAGATAAAAAAACAAGATAAAAAACAAAGTACAACAGAGAAAAGTACAGACAGACTGGTGCTTTCAATGGAATATAGTGACAAGAGTAATGATGTCTTTAAAATAGTGAGGAAATATTGGCATTTGCTGTCAAAATACAACCCAGAGGTTGAATCTTTTAAGTCACCCCCTATGCCATCATATAGAAAGGTAAAAAATCTTAGGGACCACATTGTCAAAGCTGATGTGGGTACAATTAAACCCTCTGACATTAACTATTTGACTACACCAAATAAAGGCTGTTATTCCTGTCTTCACTGTGCTCAATGTAATTCTGTTATAAAAGGAAAAATTTTAGCACAAAATGATAAAAGGCAGCAATATACAATCAATGGGCTATACACAGGTCAAACTAACTATGCAATTTATTTACTTAAATGCCCATGTGGCCTTTGTTACATTGGCGAGACCACCCAGGCTGTCAGGGATAGGTTTAGTCAACACAAAGCCTCTATTAAATCAAAGGACCTAATCACTTCCAGTATCTGCACATTTTACCAATATGGGCCACACAGTTAGCCAACTTCGCTTCCAAGTAATTGATCACACCCCTCACCACAGAAGAGGGGGCAATAGGGAGCTAAAATTGAAACAAAAAGAAGTATGGTGGATTAAACGTTTAAATACATTACATCCTATGGTCTGAATAGAGATTATGACTTGTATTTGTTTTTATAATTTTTTTTAGGGTGGAATATATTCTGGCACCACTAGAGGTCACTCTAGTTAATGAAATTTGGAAACCTGGACAGGTATGGGTTAAATCAATTAACATTGAGAATCAAAACCTTATTGGTCCAGATACCCTTTTTAATGTCTGTTCATTTGTTTTTAAACTATGCATGATTAAGGACCAGGACCATGTAGGTCCGAAACGTCGCTTTTATGGTTGTTATACCCAAATAAAGAACATTTTTCACCTATAAAGAAGAATTTTGTTTTGTGGTGCTGTTACCTTTTTTTTCTACATGGACTGTATACATTGGAGTTTGGCTGATACTCCTTGGTGACGAGCACACAGACTGAAAACTTGTAAAACTTATGGTGCTGGACTCAACCTACTTACCTTTTTTATATATATATATATATATATATATATATATATATATATATATATATATGCTATATTATTATTGCTGTGCCTGACAATGAAACCACCATTAGACAATGGCATTCGTTCAATAAAAATGTTTATGAAACTAATGTGTTGCTGCAACATCGTAACTCTAAAATTGTGCACATCATAAACATTTGTACTCGCCCCTTTTTACAGGTGTGAGTTGTGAGTAATTTTCTGTTGTAATCAATGGAGTTGCATCTATCTCATTAACTCTTTCCTTCTCAGTGCATACACAGTGAAGTATAGTCTTTAAAACCGTCTACGCTAACATATGCACAAAACCTTAAAGCAGTACAAGAGAAATAAAAGTAAAAACGAGACAACCTTGTCAATAGAGTCTTTATGAATTTCAAATGCTGGCCTGAGATTTAGATGAGAAACAATCAAGGACCAGCGCTCTCTTTGTCCACAATTGAAAGTCCTTATCAAATTGGGTGCTACCTTTCAGAGCTTCCCCATTGCTCCATAGGAAACTCAAAATAACGATGAAAGCTGCACTCTCATGGAAAAAAGTGAAAAAACTTGATATGACAACTAGAAATATTGCTTGTTGTCAAATAAAGTTTTTTCACTTTTTTTCACTAGAGAGTGCAGCTTTAATTGCTATTTTGAGTTTTGGTGAGAAATCTTGAGCACTCATCTAGAATGTCCTGGAACAACCAGCACCAGTGCCTGGAGACGCCTTTCGTTCTATCCAGTGAGAGCCACAAAACAAACATGCAAATATTTTACAATTACAGACATTTATATATCTCATTTTCCCCAAGCGTTTTCCCCAAGTATTGCAGTTGTAATGATTGTTTTTCCCACATTGCTAGCAATTTACATTTGACGTGTGAGATATCATGTATATTGTTCACTAGACATGGGCATTCAGCCTTCGACAAATCCACTTTTAACCTAGCATAGATAGGTGCAAGACTAAGGGAAGCCATCTATAATCACTTTGACTTTTGGAAAGTGCAGTTGTGTGCCTCTGTCAGCTATTTGTAGTTCCCTCACATACGATTGGTGACAGCTATTGTATTGTTGTAGTTTTTCCATTGCTAGTACTAGTAGAGATAGTAATTTATTTTTTTCTTGAAAATATTTTTTTCTTCTTCTGCACTAATTCTGCATAATGTATATGCAAAATCAGATTCAGAAGTATTTTTTTATTATATCATTTTTATTGAAGTGGGGGCATTAGTGGACTGCTTGGGTTCCTGCCTAAACTTGACTTTGCTCTATAGGCTAGGCTTAGGTTTACATTTTCTTATAAAATGTATAATCATTTTTTAGTGGCTGTTGTTTGCACACAGTGCATGCATATACTATAGTTAGAATATATATTAGATGATACTATTACTGTACTGTTATAAAATTTAAATATTTTGTTTTTATTGCTGTGGGGCACCCTGGTTTCCTGCCAGTTTGTTCTATAGGCTTGGCTTTGTCATCTAGCAGCATACCTTTCCAGGCAGGTGAGGTATTAACATTTGGGTAAAAGAATTATACAAGAATGAACAAGGATTGGACAAGGGACAAGGCAAGTTCTGTTGTAATACTGTGTTTTATCCACTGTTTCCATCTTTTTTTAAAAATGTTCAATATCTTCATATACCTTTTTGCAACCTCTTGTCTCTATAACAAACCAGATTATTCAATTACTTCTTCCCTCTCACCACCTGCACTATTCATTAGCCCATCTCTCTTAACCTCATCTTACTTTTATATTAATGAACTTCACACATTCCTGAAGACTCTCTCTCCACCTTGTACCTCATCCCAAAAACAGTCTCATTACTGCAAATCTGTATATCATCTCATGTCACTCTCCCTCTTGCTGATACTAGCTGCTGGTAAAATCTCCCCTAATCCTAGCCTGGCACATCCATGTGTGCTTTTCAATAGACTTTAAATACAAAACTCTGATAACCTTAATCTCATTCCATTTGCATCTAAAGCCACCACCCCCTTCACATGTGCACTCTGGAACTCTCGCTCTGTTTGCAACAAGCTCACTTCTATCCATGACCTCTTTATCTCCGACTGTCTTAACCTTCTGGCTCTCACAGAAACCTGGCTCTCTCCTTCAGACACAGCATCCACTGCTGCACTGTCATTATCATATGGGGGTCTCCACTTCAGCCACACTCCCTAGTCTGGTAATAGACAAGGAGGTGGTGTAGGTATTTTACTTTCCTCTCGTTGCACCTTTCAACAAATACAACCCATCTCTTTCCTCACTTTTTCCTCATTTGAAACCCACATTATTTGCTTATTCTATCCCCTCTGTATATGTGTTGCAGTCATATACCACTCCTCAACTCAATTTCTAGATCACTTTGCTGCCTGACTACCTTATTTCCTTTCCTCAGACAACCCTGCCCTCATTCTTGGTAACTTCAACATCTATGTTGACAATCCCACTGCTTCCTCTACAATACAACTTCTACAACTCACTTCCTATTTCGGCATGTCACAATGAACTGACTCTCCCACTCACAAAGATGGTCACTCCCTTGATCTGATTTTCAGCTATCGATGCACTATCTCAAACTTCACAAATTCCCCTTTTCCTCTTTCTGACCATCATCTCCTCACTTGTAACATCACATCCCTCCCTGCAACTCTCGCTCCTTCTACCCCTCACACCAAACTTCACAGAAGCATTAAGTCATTAGATCAGCAACAGCTCGCTATCTCTCTCAAACCTCTCCTCTCTTCCATCCACTCCTTTTCCTGCCCTGAGCAATCTATCTGCCACTATAAATCCACCCTTTCATTGGTCCTTGACAATCTAGCCCCACCTACCATAGCTTGGAAATCACACACTCATCTTCAGCCCTGGCATACTCCTCTGACAGGGTACCTACGCAGATGTTCTCGTATTGCTGAGTGACCCTGGAGATCATCTCAGAGTTCAGCTGACTTTCTTCGAGTTCATCTTTAACTCCTACTATTCTGCCCTTAATCTTTATAAGCAACATTTCTTCTCTACTTATCTCTACTCTTTCTTCAAACCCAAAACGTCTGTTCTCCACGTTCAATAATCTTCTCCGCCCACCCCACCTCCTAATACAACTTCTCTCTCAGCTCAAGATTTTGCCAGCCACTTCAATAACAAAATCAACTTCATCAGAAATAAAATCATCTCTCCGCATACTACCAGTCTCCCACCCCTCCAAAAGGCACATAAAGGCCCATGACTGGCTAAAACGCGTAGACGAACCTGGATAATAATATAGCCCAAGAACAGAGCGCTCTGATACACGCTTGGGAGGAAACACGCTGAAACTCACTAGATCAAACACACGGCAATCTGATTGGCAGAAGGACAACACGTTATGAGACACACACGGAAGCAGCTGAATCAAACAAAGTGAGACGCCGAGAAAAAGACGCCAACAGCTGAGTGTTGTTGAAAAAGGGAAAATGTGGTAAGAGACCCTAAAAGCCCCACAAAGGACACCAACTATTACAAAGTAAAACGTGATACATACCCACATAGTTGTTTAGAACCAAGGGAATTAGAGGTTCCACGGATCTCTTATGTTTTAAGAGGCAATACTCTGAAATCAACGTTTTATGGAAAAACATTGTCTTGTGGATATTTAATAGCAAACTGCTACATATACAAGTGATACACAGAGTTGAACTTTAACTCTAATAGCTGTTTTTCATCCGCTACTTACAAATAGAGGATATTTTTTTTGGATATTTATTTTAAGTAATCTGAACTTTTAATTCATTTGGGCATTTTTTTGTTTCTGGACAAAATCCATTTTAATAAATATAATTTTTTATATATAATTTTATTATTTTGTATTACAGGTGGTTTTTGCACTACACATGGTATGAATGGTGAAGTGTGATTGATACTTGCAGCTGTATGAGCTTTTAATAATAGCAGTGGAATAAAAACTATTTTATTTATTCATTTTGGTTGGCGCTGTTGCTTTTCTTAGCGCACTTTGGTTATTATAAGTTTCTTCTTTCTGAAAAGTTGTTAGAGGCTTTCCTATTTTAAGTTGCTAACGCATCAGGAGGTTGATAGGTTAGATATTGTGTTTTTCCTTGATCCCCTCCTTTTCCTGCCCTGAGCAATCTATCTGCCACTATAAATTCACCCTTTAATTGGTCCTTGACAATCTGGCCCCACCTACCATAGCTTGGAAATCACACACTCATCCTCAGCCCTGGCATACTCCTCTGACACAATACCTACACAAATGTTCTCGTATTGCTGAGTGACACTGGAGATCATCTCAGAGTTCAGCTAACTTTCTTCACTACAAGTTCATCTTGAACTCCACTATTCTGCCCGTAATCTTTATAAGCAACATTTCTTCTCTACTTATCTCTACTCTTTCTTCAAACCCAAAACGTCTGTTCTCCACGTTCAATAATCTTCTCCGCCCACCCCACCTCCTAATACAACTTCTCTCTCAGCTCAAGATGTTGCCAGCCACTTCAATAACAAAATCAACTCCATCAGAAATAAAATAATCTCTCAGCATACTACCAGTCTCCCACCCCCTCAAAAGCTCACAATTATCCAAAACGCACATAGCCATAAATGTAGCTCTTTTGCCCCTGTTACAGAGGAAGAAGCTTCTCCACTTATACTGTCCTCTCACCTCACTAACTGTCCCCTCAACCCCATCCCCTCACAGCTACTCCCCTCCCTCTCTTCTACCCTAACCCATATACTCACACACATCTTCAACCTCTCCCCCAGCACCAGTATATTTCCCTCATCTCTAAAGCACACACTGGTCACACCTATCCTCAAAAAAACCTCTCGATCCAACCTCCCCATCCAACTACCGCCCTATTTCCCTACTCCCTCTTGCCTCAAAGCTTCTTGAAAAGCTAGTATATGCACAACTATCCCATTTTCTTACATTAAACTCCCTACTTGACCTACTGCAATCCGGATTTCGCCCCCATCACTCTACAGAGACAGCAATTGTTAAGGTTACCAACGACCTACTCACAGCAAAATCCAAAGGCCACTTCTCTCTGCTTATCCTCCTTATAATATCGACCACCCTCTTTTGCTTCAAACCCTCAAATCCTTCAGCATTTGTGACACAGCCCTCTTGTGGTTCTCTTCCTACCTGTCTAACCGTATCTTTAGTGTAGCCTTCTCTGGGGCTTTCTCTGCCTCGTTACCACTTTCTGTTGGGGTACCGCAAGGCTCTGTCCTCGGTCCCCTTCTCTTCTCAATCTACACATCATCATTAGGTTCCTTAATAAAGTCCAACAGGTTTCAATATCATTTGTATGCCGATGACAAGCAAATCTACCTCTCTGCACCAGACCTATCTCCTTCCTTGCTAACCCATGTCACTAACTGTCTTTCTCACATCTCATCTTGGATGTCCTCTCACTACCTTAAGCTAAATCTCTCCAAAACTCTGAGGAAGCGTTCTTGTGATACGCGCGTCAGGGGTCACTAGGAGAACCCGTGTCTCTCCTTTTTTTAAACTGCTTGCCTGATTCCTTGATTTAACCCATATCTCTACCTATTATGTGGATACACAGCAGTGCCAATATTTTCTATGTAAGTTACAATTAAAACAGCATACCAAAAGACAAAGTTGAGGAGCACATGAAGTAGGTAAAAAACTTTGTGTCTTTATTCCATCAATGTAAGGTTAAAAAAAACATCATGAAATACAACAGGGTAATAGAAGGCTTGTATACCCTTCACTCCTGAAACTAGCTGACGCATTTCAGCAATGAGCCGTAGTCTTAGCTATTCCTAATCATGTAGACCCACTTCCTTTAAAGAGGCTACTTTATTCTGATTGGTTAAAAACACTTAAATGTGAAGGGGATAAATATAAATGGGGGAGGTTTGTTCACCTATACCTTTCACTCAGGCTTAATGCTCATTAGAAGTAAACATATCACAATCGATTCAAAAAAGCTTTGATGCACATTGTTGAACAAAAACTTCTCCCATTTATTCAATTATAAAACAAATTTATAATGCCAATATATTGGTAAATGTTGTCTTCTCATTGTTTGATATGTATTGCAGACTTTTATATATGTTAATAGGATAGCTAGCGGACAATACATAATTTTGTATACAAATAAGACTTACAACCTCAGTGTTATACCACTATTTTTTATCACTTTTAAGATATTTCCAAGGTGCAAATTTAGATTTCTTGGTTGGAACCCTATAGCAACCTGAAGAAGAAAATAATAATAAACGTGTGTTGAATACAAATCCGGGGGCCAATTCCACTCACTATTGAGAAAATATTAAAATATGGATTCCTATCTAATTCATCTCCCTAATATAGGCTTTCACCACCAGTGATTAATGAGATCATATTCCGAATTAAGCCCCTTTGGGTATCTAGAATCCAGTTTGAATATCCAGTATATCTCTCTTTTTGATAGTAAGCTCTCTCTATCGCCCCTTCTGTCTCTCCAGTTATTGTGCTCTATTATGGTCCAACGTAAACTTTTGGATGATTTTTGGTGTAAATTTTTGAAATGCTGTATATGAGGTGTAGTTAAAATACCCTCTTTTATGTTATTAAGGTGTTCTCTAATGCGCACCCCTTTTCATGTGAGCCAAGTTGATCCCTGTTTTTTCTGTTTTTTAACTGTGTGGGTGCTAGTCTGTTTCCCAGGGTTAAACCCTTTCTATAGGCAAAGCTACAGCCTCTTTTTAGTTTCAACCAAACACTCATCTGTCGACTACAAAAGTGCAACTCTTGACAGGGCCCTCTACCCATTTGATCCCTATAAATGTTATCTTGTATTCCGCCTATTTTTAGAGCACTGCGGAATCTGTTGGTGCGCTACAAATACCTGATAATAATAATAATATAAAATATATAGTTATAAATAATTTCTTAGTGGCTGGTTATTGCACAAAGAGCATATACTATAGTATAATGTCTATATAAATATATTTGATAAAACAGTACTACTCTGTAGGGTAGGCTATTTAATCTAGCAGCACCTTTTCATTTTTATCCAAAATATATAGTAATAATGTATTATTGTCTGGCTATTGATAATGAGTGTGCTCCTGTCTTGGAGTGTGCTCCTGTCTTTCCTTTTTCTTTGCCAGGCATTTATTCCAATATTACAAAGTTCACACCATAGCACACAGTATACACAATCTCATAAACCTTTCTGCGTTTATCAGAATCTTAAAGGTTGTCTGTCAGTAGAAGCAAGACAGATGCTTCAGGAGCAGTATATTAGCCCATTGTGCCAAGCAGTCAGGAAGAAGTGGGAATTATTAAGCAGGTTTCCCCAGTCTCTGGTTTGGGCGATGAGGATATTATTGTGACACCCAGCATGTCTGCTATAGCCTTTCGTTTGGACCAGGAGGTAATTGATTATGAGCCTGAGGTGATAGTAGAGGAGGAGATAGTGGAGGAGGAGATTTTATTACAGGAGTTGTGCATGGAGGACAGCGGCACAAGTTCTTCCCTAGTTTTAGGCCACCTGCATTCTCTCTATCTCCATCACCACCATCATCTCCAGTTGTAGAGCAGCCAGTTACTACAGTAGCATCACCCAATTTATGTTTCAACGTTCACAAGTAGTGCAATCTCTGCCAGTACTAGCAGTTCCATCACTTTCACCACCACCACCACCACTAGCAGTTCCACCAGTAGAAAAGGAAAAAGTGTTCCAAATAGTGGTGCCTTATATAAAACCAGCATGAAGACCTGCTCAGCAGTAGGAGGACACTGGATATAGATACTTTGCTATGTTTGAATTGTGTGGGAAATAAGTTAGCCAAGGGAGAGTGTTGGGTCATCTTACCAGCTCCAGGATGAACCAACATCTCAGCACAAACCACAAGGCTGTGATATTGAGGGAAGAAAGTGTGTCCAGCAACAGCACAAGAATATTTTTAGCACAGATGGCACCTCCAGCAGTATTCAGGACAGGGGATAAGGTAATGATGACATTCAGTAGAGGCAGGTACCACCTTTAACATAAAAATGATGTTTGTTGTTGTTGTATTATTATTATTAGGATGACAAGAATATTGTGTGGTCAGCCCTGTCTACAGTAGCTCAGGAACTCATCTCTTGTTCCCCAACCAATGTGCAAAGTGAGCGAGTGTTTCCATCTTAATATGGGAAGAGTCCACAGCTGCATTCCTTACTTGTGGGAAATACTGAATCTGGCCACCAGGAAGCGGCAAAGACACCTTAGCCAAAAGCTTAAATACCTCCCCAACTTCCTCATAACCCCAGTCATTCTTTGCCTTTCATCACACGAGGTTGGCAGAGAAGTGTTAGAAGATTTCGGAGTAGTCTCTTATGGAGGGTAGTACTCTTCGAGATGGGACTGGAGTTTTAATTAGTCCTGTCAGCCTCTCAGTGAGAGCATGGATGAAAGTTAGAGTCCGGAGATGCAGGGAGCGTCTTTCTGTGAAACCATCCCGACTCATATAAACAGCTCCATAGGCAATCAGCGTTGACGAGTTTCGCTGCCTGCTTTCTTCACTCAAGTCCATGTCAGAAGCGATGCTACTATCTGTCACACTTGAAGGGCCGTGTTCCTGTTCCATGGCGTAGATTCTGGTAAGATCGTTTCATATTTTATACATGTATGATAACGCAAGAAGACAGGGTTCACAGTGTGACTCCTTTTATCTGTATAGAATAAAGGGTTAATATCTCTTTAGGGGATTATTGAACAGGGGGGGGATAATCTTATATGTTTATTTGATTTTATGCTGCTTTTATGTGTAAGATGTTATGGGCTCATAGACTGTTATGGAATATAGAGGTTTCACTTTCACTTTGAGAGCCATGCAGCTTACAAGCTTGGCGCGCTTTCTCATAGCAGGGACGGTCCTGCATTGTGCACCATGTGTTTCATTCCCTTTTTTCTGACCGGGTGTCTATCAGAGAGGAGTCATATATCTCTGTACTGTCTGGGTCCTAGGAGTTGGTGAGTGCCCCAGCCATTGGGGTATAAGGGTGCCGTTTAAAAAAAAAAAAAAAAAAGATGTTTTATTTTTCTAGTTCTCCGGTTATTGCACTAGCTATGGAGGATTCTGTTACTTTAGAGGGCACTCCCTCTATTCCTAATGAGTCATTCCTGTTTATATGGTGACAAGGCCTTAGTTCCGCCCTCTCAATTATGTTCCATATGCCTTGATAATGTGATAATATCAAACATGTTTGATACCACGGAGCCGTCCACCTCTGAGGAGTTGTCGTCCAGTGAGGTGCGTACCCTACATTCTTATATCTCTACACATGCAGTTTTCCCATAGCATTGCTGAACCTCCATCTGGAGGGGGCCTTTTTCCACCAGACGTTACTGCGCAGTTCAGACGTCTGTGTCTGCTGCCTTTAATGCTTTACCCTGCCCTGCTAAGCACAAGCGAAAGGTTACATATTGCGCTCCTTCCCAGAGTACATCAGATAATTTATTGGATTTAACTGAGGGTTATCCGAGGATGAAGTTCTTTCTGAGACTTCAGAGTATGAACATTCTGGGTCGGAGTCTGCTGCCTCTAAACCTCGGGCCGGGAGGAACCAGACTTTAGTTTAGGAATTGCGCTTTCATCTGAAGGAACTTTTTGGTGAATTCACAGGTTCCAGAGGCCAAATGCCTGATGAACCTGGATAGAATTTAAGGACAGGGTGGTACCTTATCCTTCCCCGCTCCTGTTAGATGGCAAAAATTATTAAGAATGAATGGGAAAGGATTGGATTCCTTTTTCCCCTCTTCTTCCTTTAACAAATTGACCCCGGACCTGGACTCTCAATGGAGTTGTGAGGTTCCGTCCCTAAATGTGATGGCGTTATCTTCACTCTTGCTAAACTTACTACTATCACACTTGAGTATAGTTCTTCATTTGAAGAGCCCATGGATGAAAGATGGAAACTCTGTTAAGAAAGATGTTTCAACATACAGGATATTTGTTTCAACCGGCAGCGGGTGTTGCCACGGTTACTGGAGAAACTACCTTCTGGTGTGACTCCTTATAAGATTTGATCGGGGTGGAGGATCGTCTCGACATTACTCAGAAAAGATTTACAGCCTTGAGGGTTGTTAATTCTTTTATTTGTGCTGCTATTAGGCAGTTTATTCCCTTGGATGCTATGGCTTCAGCTTTTTCTGTTCAGGCCCGTCGGGCTCTGGCTGAAGTCATGGTCTGCGGATATGACTTCTAAGTCTAGACTTCTTCCCTCCCTTTAAGGGAATGATTTTGTCTGGTCCTGGACTCAATTTTCTCCATGGTCACAGGGGGCAAGGGTGCCCTCCTACCGCAAGAGTATATAAACTAATCTAAGGGACGATTTTCGTTCTGATAAAGCCCATGTCAGCAGTCCTCAACTAATCTAGAGCAAACCAAGAGCTCTTGGAAGCCAACTCAGTTCTGGAATAAAACTAAGCAGAGCATGAAGCCCGCTGAGTCTACGTCGGCATGAATGGGCGGTCACGGGTCCACTTCTGGATCGTGTAGGGGGCAGTATGTCGCTCTTTTCAGTCGTTTGGTTCAGGGAGGTGCAGGATCCATGGGTCCTGGAGGTCATAGCTCAGGGTTACAAGATAGGTTTTAAGTCTCAGCCACCCAAGGGCAGACTCCTCCTGTCTTTCTGACCAGAAAGGAGGGAAGCCTTTCTTGGGTGTGTACGGGATCTGTCCTCTAGGAGTTATTGTTCCGGTGCCTATTGCAGTGAGATGTTTGGGATACTATTCAACCTTTTTATGGTCACTAAGAAGGAGAGAACTTTCCGTCCGATTCTGGACCTAAAGTGCTTAAGCAGGTTTTTAAATGTCCCCTCATTTAAAATGGAGACAATAAGGTCCATTCTTCCTCTCGTTTGAGAGGGGTAGTTCATGACCACAATAGATCCCTTCTCGTACCAATCCTCAAAGACCACTTCCAGTTCCTAAGGTTTGCATTCCTGGACCAGCACTTCCAGTTTATTGCCCTTCTGATTGGTCTAGCTAAAGAAATGTTTCAAAGAGTGGACCATTCGGAATATCTCCTCTGTCTTCTTCGATCCCATGGATGGCAGATAATCTAGAGAGAGTTCTCTTTTATCAAGTACCAGGGTAGAATTCTCGGGTACTATAATAGTCTCCATGGACATGATAATATTTCTAACAGACCAGAGACATTGCAAGCTAGCTTCAACATGTCTTGCCCTCCAGATCTTCTTAAGGCCATCTGTGGCTCGGTGTATGGAGGTGGTCTCATGGTGTCCAGCTTGGACATCATTTCCTTTGCCAGGTTTCAACTCAGACTGATGCAACTGCGCATGCTGAACTAGTGAAACCGCGATCATTCGGATCTGTCTCAACAGATTTCTCTGGAAAACCAATCGGAAGAACCGCTCTCTTGGTGGTTTTGTCCAGATCACTTGTCCTGAAGGACTTCCGTCTCAAGAACATCCTGGGTGATTGTGACTATGGTTGCGAGTCTGTCAGGATGGGTAGCTGTTTGGGATGCCAGGAAGGCACAGGGCCTCTGGTCTCAGGAGGTAAAGCTCCCTCCTGATCTCATTTTGGTTCTTTGCCTTGGTTACGAAGGATATGGTTCGCGGATCTAGTGGGGATGTCATCATCTCCTCCGTGGAAGTTACCTTGTTGCAGGGATCTGCTGACCAAGGTCTCTTTGTTCATCAATGTCTAGATTCTCTGATGCTGACTGCATGGAGATTGAACGCTTAATCCTAGCCAACAGAGGGTTTTCTGAGAGAATTATTTTTACTCTCATTCAAGCTTGTAAACTGGTTGCTCGTCACATCTATCATAAGGTGTGGAGGACCTACTTATTCTGTTCTCCAGGATGAACTAAGGGCTTTTCTGCAAGTCCCCTGTAGGGACAGTTTTCGGCCCTGTCTGTGTTACTGCACAAGACGTTTGCAGAGCTTACAGATGTGCAGCCATTTGTTAAGGCTCTGCTGGGATCAGACCTGTGTTTAGATCTAAGGCTCCTCCTTGGAGTTTAAATCTTGTCCTTAAGGGTTTGCAACGGGCTCCGTTGAAGCCTATGCATAAAGTAGACATTAAATTGTTGTCTTGGAAGTATCTGTGATTGCTGCCTTGCAATGCATCCCTCCTTATCTGGCTTTTCATGCCAATAAGGCTGTTCTACGAACCAAGTTAGGTTTTCTTCCTTAGGTTGTGTCAATTCGCAACATCAATCAAGATATTGTGGTTCCTTTCTTATGTCCTAATCCTTCTTCGTCGAAGGAACGTTTACAACGTATTTCTGGATGTGGTTTGTGCCTTGAAGTTCTATCTTCGGGCCACGAAGGAATTTAGACAAACCTGTTTCTCTGTTTGTTCTCTTTTCAAGGAAGCGTAGGGGTCTGAGGGCCTCTTTGACTCCCTTATCTTTTTTTCTGAGGAGTGTCAGCCATTTAGCATAGAAACGACGGGACATAAGGCTCCTTTTAGGATTACAGCTCATTCTACGAGAGCAGTGGTTTCCTCTTGGGCCTTCAAAAATGAGGCCTCTATGGATCAGATTTGTATGGCGGCTATCTGGTTCTCCCTACATACTTTTTAAAAAATGTTACAAGTTTAATGTTTTTGCTTCTGCTGAAGCAGCCTTCGGGAGAAATGTTTTGCAGGCTGTGGTGCCCTCAGATTAGGGTCCGCCTCTCTTTTTTCCCTCCCGTTAGCATTCCGTGTACTCTAGAGCTTGGGTATATGTTTCCCACAAGTAAGTAATGCAGCTGTGGACTCTTCCCATATTAAAATGGAAAACATAAATTATGCTTACTTGATAATTTAATTTCCATCTGTATGGGAGGAAGAGTCCACAGCTCCCGCCCGTGTGTTCTCTGATGGGCGGCCCTAAATTTGAAATTTTTTCTTCTGGCACCTTTTTCACCCTGATATATCTCCTACTGTTCCTTGTTCCCTCCGCAGAATGACTGGGGTTATGAGGAAGTGGGGGAGGTATTTAAGCCTTTGGCTGGGGTGTGTTTGGCTGGTGGCCAGGTTCAGTATTTCCCATACAGATGGAAATGAAATGATCAGGTAAGCATAATTTATGTTTTTCATTAGCTGGCTTATGTTTTTCAAAATACTGAACCCTCAGCAAATGTTAAATTCTGCCTTTTAGAGCTAGGTTTGCCTACCCTGAGCTTTGATGCTGATTGATTTTAAAAAGTTTTGAAATATTGCTGCTGAGCTGCACCTGCTAAATTCTCTGCTGCTGCTGCACTCCTAGACTCCGCTGTTGCTACAGCATTAAAGTCTCCTTCAGTACAGTTTTTTCTGCTCTTTCTGCTCTGTAGCGGTCACTAGTCAATGTCAAATTCTTAGGAAACAGCTAGCTGTTGTGACCAAGGGGTAGATTTATCATACCCCGGGCAGACATGATTCACTATAGCGAATCATGTCCACCCTGCATCGCTAAATGCCAACAGCATACGCTGTCAGCATTTAACATTGCACAAGCAGTTCTAGTGAACTGCTTGTGCAATGCCGTCCCCTGTAGATTGGCGGCCAATCGGCCATTAGCAGGGGGTGTCAATCAACCCAGCGGACGAGTTAAAGTGCAGCGGTCTTAACTCCTATGTCCGGTAAGCCTGAAGGCTCATGCGGAAACAGCTGTATACGGCCCCATTAGGGCCATGATAAATCAACCCCCAAGGCTCTATAGGTGAATGTTTTATCGTCTTCCTTGGATGCGTATTTTTGGGGTTTGTGTACTATAATCAAAGGCCTACTTTAGTAAATCTGATGCCTGCTGCTGCCTCTTCTGCTTCTCCCCTCCCTGCTATGTGGTGGTCATCAGTCAATGCCAGATCCTTAGGGAACAGCTCACTAGCAAGGGACTAGTAAGCATGTGTTTATTTCTCTTCCTTGGAGGTTTTTTCAATTTATGAAACTTTCCTGCCTGCTGCTGATGCTCCTTCTCCTGCCCTTCCTACTCTGTGGTGGTCATTATCAGGCAATGCCAAAATCTTTAGGGGACAGCTAGCTGCTGTCTCCAAAGGACTTGAAAGCAATGTTTGTTCTCCTTACTTTGAGGCATATTTACTGTATGGGGTTTGTGTACTATAATCAGGGGCCTACTTCAGTAACTCTGTGTCTGCTGCTATAGCTACTGCGCCTGCCCTTCCTGCTCTGAGGTGATCATAATCAGTCAAAACCAAGGGAACAGCTAGCGGCTTTGTTCAAGGGACTAGTAGACACGTGTTTGTTCAACTTCCTTGAAAATGTATTTAATTTATGAGGTTTGTATACTATAATCAGAGGAATACTTTAGTAACACTGCTGCATGCTGCTGCCTCTCCTGCTCCCTGCCCTTTCTTTCTCTGTGGTGGACATCTGTCAATACCTAATCCTTAGGGGGCTATGCAACTAGTCCCTGTGTCCAAGGGAGAAGTAGGCACGTGCTTATTCACTTTCCTTGGAGATGTATTCATTTATGGAGTTTGTGTACTATAATCAGAGGCCTATTTCAGTAACTCTGCTGCCTGCAGCTAATCCGGCTCTTGCCTTTCATGCTCTATGGTGGTCATCATCAGTCAATGCCAGTTCCTTAGGGGACAGCTAGCCGCTCTGTTCTAGGGACTATTAGGCATGTGTTTGTTTGCCTTCCTTGGGGGGTGTTTAACCCCTTAACGACCGACGACGTATGCCATACGTCCTCAAAAAAAAAGCACTTAACAACCGAGGACGTATGGCATACGTCGTCGGTTAAACAGAGCACTGGAAGCGATTGAAATCGCTTCCAGCTGCTCTAACAGTATTGCAGGCTTGCCTTGAGGTCTAGGCATCCTGCAATACTGTTCCCGAGTGCCGGGACCGGATTGATCACTCCCCCACGAGTGATCACTTCCGGTTTCGCTCCACGTGGAGCCCGGCAGTGTTTCAGAGCATCGGAAGCGATCGGACACGCTTCCGATGCTCTGCTTGTGTGCTAAGTGCCTCGGTGGGTCGAGGCACTTAGTTAGTTATAAAATAAAAGTAAAAAATTTTAAAAAAAAAACGTATAAAATAAAAAAAAAAAGCCCTAAATAGCCCCCCCCCTTCACTAGGCATCCAAGATGGCGATGCCCAGTGCATCACGGGGCCTCTGGGGGTGTCCCTAGCCTGCCTCATCATAGGGGCAAGCTAGGGTCACCCAATCTGAGCCTCCCACCCAAAAAAAATAAATAATAATAAAATACCCCATTTGTCTGATCATGTCAATATTTGTAAATATTGACTCTGATCAGTGTGGATCTCCCTCCCTCTCCTCACTTGCGATTTTGTTGGAGAGAGAGAGAGACCTGTATTTTAGCAGAGAGAGATTTAATTCTTTTATTTGTTAAAAAAATATAGAACCAAAGGCTCTTTTCAGAGCCATTAACCCCTAGCATTTTTTTAGGGGTTAATTTTTTGTTGTTGTAATTTTTTAAAAATCCAGAGGCTCTTTTCAGAACCATTTAGTTAATTTAATTTTCAGAGCCATTAACCCCTAGCTTGCCAGTGATCGCTATAAATCACTGGCAGTAGCATAGCTGTACTTTTTTGCTGTCTGTGCATTTTTTTAGGGGTTAATTTTGTTGTTGTAATTTTTTAAAAATCCAGAGGCTCTTTTCAGAACCATTTAGTTAATTTAAATTAATTTTCAGAGCCATTAACCCCTAGCTTGCCAGTGATCGCTATAAATCACTGGCAGTAGCATAGTTGTACTTTTTTGCTGTCTGTGCATTTTTTTAGGGGTTAATTTTGTTGTTGTAATTTTTTAAAAATCCAGAGGCTCTTTTCAGAACCATTTAGTTAATTTAATTTAATTTTCAGAGCCATTAACCCCTAGCTTGCCAGTGATCGCTATAAATCACTGGCAGTAGCATAGCAGTACTTTTTTGCTAGTTTATTTAGTTAATTAATTTAGTTAATTAATTTAATTTAAAAAAATTTAGTACATTTTTTCTGTGACAGATACAAAAATGTCACAGAAAATATATAGTGCTGAGGAGGCGTATGCCATCCTTGCGTCAGAGTCAGATGCCTCTATGTCTGACTCAGACCCCAATTTTGACCCTGCCATATGCTCAGATACATCACTAGATGCAGTCTCAACTGATAGTGATGTATCTGTGGCTGCTAGACCCCCTACCAGCCCCCCTGCTAGCCCCCCTGCCAGAAGGAGCTGCCATTGCTGCTGAAGAGTGGGTAACACTTCATCTCCAGAGACCAGATATCCCACCCTTGACAGCAAATGCTGGCATAAATATAGATGTGGCAGGTTTTAGCCCCCAGCAGTTTCTGGAAGTGTTTCTGGGCAATGATGTATTGGGGAACATTGTCGCCCAAACTAATTTATATGCCCATCAGTTCCGTGCTGCAAAGCCTGGAACATATTTGGCAAAGCAGCAATGGGCCCCCATCAATGTGCCAGAATTCAAAAAATTCTGGGCATTGACCATGCTGATGGGCATCATAAAGAAACCCTCCATTCGCTCCTACTGGAGTACTAGCCCCATCTGCTCTACCCCCATTTTCTCCCAGATTATGTCGAGGAAGAGGTATGAAATGATTCTGCATTTCATGCACTTCAGCGACAACAGCCTGTGCCCCCCTAGGGAGCATCCCCAATTTGACAGGCTGTATAAAATCCGCCCCCTGATAACCCACTTTTCTGCCAGGTTTGCAGAGGCTTATACACCTGGAAGGAATATATGCGTTGATGAATCCCTAATGAAGTATAAGGGAAGGCTGGGATTCAAGCAGTTTATTCCTTCCAAGCGCTCCAGATATGGGGTAAAGGTGTATAAGCTCTGTGACAACGAGAATGGGTATACTCAGGCCTTCCGGGTGTATGAGGGAAAGGATAGCCAACTTGACCCTCCAGGTTGCCCAGAACATATGGGAACCACTGGCAAGATTGTCTGGGACCTGATATTACCCCTAATGAACAAAGGGTATCACTTGTACGTAGACAATTTTTATACAAGTGTCCTTTTGTTCAAGCTACTGTATTGCTTTGATACAGTAGCTTGCGGTACAATTAAAAAGAACCGCGCAGGTTTCCCAGGATAGCTTGTACGCACCCGGCTACGAAGGGGGGAGACCTCAGCTCTGCGCCAAGAGGAGCTGTTGGCACTTAAGTACAGAGACAAGAAGGATGTATACCTTCTTACCACCATCCACACAGAGAGGACGGTGGCGGTTTCTGTACGTGGCAGAGCTGAGATCATAAGAAAGCCAGTGTGCATCAAGTCTTATAACCGGCATATGGGTGGGGTTGATCTGGCTGATCAGCTGCTGCAGCCCTACCTAATTATGCGGAAGACAAGGGCCTGGTACAAAAAGGTTGCAATTTACCTAATGCAGATTGCAACCCACAACGCTTTTTTGTTGTTCAAAAAAGCAAACCCCAGAGTTAAAAAGACTTTTTTACAGTTTCAGCTCCAGATTATTACGGGGATTTTGTACCATGATGCACCTGCTCCCCGGGCGGTGATGGGAGAGAGCAGAGTTGGGGCTACCCATTTTATTTTTAAAATCCCCCCTACTGCCGCAAAGCAGAAACCACAAAAAAAATGCAGAGTCTGTACCAAGAGGGGGAAGAGAAGGGACACCATATATCACTGTCCTGATTGCCCTGGACAGCCTGCACTCTGCATTGGGGACTGCTTCAAGCGGTACCATACAATGGTCAATTTTAAAAAAATAAATACATTTGCTGTTATATATATATATATTTTTTTTTGGTTATGTTTACAGTTAGATGTTTTTTTGTTTTTTTTACTTTTACTGTGCCAGATTTTTACATTTCACTACTCTATTTTTTTCTAAAATTGGGCCTGTTTTTTTTTTAACCAAAACCCCTGTCAAACCTATGCATGGGGGACATAGGTGTTCTCAGGGTGCCTTGCAGAAAACAACCTGAAGTATGTTTTTGTAATAACTTACATTGCTTTTTGACTATGATTTAGGAGAAATTGTTGTAAGTTATTGCAAAAGAATACTTCAGGTTGTCTTCTGCAAGGCACCCTGAGTACACCTATGCCCCCCATGCATAGGTTTGCCAGGATTTTGGGAAGGTTATGTTACAATTTTATGACTTGTGATTTTAGTTATTAAAAATGAGAGTATTTCTTCTGATAGGCCTATCTTTAGTTTGGGGCCTATCGCATACCCCACTTTTATTTATTGCATTCAAAGTGTATATTTTTTAAATGTTGACACCTCAAGGTATTGTATATGGTGTGCTTTGATGCCTTTGAAGCAACCGTTTTAGCCCAAAAAATTGGAGAAAGTGTATGGTGGTAATTTTTCAATTTTCATTTTTACAGACACATTGCTTTTTGACTATGATTTAGGAGAGACTGTTGTGTCTGTAAAAATGAAAATTGAAAAATTACCACCATACACTTTCTCCAATTTTTTGTGCTAAAACGGTTGCTTCAAAGGCATCAAAGCACACCATATACAATACCTTGGGGTGTCAACATTTAAAAAATATACACTTTGAATGCAATAAATAAAAGTGGGGTATGCGATAGGCCCCAAACTAAAGATAGGCCTATCAGAAGAAATACTCTCATTTTTAATAACTAAAATCACAAGTCATAAAATTGTAACATAACCTTCCCAAAATCCTGGCAAACCTATGCATGGGGGGCATAGGTGTACTCAGGGTGCCTTGCAGAAAACAACCTAAAGTATTCTTTTGCAATAACTTACAACAATCTCTCCTAAATCATAGTCAAAAAGCAATGTGTCTGTAAAAATGAAAATTGAAAAATTACCACCATACACTTTCTCCAATTTTTTGGGCTAAAACGGTTGCTTCAAAGGCATCAAAGCACACCATATACAATACCTTGGGGTGTCAACATTTAAAAAATATACACTTTGAATGCAATAAATAAAAGTGGGGTATGCGATAGGCCCCAAACTAAAGATAGGCCTATCAGAAGAAATACTCTCATTTTTAATAACTAAAATCACAAGTCATAAAATTGTAACATAACCTTCCCAAAATCCTGGCAAACCTATGCATGGGGGCATAGGTGTACTCAGGGTGCCTTGCAGAAAACAACCTGAAGTATTCTTTTGCAATAACTTACAACAATCTCTCCTAAATCATAGTCAAAAAGCAATGTGTCTGTAAAAATGAAAATTGAAAAATTACCACCATACACTTTCTCCAATTTTTTGGGCTAAAACGGTTGCTTCAAAGGCATCAAAGCACACCATATACAATACCTTGGGGTGTCAACATTTAAAAAATATACACTATGAATGCAATAAATAAAAGTGGGGTATGCGATAGGCCCCAAACTAAAGATAGGCCTATCAGAAGAAATACTCTAATTTTTAATAACTAAAATCATGTAACATAACCTTCCCAAAATCCTGGCAAACCTATGCATGGGGGACATAGGTGTACTCAGGGTGCCTTGCAGAAAACAACCTGAAGTATTCTTTTGCAATAACTTACAACAGTCTCTCCTAAATCATAGTAAAAAAGCAATGTGTCTGTAACAATGAAAATTGAAAAATTACCACCATATACTTTCTCCAATTTTTTGGGCTAAAACGGTTGCATCAAAGTCATCAAACCACTCCATGTATAATACCTTGGAGTGTCAACTTTTTAAATATAATCACATTTATGGAAAACAAATAAATTGGGGTATTTTAAAAGACCCCCAAAAAAGACGATAGGCAAAGAAAATATGTTAAATGTGAAAAAAAATCACAAACACATGTCAGACATTTGGCATTGCACCGCCCAAACAAGCCAAAAAAACCTATGCATAGGTGGTATCACTGAACTCAGGAGATGTTGGTGAACATATATTGGTGTCTTCTTTGGTAGTAACACATAACAGGAGCTGTGAATCCATGTCTAAAGTACAATGTATGTGAAAAATAACACAAAAAAATGAATGCCCAATAGTTTGACAAAGACTAGTGGTTGAATTAGTGTATGGAAAGTGTTAAAATACCTGCATTTGAAATACCCTAGGATGTCTACTTTTCAAAAATATATGGTTTTATGGGGGTAAATTACATTGGCCGGCTTCAGAAATGTCTTAAATAGAACATGGGTGCATGGGATGTGAAAATGGGAAGTGTAAAAAATGGAATGCGCTTCCTAAAAATAAGGCCTGCTAGCCCCCGGAGAACCCAACACACCTATACATGGGTGGTATCACTGTACTCAGGAGATGTTGTTGAACACATATTGAGGTGTTTTTTGGCAGTAACACATAACAGGAGCTGAGAATCCATGCCTAAAGTACAATGTGTGTGAAAAATAACACAAAAAAATGACTACCCAAAAGTTTAACAAAGACTGGTGGTTAAATAAGTTCATGGAAAGTGTGAAAATACCAGCATTTCAAATACCCTAGGGGGTCTACTTCTCAAAAATATATGGTTTTATGGGGGTAAATTTCATTGGCCGGTTTCAGAAATGTCCCAAATAGGACATGGGTGCATAATGACCGATGTGAAAATTCCAAATTGAAAAACTGGAATGCGCTTCCTAAAAATAAGGCCTTCTAGCCCCCAGAGAACCCAACACACCTATACATGGGTGGTATCACTGTACTCAGGAGATGTTTTTGAACACATATTGAGGTGTTTTTTGGCAGTAACACATAACAGGAACTGAGAATCCATGCCTAAAGTACAATGTGTGTGAAAAATAACACAAAAAAATGACTACCCAAAAGTTTGACAAAGACTGGTGGTTAAATAAGTTCATGGAAAGTGTGAAAATACCAGCATTTCAAATACCCTAGGGGGTCTACTTCTCAAAAATATATGGTTTTATGGAGGTAAATTTCATTGGCCGGCTTCAGAAATGTCCCAAATAGGACATGGGTGCATGATGACCGATGTGAAAATTCCAAGTTGAAAAACTGGAATGCGCTTCCTAAAAATAAGGCCTTCTAGCCCCCAGAGAACCCAACACACCTATACATGGGTGGTATCACTGTACTCAGGAGATGTTGTTGAACACATATTGAGGTGTTTTTTGGCAGTAACACATAACAGGAACTGAGAATCCATGCCTAAAGTACAATGTGTGTGAAAAATAACACAAAAAAATGACTACCCAAAAGTTTGACAAAGACTGGTGGTTAAATAAGTTCATGGAAAGTGTGAAAATACCAGCATTTCAAATACCCTAGGGGGTCTACTTCTCAAAAATATATGGTTTTATGGGGGTAAATTTCATTGGCCGGCTTCAGAAATGTCCCAAATAGGACATGGGTGCATGATGACCGATGTGAAAATTCCAAGTTGAAAAACTGGAATGCGCTTCCTAAAAATAAGGCCTTCTAGCCCCCAGAGAACCCAACACACCTATACATGGGTGGTATCACTGTACTCAGGAGATGTTGTTGAACACATATTGAGGTGTTTTTTGGCAGTAACACATAACAGGAACTGAGAATCCATGCCTAAAGTACAATGTGTGTGAAAAATAACACAAAAAAATGACTACCCAAACGTTTGACAAAGACTGGTGGTTAAATAAGTTCATGGAAAGTGTGAAAATACCAGCATTTCAAATACCCTAGGGGGTCTACTTCTCAAAAATATATGGTTTTATGGGGGTAAATTTCATTGGCCGGTTTCAGAAATGTCCCAAATAGGACATGGGTGCATAATGACCGATGTGAAAATTCCAAATTGAAAAACTGGAATGCGCTTCCTAAAAATAAGGCCTTCTAGCCCCCAGAGAACCCAACACACCTATACATGGGTGGTATCACTGTACTCAGGAGATGTTTTTGAACACATATTGAGGTGTTTTTTGGCAGTAACACATAACAGGAACTGAGAATCCATGCCTAAAGTACAATGTGTGTGAAAAATAACACAAAAAAATGACTACCCAAAAGTTTGACAAAGACTGGTGGTTAAATAAGTTCATGGAAAGTGTGAAAATACCAGCATTTCAAATACCCTAGGGGGTCTACTTCTCAAAAATATATGGTTTTATGGAGGTAAATTTCATTGGCCGGCTTCAGAAATGTCCCAAATAGGACATGGGTGCATGATGACCGATGTGAAAATTCCAAGTTGAAAAACTGGAATGCGCTTCCTAAAAATAAGGCCTTCTAGCCCCCAGAGAACCCAACACACCTATACATGGGTGGTATCACTGTACTCAGGAGATGTTGTTGAACACATATTGAGGTGTTTTTTGGCAGTAACACATAACAGGAACTGAGAATCCATGCCTAAAGTACAATGTGTGTGAAAAATAACACAAAAAAATGACTACCCAAAAGTTTGACAAAGACTGGTGGTTAAATAAGTTCATGGAAAGTGTGAAAATGCCAGCATTTCAAATACCCTAGGGGGTCTACTTCTCAAAAATATATGGTTTTATGGGGGTAAATTTCATTGGCCGGCTTCAGAAATGTCCCAAATAGGACATGGGTGCATGATGACCGATGTGAAAATTCCAAGTTGAAAAACTGGAATGCGCTTCCTAAAAATAAGGCCTTCTAGCCCCCAGAGAACCCAACACACCTATACATGGGTGGTATCACTGTACTCAGGAGATGTTGTTGAACACATATTGAGGTGTTTTTTGGCAGTAACACATAACAGGAACTGAGAATCCATGCCTAAAGTACAATGTGTGTGAAAAATAACACAAAAAAATGACTACCCAAACGTTTGACAAAGACTGGTGGTTAAATAAGTTCATGGAAAGTGTGAAAATACCAGCATTTCAAATACCCTAGGGGGTCTACTTCTCAAAAATATATGGTTTTATGGGGGTAAATTTCATTGGCCGGTTTCAGAAATGTCCCAAATAGGACATGGGTGCATAATGACCGATGTGAAAATTCCAAGTTGAAAAACTGGAATGCGCTTCCTAAAAATAAGGCCTTCTAGCCCCCAGAGAACCCAACACACCTATACATGGGTGGTATCACTGTACTCAGGAGATGTTTTTGAACACATATTGAGGTGTTTTTTGGCAGTAACACATAACAGGAACTGAGAATCCATGCCTAAAGTACAATGTGTGTGAAAAAATAACACAAAAAAATGACTACCCAAAAGTTTGACAAAGACTGGTGGTTAAATAAGTTCATGGAAAGTGTGAAAATACCAGCATTTCAAATACCCTAGGGGGTCTACTTCTCAAAAATATATGGTTTTATGGGGGTAAATTTCATTGGCCGGCTTCAGAAATGTCCCAAATAGGACATGGGTGCATGATGACCGATGTGAAAATTCCAAGTTGAAAAACTGGAATGCGCTTCCTAAAAATAAGGCCTTCTAGCCCCCAGAGAACCCAACACACCTATACATGGGTGGTATCACTGTACTCAGGAGATGTTGTTGAACACATATTGAGGTGTTTTTTGGCAGTAACACATAACAGGAACTGAGAATCCATGCCTAAAGTACAATGTGTGTGAAAAATAACACAAAAAAATGACTACCCAAAAGTTTGACAAAGACTGGTGGTTAAATAAGTTCATGGAAAGTGTGAAAATACCAGCATTTCAAATACCCTAGGGGGTCTTCTTCTCAAAAATATATGGTTTTATGGGGGTAAATTTCATTGGCCGGCTTCAGAAATGTCCCAAATAGGACATGGGTGCATGATGACCGAAGTGAAAATTCCAAGTTGAAAAACTGGAATGCGCTTCCTAAAAATAAGGCCTTCTAGCCCCCAGAGAACCAAACACACCTATACATGGGTGGTATCACTGTACTCAGGAGATGTTGTTGAACACATATTGAGGTGTTATTTTGGCAGTAACACATAACAGGAACTGAGAATCCATGCCTAAAATACAATGTGTGTGAAAAATAGCACAAAATAATGACTACCCAAAAGTTTGACAAAGACTGGTGGTTGAATTAGTGCATGGAAAGTGTTAAAATACAAGCATTTGAAATACCCTAGGGTGTCTACTTTTCAAAAATATATGGTTTGATGGGGGTAAATTCCATTGACCAGCTTCAGAAATGCCCCAAATAGGACATGGGTGCATGATGACCGATGTGAAAATTCCAAGTTGAAAAACTGGAATGCGCTTCCTAAAATTAAGGCTTTTTAGCCCCCAGAGAACCCGACACACCTATACATGGGTGGTATCACTATACTCAGGAGATGTTGTTGAACACATATTGAGGTGTTTTTTGGCAGTAACACATAACAGGAACTGAGAATCCATGCCTAAAGTACAATGTGTGTGAAAAATAACACAAAGCAATGACTACCCAAAAGTTTGACAAAGACTGGTGGTTGAATTAGTGCATGGAAAGTGTTAAAATACCAGCATTTGAAATACCCTAGGGTGTCTACTTTCAAAAATATATGGTTTTATGGGGGTAAATTCCATTGGCCAGCTTCAGAAATGTCCCAAATAGGACATGGGTGCATGATGACCGATGTGAAAATTGCAAGTTGAAAAACTGGAATGCGCTCTCTAAAAATAAGAGCTTTTAGTCCCCCGAGAACCCGACACACCAATACATGGGTGGTATCACTGTACCTAGGAGATGCTGCTGAAGACATATTAGGGTGTTATTTGGCAGTAACCCTTAATATTATCAGTAAATGTATTCTTAAATTGCTCTTTTGTCAAAAAATCTAATTATTTTTTTTCCCCCCCAAACTTTGGCATAGATTGGTGGTAAAATGGTTGCATGAAAAAAGTCAAAATACCCCAAGTTTAATACCTTAGGTTGTCTTCTTTTAAAAAATATATACATTTGAAGGGTTATTCAGGGATTCCTGACAGATATTGGTGTTACAATGTAACTATCGCCAATTTTGAAAAAACATGGTTTTGAAATAGCAAAGTGCTACTTGTACTTATTGGCCTATAACTTACAAAAAAAGCAAAGAACATGTAAACATTGGGTATTATAAACTCAGGACAAAATTTAGAAACTGTTTAGCATTGGTATTTTATGGTGGTTGTAGATGTGTAAGAGATTTTGGGGCTCAAAGTTAGAAAAAGTGCATTTTTTTCATTTTTTTCCTCATATTTCTTTTTTTTTTATAGTAAATTATAAGATATGATAAAAATAATGCTATCTTTAGAAAGTCCATTTAATGGCGAGAAAAACGGTATATAATATGTGTGGGGTACAGTAAATGAGTAAGAGGAAATAAACAGTTAAACACAAACATCGCAGAAATGCAAAAATAGCCTTGGTCCCAGATGGTCAACAAATTGAAAAGTGGTCTGGTCACTAAGGGGTTAAATATGGTGTATTTGTGTACTATAATCAGAGGACTACTTCAGTAACACTGCTGTCTGCTGCTGCTGCTCCTTCCCTTCCTGTTCTATGGTGGTCAACAGTCACTGCCAAATCCTTAGGGAACCGTTATCTTTGTTTGCTTGGTCTTTTATCTTCATTTGTTTCTGGGCTTTACCTAGTGATGTCATAGAGGCCTGGAGGGGTGGGGCCCACCAATAAACTAACCAAATTAATAAGCAAATTCTTACGTATTTCTGCAGACCGAACTGCCTTATCAAGATGCTTACTACAAGTGATTTAAGCCTTTTTATAGGAATAACCTCAAGTAAAAGGTAAATGATTGGTGAATTGTATAAGCCAATGAGGTACTATGGGTGTATATCAATTATCACCTATTAATTATTTAGAGTGTACCAATTTGCCAATCTTTTTTAAAGGTATATGAGATTGCCAAAAAACAATATATATGACTTATTACATACGATGTTATAATCCACTTAACATAACACAAATATGAAATATAAAGTAATATACCTAGTGTACAAAATATATAGGGTTTCTAAATTTCCATAAACCTATAAATGAAATGTGATCGTGAACCAGTGCAGACAACCTAAAATAAAAATAAACTGTTAAAAAAGCAATTGAAACTAGTTCATGATACTAGCGAATGTTGTGATATATATTATTCAGCATCAATGTATACACCAATCTTGGGGTTGCTTAAATGAATCTATTTATTTTATAGTGATATTTATAAAATTAACGAAACTAAATACTCTAATAGTGTATATGAAAAAGTCTAAAAAAATACTAAAAAAAATGCAAAGCATGTAATTATAATAATACATGGATATCTATAAACATAATACTAGATATATGTATCTTACAAAAAAAAAATGTTACACATATTTTGTAGAATACAAGAAATAGTAGATAAATGTGTGATGATGTCAAAAGGAGTGTTATCATATAACAAATGGTATATATAACCAACTTAAGTGAATAATACAATTAAATAGTGGAGGCTAATGATGCAATAAAGAATGCAATTTTAATATGCTCCATCATGATATATAGTGAATACAGTAATATTCATGTGGCAAAAAAATATTAACCCACGTGTTGCCTGGTGAAATCCTAAATTCTTAGATAAAGGACAATATTAATACTAAGTCCTAAAGCATATATGAGTCCATCAGGATGTAGTGTTCTAAAATTGAAAACGCCTTATATCTCCTTGGTGAATCTCAGTGAAGTGTTGATAGAGTACTGTTTTATTTGTCCTATGTTCTATATTCCAAATATGTTCCCTAATATGTTCCATTCCGTTTAAGATACGGTTCTTACTCACAATGAAGAAATTTCACAAGGTCTTTGTAAACAGAGCTCTTGTAAACAGAGTCTTCAAGTATAACTACAAACTCGTTATAGAGTAGCTGTGTGGAAAGGTAATGAATGTGGGTACTTTATTTCCTCTCACCCATACTATTTTCAGTCCACTTGTGTACCATACTAACATATGGAGTGCAAAGAAAGAATATGGCAGCACAGTGTGGGAGTGAAGAAAATAAGTTAGTAAGTTAGTATAGGGAGGTTGTACCCATGGGAAGTAAAAGGTTATGGGTGGTGTAAAAAGGTTAATTGATATTAATTTAATTATCACATACTTTATTTAAAAATATTCTTTAAATTCTCTTTCTAAAAATTCTTGCAGATCTTGTATTTTCTCCAATCTCAGTTAACATTTAAATGTATGTTCTTTTAATTATTGGCATTCCATAACGCAAGTTTTTTGTTAAAATTCATTTTCTATTGGCTTTGGCAATAAAGTTTTCAACGCATTTCTTTATGACCAAATTTCTTTACTGAATATTCTGGCAAGCCCGAATGCCAGCACAACCAAAATTCTGTCAAAACAAACCTTATAAAAAATCCAAAACAAATCTTTTGGGCAAAAAATTTTTTTGCCTGCGCACGTCTGTTACTTAACTTACACAATTATAGATGTAAATGACCGAAACGCCCTGTAAAGAAATGCTGCAAAATATAGGTGAAGCAATGCTTGAATTTGAAATACAATCCCAGCTTTACATTAGGACCTCTAGATAGCCTCACAAACATATATGGTTCTGTGTCTTGAATTAACTGTTAGAGACTCCAGAACCTATGTCTAATGACCTATTTACAATGAAAGTACATGCTTCTGCTAGGCTTACGTTGGCAGTGTTAAAGGGACAGTTTACTCAAAATATTTATCCCCTTTAATTTGTTTCCAATGATCCACTTTACCTGCTGGAGTGTATTAAATTGTTTACAAGTATTTCCATTACCCTTATATTGGCATTTGAAATAGTTTATTTAGCCTGTGGTATCCCCACCCAACCTGAAAGTTTTTGGCCTCAAGGCCAAGCTGTGTTAACACAGCCAGTAGAAGAAATTACACTCCCAGTGGGTTATAGAAAAGATAAGGTAATAAAATCTTATTTTTCCATTGTTCTCTCCAAGAATTAATGATTGGTTTATGGACAGATATAAGATAAAGAAGCAATTATATGTACACAATGTGATAAAGTAATGAGATCTGATTATACCTACAAGCTCAACCCATTTTATTAGGTTGTGGCTTTAAAACACAAAATCGGCTAATTCATATACACAAATAAGCCTTAAACAAGAAAATCTCATACATTTTATACTCTGCAGCTGGTAAAAAAGTACTTGGAAACACATTAAGGGAAAAACAATTTTATAGTATACTGTCCCTTTAATGCATCAGGCTATAGTTTTCTAATGGCATTGTAGTAAGCAAACTACACCAATACTGAGAAAGTTTTACATGTTTTTTCTTGAAAACTAATTTTGTTTGAGGGGATGAAAATGAAGATGCTAGCTAGAATCAAATTAGATTGACTGTTATGAAGGAACAGCAGGAGTTACAAATCATATGAAAAAATACCTTTCATGAGACTTACTATATTAAAAACACTTAATGAACTTTGGGCTAGATTATGAGTGGAGCGCAATCCATCGCTACCGCTTGGGCATTATTTACGCTAGAAGTAAGCTTTTTGCACATGTCGAGAAGAGCGTGTATTACAGGTTGAAAGTAAATAGCCGAACTTCAATTATCGCGACTGTATTAATGTATTCCCCCATAGACTTCAATGGAGTGCAGAAAGTATTTTTTATAAGCTTTGTACAACTTTTTTGTCCTGAAGTCGCACTAACATGACACGTTAAATTCGATTTTGCTTAAGAAAACGCGTTTACTTTCAACTCATACTACACGGTCTATTTCCGTTGCGCGCAAAAACCCAAGAAATACCCTTTATCGATTGCGCCCTACAGTTAGAGCGCCACTCTAATCTAGCCCATAATGGGCAGGAGGGAACATAATAAGGGCTAATATACTCTATTAAGTGTATAGTTAGGAGTCTTTTGGATCCCATTTTTTTTTTTTTTTTTATATTTAAAGTTTTTATTGAGGTTGTGCGAAAACAGTACAACATATATGAAACATCATATCCTTGCAGCATACATAAATGGTACATCTCCGTTTAACAACTTTTGCGCAGTTACAAAGACATAATTCTCCAAGTAAATAATCTTATAGAGAAAAAAACAAACAAACATTGGAACCTCTTTTCTTTTTCATAAGCTAAAATGAGCAATTTAAGTGGTCACATTAGGACCTATAGACTTAGAATAGCTTAGTAGTTGGTTTTTAAATGGTAGCAATAGTGAAAATATCATTTTGCGATATAACTAGCACTGTAAAATACTATATGTTAGTGTATTGAGCTAGATACCCGAGCAGTCTTGTTACGCTAGGCATAGAGGACAAGGTCAACTTTATATTATACTGCAAGGGTTATTAGTAAAAAACAAAACAACAAACAAACAAAAAAGACTAAAGTTGGGGTGCGGCACAGGGCAGATAGGCCGCGTAGTTAGACCTCCTACAGAAGGAGGTTTATTATGGAGAGTGGGGGGGGGGGAGGTGATAGAGTGAGTATAATAAATAAAATATATAGCTTAGGGACTAAGAAGCTCATTGAAGTTTAGGAGAGGGGGCGATTAAAGAAATGCGAGAGATAGGAAATGATAAGTAGACAGACTTTAGTGTTACAGGGCAACCTAGTCATACATAAAGTCTCATGAACATATTGGTTAACAGGGGAAAAATAAGAGCGGACTGGTGACATATTAGATCAGTGGTGTATCTGGCATAACAAAGCTTAGTTCTAAACTTTACAGAGCCGGCATGAAACAGAAACAGAGAGCATATAAAGATACATGACTAAACATCTATAAAAATTAGAAAAGTGAATTATTCCAGGAGTCATAGGTTAAGGGGGTCAAAAACATTAGGATGACTCCCTGTTAAAAGGAACATACAAGCTGACAACTTTAAGGCATGAATAAAATGTCATCAACATGTCCTAGAGCACCGCAATTTCTAACATTCACATGTGGCTCATTAAAACAGTCAAACAAGAAATGAAAAATAAGCATGCTTTTAGCATATTGAACTTCAGGGCAGTAAGACAACCAGTACTCTAGAGATTGAACCATATAACATTACAAGTGTAACTAGTCCAACATAAGCACAAAGGTCAGGAATACATCATTTTCGCATGCTCATGTATCAAGATCTATATCTGTATTGATCTATATAGGCACATCTAGGTATATGAGAGTTCTGACTTGACTATCGTGCTCATAGTAATCTTAAATGCTAGGTACCTGCCATCTTTAAAAAAATAAAGCTATATGGGTCACATGCTGGCAGTACCTCAGTAAGTAGATTGTTGTTCCAATCCCATAACCTGCTGGAATGAATAAAGTTACACTTATATTGCGCACACACATATTGAAACAAATGGGCTTTAAACTATAGCAAACGCTCCATAAAGGGCAATCACATAGAAGTGCATTGTAGTCCATATAGTGAGGAATATAGTTCCCAAACCTGCCGACACACTAAACGTTCAGTATTGTCACATTTGCTGATGTCCACTATGTTTACAGCATCATGGCATGCCCTATTAATTGCAGCTTTATCCGTCAGAAATTGTGTCAAGATGTCAGACCAAAGTATAGAAATTTCTGTTGCAGTGGGAAGACCATGTTAGCAAGACTACTTAACCAATTCCGGCCCTCTCAGTGTAGGAATGAGGGCTCTCCTCAACCGCTTCAAAAGACTTATTCCAGAACAGACGGAGCAAGCACCGCTGTTCCCATGTGCGAAAGAGCTGGATAGGGAGGCAGTTAGTGCTAATGGCGTCAAGGCCTTTTACTTGCCCGGGAGATTCCTGACTCACAGCAGCCATCAAACCGGCTAAGCGGATGGAATCCTCCTCCATGTAGTGCTGCCGGACCGTGCTGGTAAGCAAGAGCTTAACGCTGATCTCCACAGCCTCCCGATATGTCCCGGATCCAGTAAATGTAGGGCTAGAGATATGAGAGGGAAGCTGGGGCCCCGAAGCATCCCCCCACTCAGTGTCTACCTCATTTTGATCCGGAGACTTTATTAGCAAGCTCTCGCGCTGCTCCTCCGATTCCCCAGCTCCATCTAGGGCGGCAGTAAGCTTGTTGTGGTGGTGAGTCAGTAGTTTGTTGATTTCAACAAATATCCCGTGAACAGCAGCCATAGTAACTGCGTGTCTATCGGTGTGAGAAAATGTCTGCCGCCTCTGTAGATACAGAGCAGGATTCCCAGGCGTAGTCCACAAGATTTAGCAGAAAATCAAAATTTTGTAGCTTCCAAGCAGTTATAGGAGTAGACCCACTATGGTATTAGTTCACGCTGTGCCAACAATTCATTTTTAAGTCATATTTAGGTAAAATTATGCAGGAGCTCTAAAGATCTGCGTCCTCTCCTGTGCTCTGTTGGCTCCGCCCCCCGGATCCCATTTTTTTAATATATCTGTATTCATAAATGGTTATGTGCATAGAATACTCAAAGTGTTGGTGTTCAAGTTTACAATTCATACTTGGCAAAACCCTTTCTTCAGAGCTGTGGGGGAGAGTTCCTACCTGTTACAATCATGGTTGGGGTCTATGCTATCACTTTTAGAAGTGCTATGCAGCTTAAAACATATGGTTGTTTCTGCAGAAAAGAGTTTTATTTCTTCTGTTATGTGTGATCAGTCCACGGGTCATCATTACTTCTGGATATAACTCCTCCCCAACAGGAAATGCAAGAGGATTCACCCAGCAGAGCTGCACATAGCTCCTCCCCTCTACGTCAGTCCCAGTCATTCTCTTGCACCCAACGACTAGATAGGATGTGTGAGAGGACTATGGTGATTATACTTAGTTTTTATGACTTCAATCAAAAGTTTGTTATTTTAAAATAGCACCGGAGCGTGTTATTACTTCTCTGGCAGAGTTTGAGGAAGAATCTGACAGAGATTTTTTACTATGATTTTAACCGGAGTCGTTAAGATCATATTGCTGTTCTCGACCATCTGAGGGAGGTAAAGGCTTCAGATCAGGGGACAGCGGGCAGATGAATCTGCATTGAGGTATGTGGCAGTTTTTATTTTCTGAATGGAATTGATGAGAAAAGCCTGCCATACCGTTAAAATGACATGTATGTATACACTTCAGTATTCTGGGGATGGTATTTCACCGGAACTACTGTGTTAAGGTCACTAATCCTTTTAATAACTATTCTCATGTTAAACGTTTTTGCTGGAATGTAGAATCGTTTACATTGCTGAGGTACTGTGTGAATAAATGTTTGGGCATTATTTTCCACTTGGCAGTTTTTTGCTTTAATTGTGACAGTTTCGTTTCTCTTCACTGCTGTGTGGGAGAGGGAGGGGCCGTTTTTGGCGCTCTTTGCTACGCATCAAAAAATTCCAGTCAGCTACTTTTATATGTCCTGCATGATCCGGTTCATTTCTGACAGATCTCAGGGGTCTTCAAACTTCTTTGAAGGGAGGTAAATTCTCTCAGCAGAGCTGTGAGAATTCTTATAGTGACTGTGTATAAAAAACGTTGTTTTGTTTTCTTATGTACAAATTTAATTAGTGTTGTTTTTTACTAATGGGAACAAACCTTTGCTAAAAGTTGTGTTGTTTTAAAATTTGATGCAATAACTGTTTTTCAGTTCATTATTTCAACTGTCATTTAATCGTTAGTACCTCTTTGAGGCACAGTACGTTTTTTGCTAAAAAAGATTATAACCAAGTTGTAAGTTTTTTGCTAGTGTGTTAAACATGTCTGACTCAGAGGAAGATATCTGTGTCATTTGTTCCAATGCCAAGGTGGAGCCCAATAGAAATTTATGTACTAACTGTATTGATGCTACTTTAAATAAAAGTCAATCTGTACAATGTGAACAAATTTCACCAAACAGCGAGGGGAGAGTTATGCCGACTAACTCGCCTCACGCGACAGTACCTGCATCTCCCGCCCGGGAGGTGCGTGATATTTTGGCGCCTAGTACATCTGGGCGGCCATTACAGATAACATTACAAGATATGGCTACTGTTATGACTGAAGTTTTGTCTAAATTACCTGAACTAAGAGGCAAGCGTGATCACTCTGGGGTGAGAACAGAGTGCGCTGACAATGCTAGGGCCATGTCTGATACTGCGTCACAGCTCGCAGAGCATGAGGACGGAGAGCTTCATTCTGTGGGTGACGGTTCTGATCCAAACAGATTGGACTCAGATATTTCAAATTTTAAATTTAAATTGGAGAACCTCCGTGTACTACTAGGGGAGGTCTTAGCAGCTCTCAACGATTGTAACACTGTTGCAATACCAGAGAAACTGTGTAGGTTGGATAAATACTTTGCGGTACCGGCGAGTACTGACGTTTTTCCTATACCTAAGAGACTAACTGAAATTGTTACTAAGGAGTGGGATAGACCCGGTGTGCCGTTCTCACCCCCTCCAATATTTAGAAAGATGTTTCCAATAGACGCCACCACTCGGGACTTATGGCAAACGGTCCCCAAGGTGGAGGGAGCAGTTTCTACTTTAGCTAAGCGTACCACTATCCCGGTGGAGGATAGCTGTGCTTTCTCAGATCCAATGGATAAAAAATTAGAGGGTTACCTTAAGAAAATGTTTGTTCAACAAGGTTTTATATTACAACCCCTTGCATGTATCGCGCCGATTACGGCTGCGGCAGCATTTTGGATTGAGTCGCTGGAAGAGAACCTTAGTTCCTCTACGCTAGACGACATTACGGACAGGCTTAGAGTCCTTAAACTAGCTAATTCTTTCATTTCGGAGGCCGTAGTACATTTAACCAAACTTACGGCTAAGAACTCAGGATTCGCCATACAGGCACGCAGGGCACTGTGGCTAAAATCCTGGTCAGCTGATGTTACTTCTAAGTCCAAATTACTTAATATACCTTTCAAGGGGCAGTCCTTATTCGGGCCCGGTTTGAAAGAAATTATCGCTGACATTACGGGAGGTAAGGGCCACGCCCTACCTCAAGACAAGGCCAAAGCTAAGGCTAGACAGTCTAATTTTCGTCCCTTTCGGAATTTCAAAACAGGAGCAGCATCAACCTCCACTGCACCAAAACAGGAAGGAGCTGTTGCTCGTTACAGGCAAGGCTGGAAGCCTAACCAGTCCTGGAACAAAAGCAAGCAGGCCAGGAAACCTGCTGCTGCCCCAAAGACAGCATGAACCGAGAGCCCCCGATCCGGGACCGGATCTAGTAGGGGGCAGACTCTCTCTCTTCGCCCAGGCCTGGGCAAGAGATGTTCAGGATCCCTGGGCACTAGAGATCATATCTCAGGGATACCTTCTAGACTTCAAATTATCTCCCCCAAGAGGGAGATTTCATCTGTCAAGGTTGTCAACAAACCAGATAAAGAAAGAAGCGTTTCTACGCTGCGTACAAGATCTGTTAACAATGGGAGTGATCCATCCGGTTCCGTGGTCGGAACAAGGACAAGGGTTCTACTCAAACCTGTTTGTGGTTCCCAAAAAAGAGGGAACTTTCAGGCCAATCTTAGATTTAAAGACTCTAAACAAATTCCTAAGAGTTCCATCGTTCAAAATGGAAACTATTCGGACTATTTTACCCATGATCCAAGAGGGTCAGTTCATGACCACAGTGGATTTAAAGGATGCTTACCTTCACATACCGATCCACAAAGATCATCACCGGTATCTAAGGTTTGCCTTCTTAGACAGGCACTACCAGTTTGTAGCTCTTCCATTCGGATTGGCTACGGCTCCAAGAATCTTCACAAAGGTTCTGGGTGCCCTTCTAGCGGTACTAAGACCGCGAGGGATTTCGGTAGCTCCGTACCTAGACGACATTCTAATACAAGCTTCAAGCTTTCAAACTGCCAAGTCTCATACAGAGTTAGTTCTGGCATTTCTAAGGTCGCATGGATGGAAAGTGAACGAAAAGAAGAGTTCTCTCTTTCCTCTCACAAGAGTTCCATTCTTGGGGACTCTTATAGATTCTGTAGAAATGAAGATTTACCTGACAGAAGACAGGTTAACAAAACTTCAAAATGCATGCCGCGTCCTTCATTCCATTCAACACCCGTCAGTAGCTCAATGCATGGAGGTGATCGGCTTAATGGTAGCGGCAATGGACATAGTACCTTTTGCACGCCTACACCTCAGACCGCTGCAACTATGCATGCTAAGTCAGTGGAATGGGGATTACTCAGATTTGTCCCCTACTCTGAATCTGAATCAAGAGACCAGAAATTCTCTTCTATGGTGGCTTCATCGGCCACACCTGTCCAGGGGAATGCCATTCAGCAGGCCAGACTGGACAATTGTAACAACAGACGCCAGCCTACTAGGTTGGGGCGCTGTCTGGAATTCTCTGAAGGCTCAGGGACTATGGAATCAGGAGGAGAGTCTCCTTCCAATAAACATTCTGGAATTGAGAGCAGTTCTCAATGCCCTTCTGGCTTGGCCCCAGTTAATAACTCGGGGGTTCATCAGGTTTCAGTCGGACAACATCACGACTGTAGCTTACATCAACCATCAGGGAGGGACAAGAAGCTCCCTAGCAATGATGGAAGTATCAAAGATAATTCGCTGGGCAGAGTCTCACTCTTGCCACCTGTCAGCAATCCACATCCCGGGAGTGGAGAACTGGGAGGCGGATTTCTTGAGTCGCCAGACTCTTCATCCGGGGGAGTGGGAACTTCATCCGGAGGTCTTTGCCCAAATACTTCGACGTTGGGGCAAACCAGAGATAGATCTCATGGCGTCTCGCCAGAACGCCAAACTTCCTCGCTACGGGTCCAGATCCAGGGATCCGGGAGCAGTTCTGATAGATGCTTTGACAGCACCTTGGAACTTCAGGATGGCTTATGTGTTTCCACCCTTCCCGCTGCTTCCTCGATTGATTGCCAAAATCAAACAGGAGAGAGCATCAGTAATTCTAATAGCACCTGCTTGGCCACGCAGGACTTGGTATGCAGATCTAGTGGACATGTCATCCTGTCCGCCTTGGTCTCTACCTCTGAGACAGGACCTTCTGATACAGGGTCCATTCAAACATCAAAATCTAACTTCTCTGAAGCTGACTGCTTGGAAATTGAACGCTTGATTTTATCAAAACGTGGTTTTTCTGAGTCGGTTATTGATACCCTGATTCAGGCTAGGAAGCCTGTTACCAGAAGGATTTACCATAAAATATGGCGGAAATACCTATACTGGTGCGAATCCAAAGGTTACTCCTGGAGTAAGGTTAGGATCGCTAGGATATTGTCTTTTCTACAAGAAGGTTTAGAAAAGGGTTTATCAGCTAGTTCATTAAAGGGACAGATTTCAGCTCTGTCCATCTTGTTACACAGACGTCTGTCAGAAAATCCAGACGTCCAGTCCTTTTGTCAGGCTTTAGCTAGGATCAAGCCTGTGTTTAAAGCTGTTGCTCCACCATGGAGTTTAAACTTAGTTCTTAACGTTTTACAGGGTGTTCCGTTTGAACCCCTTCATTCCATTGATATAAAAATGTTATCTTGGAAAGTTCTGTTTTTAATGGCTATTTCCTCGGCTCGAAGAGTCTCTGAGTTATCAGCCTTACATTGTGATTCCCCTTATCTGATTTTTCACTCAGACAAGGTAGTTCTGCGTACTAAACCTGGGTTCTTACCTAAGGTAGTCACTAACAGGAACATCAATCAAGAGATTGTTGTCCCATCCTTGTGTCCAAATCCTTCTTCAAAGAAGGAACGTCTTTTACACAATCTGGATGTAGTTCGTGCCCTCAAGTTCTACTTGCAGGCAACTAAAGATTTTCGCCAAACTTCTTCCTTGTTTGTCGTTTACTCTGGACAGAGGAGAGGTCAAAAAGCTTCTGCTACCTCTCTCTCTTTTTGGCTTCGTAGCATAATACGTTTAGCCTATGAGACTGCTGGACAGCAGCCTCCTGAAAGAATTACAGCTCACTCCACTAGAGCTGTGGCTTCCACTTGGGCCTTTAAGAATGAGGCCTCTGTTGAACAGATTTGCAAGGCTGCAACTTGGTCTTCGCTTCATACTTTTTCCAAATTTTACAAATTTGACACTTTTGCTTCTTCGGAGGCTATTTTTGGGAGAAAGGTTCTTCAGGCAGTGGTTCCTTCTGTATAATGAGCCTGCCTATCCCTCCCGTCATCCGTGTACTTTTGCTTTGGTATTGGTATCCCAGAAGTAATGATGACCCGTGGACTGATCACACATAACAGAAGAAAACATAATTTATGCTTACCTGATAAATTCCTTTCTTCTGTTGTGTGATCAGTCCACGGCCCGCCCTGTTTTAAGGCAGGTAAATATCTTTTAAATTATACTCCAGTCACCACTTCACCCTTGGTTACTCCTTTCTCGTTGTTTCTTGGTCGAATGACTGGGACTGACGTAGAGGGGAGGAGCTATGTGCAGCTCTGCTGGGTGAATCCTCTTGCATTTCCTGTTGGGGAGGAGTTATATCCAGAAGTAATGATGACCCGTGGACTGATCACACAACAGAAGAAAGGAATTTATCAGGTAAGCATAAATTATGTTATTTTAGTTTAGTCTGCACATGTGTCAGTATTTTTTTTTTTTACCACAAATAAGTGATTGTTGTCACCCATACTTATGCATACAGATTTACAGAATTTGGCTAATCTTTACAAATAAATTATATTATTATTAATTTATTTTGATAATGATTGTTGTTCATATTATTATTAATAATAATAATAATAACAATCATTATCATAATAATTAGATTTTTCATGGTTCTTTCTGTATACTCAATATGTTAATTGATTTTCCTTGTAGGTTATCGACACACTGTCTATTTTATCATGGAATCAGATTTCTCAGAGTAGGGGCTTTGAGTAAGTATGAAGATTTGACTAATGTTCCCTTTATTTAGGCTATACTAACTAAACGCCTCATAAAGTTTTATGTTTTTCTATGTAAATGAATGCATCTAGACCATTCTCAAATCCATACCTTCCTATATTTGACTCTGTTTCATCATTTACATTTCTTCTGTATGGTATATGGTTACATCCCGAATTATCCATGTCAGAACACATCCCACATTTTTTTACATGTATATGGTACTGTAATATCCCAAACTTTTCCCACATGTGGAAAATGTGCTACATTCCAAACTTTCCATATATATGACTTATTATTACCCCCAACCATTTCCGGTGTATGAGAAAATGTTATATTACCATGTTTTTTCTATTAGCATGACCAGTTTTCAAATCAGATACTTTGCCATGTTATCCATATTTATTAACCAAACATTACAGTGCACAACCCAATTTGATTCCCTAAATTAGCATAATTTCTCATTGTATGATGAACTATAACATTCCAATTTTACCCAAGTATAATATTGTCTCTGCTGTTTTCAGGCCATTCCCTACTGAGGACCTAGTTTCTGATGAAGATATCTACAATGGTCTCTCGGATCAGATTGAGTAAGTAAAACTTATATAAATTAAACTGGAGATGTTATACACTTAACACTACATGCAAACATAGGTTTGTTGACAGATACATGCATATTTGACACTAATCATACATGCATATCTATTTAGTACAAACAGTTCTACATTCAGAAGTGATTGGAGTATAGTAGAAATATTGCTACTCTAAACATTACCATAACACTAACAATACATAAATAGGGCCTTAGTGCTGAAATCACAAGAACATTAATAAAGTGGCAGGTCATGTTTCATGTTATCACCTCTTTCAGTGACACTGGGGAGGAAGATGAAGATCTTTATGACTGTGTGGATATGGAGGAAGAAGAAGGAAATGAAATTTATGAAGATCTAATGAAAACAGAGGAACCACCTATGCCAACAAGAGATGTGGTAATTCACAGTGAAGAATAAGGAATCACTTCTAGGAGAAGAGTAATTTACAAAATATAAGTTTGTGTACCATAATTGCATAGGGTATTTATTTTTATATATATATATATATATATATATATATATATATATATATATATATATATATATATATATATATATATATATTGATTCATTATGAAAGGTAACTATAGAGAAACTGAATGGCAGATGTAAGTGTCCCTTCCTCTCTCATATCACCTTCTCTTTGTTGGCAGAAAATGACTACAGATGATATGAGAAGATGTTGCCTTCAGGAACTGCATCAGACAGAGGAGAAATACACTGATACCTTGGGATCTATCTGCCAGGTACCTCTGTTGAAGTTATTTGCAAGAGTGACTTCCAGTGCAGGGGTGATTGTGTATCTTGTAAATAAATCATGCTTGGTACAAATAAATAGTCACAAATGTGCACTTTACTTTACAGTATTTTATGAAGCCACTTCAGACATTCCTTTGCAGACAAGATAATGACAACATCTTCATCAACATTGAGGTAAGAAATAATTGAAGGATATAAAGATAAACTCATCAAAATTGTGTTGGCATAAGTGTGGATTAGAAGATGAAAAAAAAATATATATATATATATATATATATATATATATATATATATATATATGGTGAAAAACAGTGGCTGATGTTGCAGAGATTAACAAGGCTAAAATACAAGAGTTCATAGTAGTAATAAGAACTGTTCTGGTCATGGGGGAACTTCCGAGTGGTGGATGAGTTCAGCAGCATATTTCTAAGATCTGTATGAGTCTATTCTATGGGATATTTCTCTCAAGGATGCCTATACAGACAAATATATCACAAGATCTGCACTAATGGAGCCTCGAGAACAAGTTTGTGTCAGTATTGTTTTAAGGATATATCTTTAACAGGGCTCTGATAGCTTTACAGAAGCTTGGCCCTCTCAGCACTGGTGTCGCCGCAAACTAAACCACCCAGTGAGGACGCTGGTGTAAACTTACTAGAGTGCTATTAGTCACAATAACCTAAAGAATTAATACATATTGGAGGAGCTATATGTAGCTTTGGACATCATACTACTAGACTTTGAGAGAGAGCGTTCTCTGATTTGGTTGTGGAGTACTTACGCCCTCAGTAGGTCTTAAACATGATGCCCATAGGAATCATAGATGTAATTCCATGCTCACCTGAGGCTGATCATAGAGAGGGCTCACTTTACAATAAGTCTTCTTCTAACTTTTCTAATGGGGCAAAAGAATACTTGGGCTCTGTTATACTTACAGTGGCTGATTTGAGACCACAGCCTACCCATCTACAGTATGAAGATCCCAGCAAGCCAGTCTCATGCAAGCCAAGTTCTTTGTATGGAGGTTCTTACAGAGATGAGGATTGAGGTGGATCTGCAAACACTAAGTAAAGAAACTGAGAGTGAAGCAGTACTTAACATACCAACCTTCGATTCTGATTCCCTTACTATTGGAAGGATGGCACCACTGGTGAATGAAGCCAGATACCTTGAGGACTGTAGTGCTTCTTGGGCTGATTGAGGGGCATAGGAGGAGCCCTACCTTCTCTATGGCCACCTCAGCTGAGCAGGGAATTGCCTTTATGATTTCTGTGGGCACCATGTTTAAGACCTACCGAGGGCTTAAAGTGATGGTAAACTTCAGACTATAAGAATGCTGCAATAACAAATATATTCGTTTGCAAGTAAAACCACATAATTATTTTTTTTAAAGTGTATATATATATATTTTATAATAAAAGATTTATAATCCTAATTGGTACTGTCTGTTCCTTCTCTTTTGGCTGGGCTGTGATGTATAGAGCAGTCACATCCACTTTCTACATAGGCTTTCTATGGGTTTTAAAAGGGCTGGACTTCAAGATTGTGAAATTACACTTATGTTGATTGGATGTTCACTGGATTTGTAAAAAAAAAAAAAAAAGTTCATCCATGTACGCCAGCATAACATTGTAATAGAAGCATTATTTTATTAACTAATTTAACCCTTTCACAGATGGATTAAAAACAAAAAAGGTACACATACTTTTTTAATGGCATTTCAGTATTTCAAGTTTACCATCACTTTAAGTACTCCTTAACCCCTCCTGAGATGGCGGAGGGGAGATTTCTTGGCTTCCATGACCTCAAGGGCTCATAAAGATAATGTGGATGCAGTAGATCCAAACAGCATGTTTAGGGAGAAGGGAGATTTCCTGGCAGCATCGGAGCAGATTTTGAGTTCCTGACATATAGGCCTCTTACCAGCTTTATGGCCAACCAAAGGACTGATGTTTCTGATCGAATAGTGTGTAATCTGGTGGACACTGTTATAGAGGGGTATCAGATAAGGATTATACACCAAATTGACCACAATTTATGGACATGTACTTTTCAGGGCAGTTTTGACTGCTGTATCTTTCACCTTGCTTCTTATGTTACTCTGCAATAATTTTTATACATTTACAATGTTTATCATATAGCTAGAACATATGTTTATCAGTTATAAAAGGAGGAAATACCCTAAGAGTTTAAAGCAGACATGTTGATTATTCTGGTTACCCATGAAACCTTTCTAGCCACAAATATAACACTTTAACATTACTCTTTATATATTATTTAAGTGATCAGTTAATTTATCTATTGAAATACAGTTTTCAAATACAGTCTGTTTAAAGGGATATGAAACACAATTTTTTATTTCATGGTTCAGATAGAGCATGCAATTTTAAGCAACTTTCTAATTAACTCCTATTATCAATTTTTCTTCATTCTCCTGTTATCTCTATTTGAAAAGCAGGAATGTAAGCTTAGGAGCCAGCCCATTTTTGGTTCAGATTCTGGGTATCGCTTGCTGATTTGTGGCTACCCAGTGTTCTGAACCAAACATTTGGGTTTCATATTCCTTTAATAAATAAGAAAATACATATGGTAAACCCCAAATATTTTGTTTTGCTTTGTATTTCAGGACCTACTTACTCTTCACCAAAGCTTTCTTGCAGAAATGAAGGGATGCCTCTTAAACAAAAACCAGAATCAGAATCTGTACCAGGTGTTCTTGCGATACAAGGAGAAGTGAGATACAAATATTCATGATTAAAAGATTACTTGTAAGATTACCCAGACACACTCCTGCAGAATATGCCGAAAACTTACTGATGTTTTTTGACAGGTTCCTAATCTATGGTACATACTGCAGTCAAGTGGAGTTTGCCACCAAACAACTAGAACAGACCTCACAGACCCATGAAGGTGTCAGGATGAGGTTGGAGGTAAATGGCAAAAAGAATGGGTTATTTTAAATCTAGTGATTAAAATATATTTATTTTTTTATTTATTTTGAAACCCACTCATTATTTAGAGCAAGATTACAAGTTGCGCAGGTATAACAAGTTGTAAAATAACTTATTTTGCAAGCGTGTTAAGCTGCGTAATGCAAACCGCAAAATTGCGTGCACGTTCACGTATTCCCCATAGAAGTCAATGGAGAAGACAAATAGAAGAAAAAAAATAATAATATGTTGCTCAAAGATGACATATTTTCCTTGAAAAGTGTACATGAAAATGCGAATATTTTATATTGCGAAAATGTTTTCGTAACTGAATATGTTCTATTTATTTGTAAATAAATATTTCTCTATATATTTAATGATATTTGGACTGATATATCTATTAATTGCGAGATATGTATTTGAATATATATATATATGTCTTGATATCTCGAGATTTATATGTGAATATCCCATTGAAAATACATCTGAGATATTGTTTAATATGCATAAGATTGTGATGTAAAATATTTTCATTATCTCTATAGTTAAATATATGTCTATACATATAAATCCATGTTTCTCTATGTATGTGTATGTATGTCAATTTAAAATCCATGTCGTCTTTTTTTTTTCTAACACGCGAGATCTCTTATCTTTGAGCCCTTATAACTTTTGTGTGCAATATTTTTTTTAATCATTTTTATTAGACAGTGTTAATATGAGTGTAAGTGTACTTTGTATTGTATTTTTGAAGTGTTTCTTTAAAGTTTTTGTTGCGGAAAAGGCAAATGCGCACACGCAATCGCGATTTTTCAAGACTTGTAATACCTGCACAATGGAAATTGATTGCAAAAAGACCACATTGCACGCGGAAAACTCATAACGTGCTACTGTAATCTTGCTGTTAATTAATAATTATTTTTTTTAGGAATGCTCACAGAGGGCTAACAATGGTCGGTTTTCTTTACGAGACCTGCTGATGGTACCAATGCAACGAGTCCTTAAATATCATCTATTGTTACAGGTGAGAAGGGTTCATTTATCATATACGAAGCTATCTACTGTATATAAATTTAGCCAGCTAATTATATCAAACAAGAAAAAAAAATCTAATAATTCAAAAACAACTAAAAAGGGACATTGTGCAAGCATTGTTTTCTTTGTACCCTCTAAAAGATGTAATTTTTAAATGTATTACTTTTTAAATGTATATTTATGTACTGAATAAGCAACTTTTTCTTGTCTATCTTGTAGAGGTTTGTCCACCTTCATCAATAAACCTCAGGGGAGTTGTCTATCACTTGATGGACATTAGCACAGCAGTAGCAATTGTACACAAACACACTGTTTAATTTACACGTCTTTGATTAAAAAAAAAAACCTCATCATGCAGAAAATATTTTACTATTTTTAATCACAGACCTTTTTTTATGTATGTAAGTTTTAAGTATGATGTCCCTTTAATTTTCTGTTAATTGTCATCATTTGCTTTCACAGTCAAAAATCCTTTTTTTCTCACTGTTGTACAGGAATTAGTAAAACACACAACAGATCCAACAGAAAAAGAAAATCTGAAGCTGGCACTTGATGCAATGAGGGTGAGAACATGAACAAATAGATGTATAGCGTCTTCTCAGCTTTAGGCTTCGTTAGCACATGAATACAAGAACATCCTGGCACAAGCCATTTTTATATTATATATATATATAGCAAAGAAGCAAAACAAAGCACTCTCTGGACTTTAGACATCAAGTGTAAAAATGTTATTTGTGACGTTTCGGGACCTCAAACGTCCCTTCTTCTGACAACCAAAGTGTACAAATGAACAAACTTAAATAGGCCTGTAGGCCCCTCCCTAAGTCAGGAGACCGAGTGCAAAAAACATGGGGCTAAACTATCTAGGTAGCGCAAAGAAAAAGTAATGTGTAGCATGATAATGTGCAACATAATAACGTGTCAATATAAAAACATCTAGCGTGATAATAGAGTCAAGTGCATATGGGTACAATAAATCAAACTAGTGATCTATGATCCCACCATGCTCCTAATCCCCAACCATAACACGTCCCGGGTTCAAGAACTCATGGAAGAATTCATCTGCACTATTCGTGATTGCATTGGATCATAAACAACACCACCCACCCTGTGGATTGTGTGCTTTCAAAACATCGTCATGGCAACAACAGTAATCACTACGGGGGTGTAGCCATTGATCTCAAATAGAACACTCTCAGTCCATATAAACCACACAAATCAAAGTCGCCCATCATACTACCCATGATGATGTCTGGCTTACATCTGGGTATATCGCCTGTATAGCATATAGTGTATCAAACCACCTCTTCTGTCAGCTGGCCTTTGTATAAAGTTAGTACGCCCAGGGGCATGTAGGCCATGACTGGTCAGGCACTCAAATAAAGCAATGTCAAATGAAGCCGTGTCAAAATATTCCGATGGAAACCATTCCCACGAATCGTCATAGGAGCACCGGGGTCTCCACCCCCCCTCCGCTATAGGTTTGGAGCGCCTGATGTCAAAATAATATCAATAACAACATATCGCACCCCTATCTTGCCTTGTAACAGGAAACAATCAAATATACACAAAGCCAGCTCATAATCACTTAGTGCCCGGGAAATAAGGTAAAACCCTAACAGAGACAAGGGATCCGGATAGATGCTCAGTCACGCCTGAAGTGTAAAGATGACTGAGCATCTATCCGGATCCCTTGTCTCTGTTAGGGTTTTACCTTATTTCCCGGGCACTAAGTGATTATGAGCTGGCTTTGTATATATTTGATTGTTTCCTGTTACGAGGCAAGATGGGGGTGCGATATGTTTTTATTGATATTATTTTGACATCAGGCGCTCCAAACCTATAGCGGAGGGGGGGTGGAGACCCCGGTGCTCCTATGACGATTCGTGGGAATGGTTTCCATCGGAATATTTTGACACGGCTTCATTTGACATTGCTTTATTTGAGTGCCTGACCAGTCATGGCCTACATGCCCCTGGGCGTACTAACTTTATACAAAGGCCAGCTGACAGAAGAGGTGGTTTGATACACTATATGCTATACAGGCGATATACCCAGATGTAAGCCAGACATCATCATGGGTAGTATGATGGGCGACTTTGTAAAGATGACTGAGCATCTATCCGGATCCCTTGTCTCTGTTAGGGTTTTACCTTATTTCCTGGGCACTAAGTGATTATGAGCTGGCTTTGTATATATTTGATTGTTTCCTGTTACGAGGCAAGATGGGGGTGCGATATGTTTTTATTGATATTATTTTAACATCAGGGGCTCCAAACCTATAGCGGAGGGGTGTGTGACCCCGGTGCTCTTATGAGGATTCGTGGGAGTGGTTTCCATCGGAATGTTTTGACAAGGCTTCATTTGACAATGCTTTATTTGAGTGCCTGACCAGTCAGGGCCGACATGTCCCCAGGCGTACTAACTTTATACAAAGGCCAGCCGACAGAGGAGGTGGTTTGATACACTATATGCTATACAGGCTATATTCCCAGATGTAAGCCAGACGTCATCACGGGTAGTATGACGGGCGACTTTGATGTGTGTGGTTTACAGGGACTGAGAGTGTTCTATTTGAGATTGATGGCTACACCCCCGTAGTGATTACTGTTGTTGCCATGACGATGTTTTGAAAGCACACAATCCACAGGGTGGGCGGTGTTGTTTATGATCCAATGGAATCACGAATAGTGCAGATGGATTATTCCATGAGTTCTTGAACCTGGGGCGTGTACTGGTTGGGGATTAGGAGCACGGTGGGATCGTAGATCACTAGTTTGATTTATTGTACACATATGCACTTGACTCTATTATCACGCTAGATGTTTTATATTGAAACATGTTATGATGTTGCACATTATCATGCTACAGATTACTTTTTCTTTGGGCTACCTAGATGGTTTAGCCCCATGTGTTTTTGCACTCGGTCTCCAAGGATTAGTGACCTGACATAGGTAGGGGCCTACAGGCCTATTTAAGTTTGTTCATTTGTACACTTTGGTTGTCAGAAGAAGGGATGTTTGAAGTCCCGAAACTTCACATATAAAAGTGAGTGAGTGCTTTGTTTTGCTTCTTTGCTGTATACTCCTCTAGAGCACCCTGGCAGCTGCTGGGCGGTGGTGAGAGTGCATATACCTTTGAATTGTTGCTTTTATATATATATATATATATATATATATATATATATATATATATATATATATATGTGTGTGTATATGTATATATATATATGTATAAAATGTAAGAGTGCAATATAACATTGACAAACAATAAAACACATATAATTTGTTCTTAAAGGGACACTGTACCCAAAAATGTTCTTTCGTGATTCAGATTGAGCATGAAATGTTAAGCAACTTTCTAATTTACTCCTATTATCAAATTTTCTTCTTTCTCTTGGTATCTTTATTTGAAATGCAAGAATGTAAGTTTAGATGCCGGCCCATTTTTGGTGAACAACCTGGGTTGTCCTTGCTGATTGGTGGATAAATTCATCCACCAATAAAAAAGTGCTGTCCAGAGTACTAAAACCAAAAAAAAGCTTAGATGCCTTCTTTTTCAAATAATGATAGCAAGAGAACAAAGAAAAATTGATAATAGTAGTAAATTAGAAAGTTGCTTAAAATTGCATGCTCTTTCTGAATTACAAAAGAATTTTTTTTGGGTACAGTGTCCCTTTAACCATTAGGCTATAGTCAGTGCTGTCATAATGTGCAAAATTATGGACATACAGCCCAATAAAATGTTGTGGTAGATTGAGATATATGGAAAAACTCATATGACCTCAGATGAGTCAAGTTTTGTACTAAGTGAACATTTGAGTAACAAAAAAGGCCATACAGTGTCCTTGTATCAGAGAAATCCTTTATTGACCAAAACAATTTACAAATATCATAATCAATTAAAATAGCCAAACTATATCCTAACTAACACCATTAGTAGACCACTCAAATTGCCCAATCTACTATTTGATGCCAAGCATGTAACATCATTAAAATTAAATTTAATGATCAAAAAACACACAGATAATAATACACAATGGAAAATAAACAGATCCCTACACTAACAGCATAATATAAAACAGCAACATGGTAGGCCAGTTTGTTTTTTTTGCATTCCTCCTTACCTCATTCCTCAATATTCTAAACCACTTGTACTTTGTATTAAAAATGAATGTTTCTATTCAGAATACTTTCTGTGCTTCCTAGTCTTGCTCCAAAGCTGTTTTAACATATGAATTTGTTGACATTAGTTATTACATATAAATTAAATTTAGAATTGTAAAAATGAACCAGTATGGATCAAGGTTGTAGAATGCAAGAAGGTTGTAGATTATTACCACGTAACTAGAAACATTTGTGGTCATGATTACTAATATATATGATGTCTCTTTATAGGACTTGGCTCAATGTGTCAATGAAGTAAAGAGAGACAATGAAACCCTGAAGCAAATTACAAATTTTCAACTGTGCATTGAAAATCTGGTAAACCTGGGTGGGGCTGAGAAATAAAATAATATATTAGGACACAGAAGCAGTGACAATGTTGTGAGATATATATTATAGATTTGATAAACATGGAGACAATATGAAATAGACTAATAATGGAAGATGTCTAGGAATAATTTTAAAGTGTTGGAGATTTGGACAAGGATGAAAATGGGAGGAGTATGTGTGTATGGGGGGGGGCAGAATACATTAATTTACATGTTCTTCTTATCCATAAGTCTGCAACAATGGTTATTTGAGAGCAACAAAAAAGGTCATTACTTTAGAATCGTACTGTCATTACCTTATAAATAGAGCTGTTCCCTACTATATATGTTTTAAAGATATGTAAATCCCTAAATGACTGGAGTTATTAACCATAAATGATTCACAGAGATGGCATATGCAGCAGGTTTTGGATATGAAAGCATAGGACATCTATCATGGCTAGACTCTATACATGAATTAAAATAAACAATAGAAAGCACTTAACAGTATAATAAACTAACAAAAACAAAACAATACAATTAAACCAATATGTGTCTTAAACACTGTGCACAGTAATATAAAGGATATAGACCACAATTTCCGTTGGATAGTTGTCAAAAAATGCATTGCTGGACACAAGACAGGCTGGTGCTGGGAAACTGCAACAGGGAAAGTACAAGCAAAAGTATTAATAGTGCCAAATGCAGAAGCATGGTCAGGCAGGCAGCAAGTATCCAACCTTAAGCAAGGTCACCAGCAGAATGTCCAGCAAAAAACAGGAACCAGGAATACAAACACCGAAAAGACGCCAATGCCAGAGCAAGTAGTAAAGGTATAGGCTACTTAACATATAGTCAGAGAGCACTTTCCTGATTGTCTGGCATCCAGAGGGGGTGGAACTGGGAGATACACATGATAATATTCTTGCACAATTCCCTTCAAGTAAACATCCGCGAGTGGCACAAACAGAGCAAGCTGGAGTCCCAGGTTCTATCCCATGCAAGACACACTGAGGGAAGTCACCAGAGGCATCCCTGCTGTGCAGTTTGCATTTTTGCATGGACAGAGCTTATGGGATCTTGACAGTACCTTATGGGATCCTGACAGAGTAGATGCCAGCAAAGTGTGATGGATGTTAAAGAGTTAATTAATTAACCAATGAGAGAAGATATGGATCGATATAAAGGAGCAGAGTGGACAGAAATTACCTTGAAAAAGCCTGTAGTACAGGTGAAACGTACATCATTTATTACAGACATTGACGTCACAAGAAGGGCAGGATTTTGAGTTTACATGCAAGCGGCTAGCTGTGAATTCCAGGTGGCAGCTGGCATTTAACACGTGGTAGAACCTACAGCTTGATTGTTTACTAATCTCATGTTACCCTTATGTACTAGGTCCATTGTTTTTAAGTTTTAATAAATTTCTATCTGGGTCTGCTTACGGCTCAGATAGTTTCTTTTACCACAGGAGTGAATGGTTAGATACTTATATTGAGAGCTAAGTCATAGCTCCTTTTAATTTAAATACGGCTTTATACTCTTACCGGACATCTGGGTTTTATAGAACTTCACTATTTGGCTTACCTTTTCATCTGCTTCAACATACCAGAATTGGAGATTCCCCTTATCCAACCATCGAGTGACATGTTGAACTATTTCCTTTATATTATTTTGCACACAGTGTTTTAGACACATATTGGTTTAATTCTATGCATGAATTAACTATGCTTAGCAATATATTAACTCATTGAGTTATTTCTTGGTTTCACTTAAACTTCTCCTCTAGCTGACACCCATTAGTTCACCTCTTTCACATATAAGGTTCTAATCTAATTACAGCTGATAACTTACATATTTTTACTCCAACTTGCATTCACATTTTATGGTTCTTGTCTCTTTAGACTGATTCTCTAGCACAGTATGGACGACCAAAGACTGACGGAGAGCTTAAAATCAATACTGTGGAGAAGAAATCAAAACTAGACAGGTAGAACATTTCAGCTTTCAAATTTTATTCTAAGCCTTCTCCCCCCACTGAAATCTTCCTTTACGTTTCTAACTAACCAAATATAATCTTTTTGTCACACAACTCAACAACCATTTATCTTTATCTCTCACTGCCACTACTATACAACATTTCTCTCCTTAAACCAAAAATACATCTTAATTACCAATAACCTTTGGTTCAAAAAACAGGTATGTATGTAGTAATGTGTATCTATTACCCGTGTGTTTCAGGTATGCTTTCCTCCTGGACCGCGCACTGCTGATATGTAAGAGGAAGGGGGATACATTTGACTTAAAAGAATTTATACATCTTCAGTCTTACCAGATACGTGATGATTCCTGCATGGAACGCGAAAACAAGAAGGTAACATCAACAAAATGTCAATATACTAAAAGAGGAACAAAAATGAGTATCTGTCAATGGAAAAGACATTCTACACATTAAACCTATGAGAGGGTTCTTACTATTTTTTTCTATTTGGGATATAATTATGAATCTTAGCGTGTTTTACCAATGTTTATTTAAAGTGACTTTGATGGTCTTTTCCAAACACACAAAATAAAGATATTAAAGGGACAGTCAACACTAAAATTGTAATTGTTTAAAAAGGACTTTACTACCCATTCCCCAGGTTTGCACAACCAACATTGTTATATTAATATACTTTATAATATTTAAAACTCTAAATTGCTGCCTGTTTCTAAGCCACTACAGACAGCATCTTATCACATGCTTTTTTATTAGCTTTTCACAACAGGGAACTGCTAGTTCATGTGGGCCATATAGATAACATTGTGCTCACACCCCTAGAGTTATTTAAAAATCAGCACAATACAGCACTAATTAGCTAAAATGCAAGTCACTAGATAATAAATAAAAAGTCATGTGATCAGGGGGCGGAGCTAGCCTGCAAAGAGAACAGTCGCAATGTGGCAGAGCTCCACCTCTAAAATTGTGAAAAAGTGATTTAAAGCCTGAAAAACTGCTTCACTCGGCAAGGTGGGTAGCTCCCAAGAGAGCGGAAGACCCGACTCGGTGCCGACATTAGCACACATCGGGCGACAATTTTAGAGCCCAAAGAGCACTCTCACATAAGCGGGTACAGCCCGGAGGACATCGGCCCTGCCGTGACTACATTTTCCTTACAGCCAGAAAAGCCGCCATCTTTGGGTCTAGAGCCAGCTACAGCGGGGAAGGGAATCACTGGTGACCGCCGAGATCTTCCTCACAGTTCCGAAATCCCAGTAAGACGCAGCTTCACTCCACAGACATTATGATTTAAATAACAGCAGCTAATCACAAAGGCACTCTCACCTCCAACTTCACTGAACTAACGTCAGAGGGTAATGGCTCCCAGCTCAATCGGGGTGCACAATCCCTCAACCTGAGGAATAACACCTAATCTAAATTATATAAATAGCTACACAGGCTCCATAGTTACAAAACGTTCCACCTGCTACTGTTTAGCTCACTACAGTAGCGAAAGGCCCACCATCTTTTAAATCTGTTAAAAGGGACCCCAAAAACTGCCTCGTTTAATATCTTATAGAGTCTGGGCAGTAACAACAGACCTCCCACACAGCAGGCCTAACAATTTATCACATAACCCATCTGCTCAGAATCCTAGCCCCTGAAGCAGTTAGACTTATCTCAGCCAACTCACACAAACCTGTCAGTCAAAGCTAGGGGCCTATTGGACATTTATAACTCTAGCAGTGGGTTTAATCAACCAGACTACTTGCTTAGCACTATGAACTACTCATCACATAAAATAATGGCCTAATCTCCAAGGTCCCATATCAGGCACATGACAGAAAAAAAACATTTATTCATCCTCAAAAACAAAAAAGTTTCACAAAGTTTATCAATTGCACTACTAGGTCCAAGACTTTCTAAATGGTCACAACTTTAAAACAATGTCTCAAGCCCTTAAGAAAAAGCTGAAGGGCGGCTCCACCCCTAGGAGGACAGTGAGGGACCACTTCCAACACTCTGAATCGTCCATGGGAGGTAGATTAGAGGACGAACTCTCAGACTGCCCCCCAGAGATGGATCCTGAACATCTACAACTAACCTCCGCTATTCCCTCGAACATTAGGGAATTGACAGGTGCAAATAACAATCTTGTAGATACCATTAAAGCAGTCCTAGCCACCCATCATGACTCTCTCTGCAAGTGTTTCAATAAATCCTGCTCTGATCTAAAAAGAGACATTGCCTCCATAGGTGAACGTACAGACATACTGGGTGAAAACAAGAGGATCTCACAGTAGACCACTCTAACTTGGTCTCCTACTCACAATCCTTGTCTGAACAGATCTCATCACTGGAAACAAAACTTGCCGACCTGGAGGACAACTAGCCCCAAGGGCGAAATAACCAAGATCCCACCAGTCGAATCACAAAACATCCCTACTCTCAGCACAAGAAGTTAAATGGCCTACCTCCTAAAGTTTAATTGCCCGGGAATCTTGCACAACCATAACCACAAGCATTAGCCAGCAACACTTACTCCAATACCAAAATATGGACTACTAATTTAACAGTGTTTAGTTAACAATATAACCAAATCTTTCAACATAAATCTTATCAAATTTTAATAAATCTATTAGAACTTCCAAAAAAAAATATAATATAATTAAGCTATTCGGCCCAAAATAGTCTTTTAATACTTAAAAAATCAACCAGAGATTGTTGCACAGTACTACCAATTCAACATATACCAATTAATCTAGCATGAAATTACTTCTAAATTAGCCACAATAAAACAAATTCTAACATATATTACAATAACTACAAATAACATGACATTAAAATACATAAATACTTTCTTAATAATAATATTTAACACTAGTATACTTACTACCCTGGTCTAATTAATATTAAATATAAAAATAAGATACCTTTAAATTCACAGCTGCAGCTATACTATGCTATAGAGAATTTCTTTGCTAAGGCCTATTTAATATATAAAAGAAATTAAATGCACATACATTTCCAGATACCAATAAGAGAGCTTCAGCTTTTCTAACCAGAGATTTTCCAAAGTCATACGTTGAAGGTATTTTTGCAAACACAGAAGTATTTCAAACCAGGCCACAAACCAAAGTCTGTTTTTGTGTCTCTTCCCTTCTTTGCATAGTATTTTTGTCTGACCAGTTTCACCTTCATTTCTAAATAACCCAATGGAATTCTCTGGGTACACCCTTGGTCTGAGCTTATCTCTCATTGGCCCTTGGAAATGCATATGGTAATTTTAAATCCCCTGACAATGTAAAATACCCTTTGGTTGCAATTCTCGCATTGAACACCGGGGGGGACTACAGGCAATGGAATGCAGCTTCATTAGCAAATACTACTAAAGAAAAATATATTTCCTTAAATGTATATTTAATATATTTATTATTTCCTAGTATTAATTAACTATTTGTTCAATACATGGCCCATCTAATGTAACTGAGCACGCATTTACAAGTCCAAACATGGGTATATTTAGAATATATATATATATATATATATATATGATAAATATTTCCTACTATTTTATATCATAATGTCGTCTGTAAATAGCAGTCTGATGTGATTAATCATATAGCCATATTAATAAGTAATTATATTCTTAGTTATTTGCTTCTTCACAGAATCATAGCATTTAATATCCTGGTATTACATTGCATTTTTGAGCATATCTCTATATTCCATACATACCTGCAATAGAATTTAGTTGGAACCAATATTACCATAGATATATACATATATTTAACTTCATTATTATTTACTGTATAATATATATATATTTTATTTGAAGTCATTCCTTAATACGGTACAGGAATATGGTCTCATAGCTATGATTTCAGTCATAGGTCAATTTATCTAGTATGTATTTATTTCAAAACCTAATTTTCACACCAGATTCTGAAAAACAGAAACAAATGTAGTTTTATTCTGAGAGTTTGCAAAACATTTTAAATTCACCAATACAATTATTTGTTTAATTATCAGACACTTATTTAATATAGGATATTAGGCCTTTCTCTCAGACTTATATATATATATATATATATGGATATACATTTTAGTATATCAACTTCTATGGAACTTTACAGATACCCATTATACTTTAATATCTCAATTTTTCTAAAGATTTAATTTTTCCCTGAGAGTATGAGGGTGATTTATTTGTAATATACAATAGAGATGTATTGTCTGGATTTTGTATATTTGAACTCCGCATGGGGTAATTAACTCTTAGAGGATAAGGGCTATATTCCCTGAGATTCGGCTAGCTTCAAATACTGATCACTGCATACTGTCCCTGACATTGCAGGGGATCGTTATCTAGGTATGGAGCTTGTAGGCAATTCCTTTAATTAAGTTATTTAGGTATACATCAAAGTGCAATCTGCATAGTGAGTGGGGACATTTGTCTGCTTTGAACTCTGATGTGTAATTAGCAAAGGGGGGTGGTGTCACCTAATTTCTGACATCAGACTTGCAATACAAATAAATGTACCTAGCAATGATCAGAGCATGTCCAAGTTTAATATTTAATATATAAATTAATTATTTCAGCTTTTCATACATGTGTGTGTGTGTGTGTGTGTATATATATATATATATATATATATATATATATATATATATATATATAATGTCACTCAGCAATACCCTGACATAGATTCCCCTTTTAATTTTAAGATATATGGGACACATGTTTTGGAATTGACTGAAATCCAGTGGTAATTGGTGAGTGTACAAACAGTACACATCATAGACAGTCTTACTACGAAGAGAGTCCATTATTTTTCAATTCTCATATTTATGCTCATTAGCTAGACCTCTTATCTATGATTTAATCTTATTCATCTATTAAACTACAACACTTCCTTAGTGTGCTTGGGGAAATGACCTTTCATTCTCCCTCTATGACTTGGAGTTGGGACCTAGGATGGCATGCTCGCAACTAATTAATATGGACCCATTTATCCATAAAAGTATCATTTTTAGGGATCCTAATTTTATAGGCAACTGGAGATATTTTGTCAGTAATGACAAATAGACCCTTCCGTGATGGAAGAAATTTCTTCTCTTTAACTTGATCTCTCCCAAAGTTCAAAAGATAAACTTTATCTTTGATTTCATATTCCTTTTTGGAAGTTTTTAGATCATAATAAGTTTTAGCAGCGGTTGCAGCCTTCTCGTTTCTTTGAGCAAATGCAAAAGCATATTGCAGATGCTTTCTTACATTTTCCACATACTGATGTGTAGTAGCAGCATTAATTAAATTCTGATCTGATGTACAGTAAATGTTGAGGTAGAACCATTCTTCTACCAGTCATCAATTCAAAAGGAGACATTTTAGTATCACTACTTGGAGTTGCTCTTAATGCCATTAGAACTAGAGGTAATTTTACATCCCAGGCCTTACCTATTTCACTCACAAACTTTTTGAGTATTTTTACAATGGACTGGTTGTAACGCTCGACACCACCACTCGAGGCAGTTGTATTTGCTATATGGAGCATTCTTTTAACCCCTAGTATCTTCCACATGTTTGTCATCATTTCACTAGTGAAGTGGTTCCCCCCCATCGGTATCGATTCGCTGGGGTAAGCCAAAACTGGAAAACACATGGTTAATGAGCAATGCTGCGCATGTTTCAGCACTATTATTAGGTGCACTGATGCCCTCTACACATTTTGTGAACAGGCATGTTAATGTCAACATGTATCTGTTACCTCTTGATGACCTAGTTACTGGACCAATAAAATCAATTTGTATATCTGACCATGGCATTACCATCCCCCTTCTCTGCAATGGCGCTCTATGCGTTGGGGCAGTGGTTGGTACTGTGGACAGATTAAATAACCTTGACAGAAGGGTTGGACATCCTTCAACATATGCGGCCAAAAGGCGTAGTCACACAATATTTCATATGTTAATTTGGTACCACAATGACCAGATGTGGGAGCATCATGGGCATGTTGAAGCATGAGACCTCTGAACTGGGTAGGTATCACCCATTGTTGGATACCTGTTTTAGAGGTTCTAATTAACAAACCATCCTGTAATTTGAATTGTGATTTGGACTTCATTAAAGGGACAGTTTACTCAAAATTTTTCTCCCATTTAATTTGTTCCCAATGATCCACTTTACCTGCTGGAGTGTATTAAATGGTTTACAAGTAGCTCCTTTACCCTTATATTGGCATTTGAAATAGTTGATTTAGCATGTGGTATTCCCACCTATTCTGAAAGTTTGTGACCGCAGGTCCAAGCTATAGATAAGCGTTGTAAACACAGCCAGCAGAAGAAATTACACTCCCAGTGGGATATAGCAGAGATAAGGTAATAAAAATATTGATTTTCCATTGTTCTTTCCAAGTACTGGTGATTTGTATTATGGACAAATATAAGATAAAGAAACAGGTATATGTATACAATGTCATACAGTAATGAGATATGATTATACCTACAAGCTCAACCCATTTTATTAGGTTGTGGCTTCAAAACACAAAATCAGAGCTTTAATATACACAAATAAACCATAGAAAGTTAATTTTCATACATTTTTTACTCCTTAGTTGGTAAATAAATAAATTGTAAACACATTAAGGGAAAAACTATTTTACAGTATACTGTCCCTTTAAGATCCTAAGATCTTCCTTACCAATACAGTCCTCTTTTGAGATGGGATTGTTTTCAGGATTTTCTATATGTTTATAGAATATACCTATAATGGGGTCTTATTTTTGAGTAGTGATCAGGTCTTCACTAGGAGAATCCTGACTCCATTGTACCAGGTTAGGCTCATTTTGTTGTTTGGCCTGGTTTCTGGTAATGGCTTCTACATCAATTGCACCCATTAAATGGTCAATATTAAGGAACTCTCCAGTTATGGCTCCTTGTTTGGCTAATTAATCTGCAAGATCATTGCCAGGACCTTGAATTCTAGGATGACCCTTGGTCTTTTTCCAGTGTATGGTTAACCCATTGGAAACCACTAATTTATCAATCTTGCAGAACAACTTGCCATGTTTGACTGGTTGTTTTTAGTTTTCTGCATGCCATTTCTTTTCCAAGTTGGCAGGTATTCAACAAAACTGTCACGCACATAATATTCAGTAATAATCACAAATTCATGAATACCTTGTTCAATAGCCATCTCAATGATTTTTAGAACAGCAATTATTTCTGCAACTTGACTGGATTTTGGTCCAATGTTGAATCCTACAGAAATATTTGGGAATCCATTTGCCCAAGCTATACCAATGCCAGCGACTAATCTGCGCTCATTATCAATAGTGGCATGGTAAGAACAACCATCAACATATACCCAAGGTAATGTTTGACAATGGTTCTCATTGTATATTTTATATGGGGAAAGCAATTGTTCCTCCAGGAAATCATCTTCTATTAAATCTTCCCCATGATCTTTAGCAGTACAGTCGTGGAGCTCAGTAAGCCCCTGTGCGACTGGATTCTTTCTTTTTTTTTTTTTTGCTTATAGCGAATTTCTAATGGCCAGCCTTGTAAGGAAAGAGTCCACACTGTTATGTGGCTGTTAGTCAGATTCCCATCTCTTATTCTCTCACTTTGCAAATATAGCAAAGGCTGGTGGGCCGTTTCTACAATAATTTTCTCGCCCTGTATGTAGCTGCGGAAATTTTGTAGAGCCCATACTGATAAGAGGGCTTTTTCGCCAATCATTAAAATGTATTTCTACTGGGGATAAAGTTTTGCTCACATAAGCAATGACTTTGCTTAAATTATCATGTTTTTGGTATAAAATAGCACTCATGCTTATATCTGTGTAACCTGTTTCTAAGTAGAAAGGTTTACCACCTTCAGGGTAAGCTAAGCAAGGTGCTTGAGTGAGTTTTCTCTTCAGATTTCATATGGCTTTCTCTTAAACCTCACTCCAGTGCCATACTATATCCTTCTTTAGAAGATGTAGCAGTGGTATAGCTAATTCTGCATAATTAGCAATAAATTTGCGAGAATAATTTGTCATACCCAGGAATGATCTTAATTCCTTTAAATAAGTAGGGTTCTTAGAATTTATTATGGCATCAAGCTTTTTCTTCTGAGGATTTAACCCTTCAGAAGTAACTTCATGTCCCAAGAAGTTTACACGGGTACGGCACCACTGAGCTTTTTGTAGGGATAATTTGACACATGCCCTTTTAAGTTGGCTGAGGACATGTTTAAGTTCTGTGATGTGTTTTTCAAAGTCTGTGCTTTTGATTAACACATCATCAACATAGGGTAATGTCCCTCTTTCCAGTGCATCAGGCATAGCCTTATGCATGAATACAGCAAATTCATGTAATGAATTTATGTATTCAAACGGAAGTCTTTGGAATGCATATTGGACCTTCTGGAAGGAAAACACTAGCTTATACTGGTCTTCCTCATGTACCTTTTATGATCCCATATCCCTGGTAGTGAATATCTTAGATCCAGCATCTGCGCTAGGCACTGGTCAATGTATGGCACAGGCCAGCCAGACATGTAGACTCGTTTGTTAAGATGTCTTAAGTCAGCACACAAACACCATTGTCCATTGGGTTTAAGAATACCTAGAATGGGATTATTATAAGAGCTATGCACCTGTCTGAGGATAACCCGTTCTTCCAAGTTTCTTATGATTTGTGCAAGTGAATCATACAGGGAGTGCAGAATTATTAGGCAAATGAGTATTTTGACCACATCATCCTCTTTATGCATGTTGTCTTACTCCAAGCTGTATAGGCTCGAAAGCCTACTACCAATTAAGCATATTAGGTGATGTGCATCTCTGTAATGAGAAGGGGTGTGGTCTAATGACATCAACACCCTATATCAGGTGTGCATAATTATTAGGCAACATCCTTTCCTTTGGCAAAATGGGTCAAAAGAAGGACTTGACAGGCTCAGAAAAGTCAAAAATAGTGAGATATCTTGCAGAGGGATGCAGCACTCTTAAAATTGCAAAGCTTCTGAAGCGTGATCATCGAACAATCAAGCATTTCATTCAAAACAGTCAACAGGGTCGCAAGAAGCGTGTGGAAAAACCAAGGCGCAAAATAACTGCCCATGAACTGAGAAAAGTCAAGCGTGCAGCTGCCAAGATGCCACTTGCCACCAGTTTGGCCATATTTCAGATCTGCAACATCACTGGAGTGCCCAAAAGCACAAGGTGTGCAATACTCAGAGACATGGCCAAGGTAAGAAAGGCTGAAAGACGACCACGACTGAACAAGACACACAAGCTGAAACGTCAAGAAATATCTCAAGACTGATTTTTCTAAGGGTGAGTCTTGATGGGCCAGATGGATGGGCCCGTGGCTGGATTGGTAAAGGGCAGAGAGCTCCAGTCCGACTCAGACGCCAGCAAGATGGAGGTGGAGTACTGGTTTGGGCTGGTATCATCAGATGAGCTTGTGGGGCCTTTTCAGGTTGAGGATGGAGTCAAGCTCAACTCCCAGTCCTACTGCCAGTTTCTGGAAGACACCTTCTTCAAGCAGTGGTACAGGAAGAAGTCTGCATCCTTCAAGAAAAAACATGATTTTCATGCAGGACAATGCTCCATCACACGCGTCCAAGTACTCCACAGCATGGCTGGCAAGAAAGGGTATAAAAGAAGAAAATCTAATGACATGGCCTCCTTGTTCACCTGATCTGAACCCCATTGAGAACCTGTGGTCCATCATCAAATGTGAGATTTACAAGGAGGGAAAACAGTACACCTCTCTGAACACCGTCTGGGAGGCTGTGGTTGCTGCTGCACGCAATGTTGATGGTGAACAGATCAAAACACTGACAGAATCCATGGATGGCAGGCTTTTGAGTGTCCTTGCAAAGAAAGGTGGCTATATTGGTCACTGATTTGTTTTTGTTTTGTTTTTGAATGTCAGAAATGTATATTTGTGAATGTTGAGATGTTATATTGGTTTCACTGGTAAAAATAAATAATTGAAATGGGTATATATTTGTTTTTTGTTAAGTTGCCTAATAATTATGCACAGTAATAGTCAAGTGCACACACAGATATCCCCCTAAAATAGCTATAACTAAAAACAAACTAAAAACTACTTCCAAAACTATTCAGCTTTGATATTAATGAGTTTTTTGGGTTCATTGAGAACATGGTTATTGTTCAATAATAAAATTAATCCTCAAAAATACAACTTGCCTAATAATTCTGCACTGCCTGTATGAGGCCAAAGGAAGTCTGTTTGTTTAACTTGTTTAACAAATACAGGTGGTGCATTGGGATCCGTTTGGATTCTTGCAATGTGTAAGTCTGTAGTCCCACAGTCATACTAATCCCTAGCAAAAATACCCTTGTACTCCATCAGGAGTTCTCGTAGCAGTTGGCATTCATCATCACTGGAACAGCCATTAGCTAAGGAGATTTGCTCTTCGACTATTTGCTGAAGTGCTGGAAAGATTTCAGGCTGTCCTATCTCATAGGCTTCTTCAAGCCTAGAGGTGAGGTCCCCTTAATTATAATTTACATTACCCCCAAGATCCTGCATATTGGGGTATTTTAGTTCTCTGATCGGTTGATCAAATACCAGGGAGGCTTCGTCAATTTTACAGCTGCCTTCCTCTGAGCTGAAAGGGTAAATAGATTGAATTGTAAATAATCCTTCTGGCATGGATGCAAAGGATTGTTCTATTAACTGTTCTTCAGTTAAGTACCTTTCAGGTATTAGCCTGATTACATTATTCTGGAATCCAAAAGTGTAATAACTGGATTCCAGAGCATATCCTATGGTAGTTCCTTTGGATAAGGTGATATCCTGTGGGGTCATGTTATGCACAATAACATGTATTGGAATAGTTCAAATATTTACCATAGGAGTATGGGTCATTGTCATACCCATATTTTGCATTCTCTGGGAGATGCAAATTAGCGCTTCAGAAGTTTTTAACTTCTGACCCCTTTTTACCTGTAAAGGTAAGAGAAATTTATAAGGCTCAGCAGGGATTACAATATCATTAGACACCTGCATATTCACAGCATATGGCATTTGCTGGTTTGATTTAAGGGCTGCATTTGCATCCTGAGATATTTCAGGGTCCCTTTTCAACCTGCTCAAAGGTTAATCAAATCTATTTGTATGGAATATCTATGCAAGAGATCATTGCCAATATATATTTGATTATGGGGATTATTTAAAACTAAAAATAGGTGTTTTGCTGATTTATTACCTATGGAGATAGATAATAAACATTTAGCTGTAATGTTTTAGCTTTCAGAGTTATCATCTAGGTCATGGACCAAGTGATCTTGGGGAGAAAGATATTTAATTACTTTAGGTTCAGCTATCTGCACCAATAAGCCTTCGCTTATATAGCTAGCTTCTTGTTTTAAGTTTAATTTAGCATACTTGTTTTTTCCCAGGTCATGCACTTGCATAGGGATAAATAAATCATCCTTAATTTTCTCAACTTCTGCAAGGACTTGAGAGTGATCACCCCCTTTAGGGAATTTAGGATCTCCTTTGTGTAGAGATATGGTTAATACATTGCTATATTTGGCTATTGTCCAAGGCGAAAATGTAATAGTATGACCATCAGAGCCACTTAGGGGAGCCTGATCATCTATTTGCAGGACAGTTATTTCAGGTACTGAGCTATTCCTGAAATAAATCTCAACAGCATCTAGCTTCTCTTCCACCACATGACAGTTATGTCTGCTGTAAGGTATGCTGGACTGTTCATAATTAATAGGTCTTGTGACTTTCAACCAAATAATATTATTTATGCAATCAATTACGGTACTTAAATGCTTAAGAAGGTCAATACCAATTATTAAATGATCATTTGGCAGATCCACTATAATGACAGGGTGTCATATTACCCTGTTTCCCAGCTTTAGTTTTAACCATGCAGTGCCCCAGACTTTGAGAGAGTCACCCCCAACACCTATTAATGAACCATCAAATTCACTGCTTGTGAAATTTAGGCTTGTGGAGCATTAGCTCATTTAGCTGTGTGTAGTACCTGTGGGATAAAATAGTTGCCTGAGATCCAGTATCAATTAATCCAATGATAGGGTTGGTAACTGAATCCTGGAGCTCAGCTAATACATAATATCTCCCCTCAGTTTCTACAATTTCACACATAAAATTATCATGTTCACTTATTTGTGGGCTTCACCACAAATTACCTGAATCAGCCACATTACCTGATATGGTACATTTCTTACCCACCACCTCCTCTATAATAGGGATAACTGGTTTCCTGCATATTGCATCACAGTCAGGGCTTCCCTCTCAAGGTGAGGACTGCTCTGCACATCCACCTGTGGGAATAAGGTTTAGGGAGAACTGCAAAAGAGGAGATTCATTAATGCTTCCAGACAGGGGACACCTGTCATCACAGTTAGGCCTTCCGTTGCTGGGCTGTAGGGAGAGAATTTGATTAGTATCATTAATAACATTTATTATCCCCTTTGGTATTTCTCTCCCCCCCCAGATAACATCTGAGTATTTATGCTTGTGCCTGTGGCATATTGTTGGCCACTGGCGTCACCCCTATAAAAGGATTATTGGGTTTCTGAGCCGTAAGAGCGTGACTCATATTAGCAAACTGTTCACATAATTGATTTAACTGCATACTAAGTTGACCCACTTGATTATATAAGCTATTTCTACCCATGGGCCAATTTGTTTATGCCCCAGGGTATTGATTCCTGGATTGTTGTGATCCCTCAGACACATAGCCATTATATCTATTTTGATGTGGTTGTCTTTGGGGTTCAACTTGTCCAGCGTTAATATCCTACGGTGCACTATTTAATTGGGGTGTCTGGTTATCCTGAGAGTATCTGCGCCACTTATGGTATCTACTTCTACAGGGATACAGATTACCTTGTGGGTATTAGTCTCTTTGGGGATATCTATTTATTTGGGTATGCCCCCCATTTTGAATATATTCTCTCCTATTAGCCTGTGGATTCTGCACCTCAGCCCTTGGTGGGGGAGGGGCAGACTCAAAACTTTGTGGGGAAGGCCTGTTTTCTCTGGCCACTTCCGCGTAAGTTTTCTTTTTGGATTCAAAATTGAGGGGGCTAGGTGACACCCTAGTTTCTGCCACAATTTTGGGCCTTGGTTCTCTTTTAACCCCTTGTTCACTGGACTGTTGAATGGAGTATAATTTTATACTCTCTCTGATCAGCCAATCCAATGAACATCAAAGTCTCTAGCCAAAGTTACTTTGATGTGTGAGGGTAATGCTTCATAGAATAAATTTACAAATGCTGAGCTTTCAAATTTTTGGATTGTTTTCTGCCATACTGTAAGCACCTTTTAGCGTAGAAAGGAATTCAATTGGGCTTTGATTTGCCCCACATTTCAAACTGTATACAGCTGCTCTAGCAGTGGTGGCTGTACAATACTGCCCAAACTCCCTTTTGCACTGTTGTTTTATTTCACTCCAAGTATAAATATTCATATCTTTCAGTGAAATAAAAAACTTACAATATTTACCTTCAAATACCCATGGCAGAAATTCAATTTTAGACTGCTCACTATAAACATTTAGTATAGATAAAGCATTTTCATAGGCCTCTAAGTGGTCGATTATAGAAATGGTCCCCCTTTTTGAGACTACAGGTACTACACTGTTTAAGAATTTAATTATCTTATGGTGTCATACACTTTATTAGGTACAGCTTAGGTTTTTCTAGGGACCTTATTATTAGGGCTGGAGTGCCCCCTATCTGTCCTATTTTTGCTATGGGGCAATCCCTTATGTGTATTATTATTATATGGGCTATCTGGGTAGCTGGCTCCGCTCTCTGGCTCACTATAATAACTGAGAACAAACGAAAGATTGAATACAACAATCATTAAAGAATACACTTAAAGCACTCAATGCAGACACCTGGTGATTAAATCAGGTATATATGGGTCCAAAAGGGGGGGAGACCAAGAGGAATTTCACTGACTATCAAGTTAAAATATAACTTTTATTAAACGCAATAAAATGAGAATTTAAAATATTGGGATGTGCAATTAAAATAAAGAGCTAGAAAGGATTGAAATTCAGTTAGCTCGGATTGTGTACCCAAAGTTGGTGTATGTAGTATCTTATTTAAGACCACAATAAGTGTGTAAAGGGTATCAGTGTGATTGGTGTGAACGTAAGCTGAGTACAGTGCTTAAAATAGAAATGGATTCTTTGTGTGGTAATAGTGTTACCTATATTAAACACAATGTACCTAGATGTAGATACTACAAAGAGGGGTGTAACCACCAGTTTGCAATATAAATGAAATCTAGTAACAATTCTCTAATGAACCGCTTTTAAGATGTTAAAAATCTTAAGGTATAGAAACAGAGTCAAATACTTATGTCTAGTTAGTATTAGTAGGAGACAGAGTAGAGTTAAGTCACATTTGGTACACAGTAATTTCAAGAGTAAATGTGTACTTAGATATTATCTCCAGAGAAATAAAGATATGTAGTTTGCTCTGAATACTGAGATTAAATCCTGTGACAGTATCACACTCAAGTAGAGAAAATGAAGGAGCGGTAGTTGTAGTTTTGAAAACACAGGTGAGATTGTACTAGATTATAATTAATTCAACACCTGATATAGTATCTATTGAATTGTATCATGTACTACATATCACAACTCTAGTCACAGAAACCACAGAAACACTACAGTACACATAATTCCACTCTTATTGGTTCCAGCAGAGAACGGAGCTTAAGTACTCAGCTCATATAATGCACTCATAGTTTACATAGGTTCCATTTATTGCACACTAGTGGGCTATTAACTAGTAGTTTCCTCGGGCGGTAGGCACCATAAGTGTAAAAGCTAGGAGCGGTTCAACTCCAAAGTAAACCCGATAACAATTGAGTTTATAAAAATAAATGGTGCCCTTGCCGTTCAATAAAGGTACTCAATCTTAAGTAAGTTACAAGTTCCTATTGCTATTCAGCATATAACAATCCTATCAGTGTGACCTAACAAACACAGGAGCTCCCAGACTCCTCACCAATGCCCTAACATGTTTCGCCATTTATACGGCTTTCTCAAAGCCGTGTAAATGGTGAAACATGTGAGGGCATTGGTGAGGAGTCTGGAAGCTTCTGTGTTTGTTAGGGCACGCTGATAGAATTGTTATATGCTGAAACTAGAATTCAAATGGAAACACAACTCTTGTCCCCTCTCTCTCATCACTATCAATGCATCCTTAACTCCCAAATCTTGATCAAATCCAAACACATCTTAGCCTGGGGAAAAAACTGGGAATGAACACTTCCAGAAAAAGTCTGGCGCATAGTGATAACACACACCAAACAATCAATTCACTGCATGTCCCTTTACAAGCTCTTCTACAAATTGCTCACCAGATGGCACTATGTGCCATCTAAATTGAATAAGATGGTCCCCACCTGCTCCCCCCTATGCTGGCAAGGATGCTCACAGATTGGTGATTCACACTTTCTTATGTGGGAGTGCTGGGATGCCATTGGTGAGGCCAGTCTACTGTCCCTCTCCTAGTTATTGGACCCTATAGAATAAGAATAGGTTTCCCTCTGATTCTGTTACTGCTCAGCCCATTACCCAGCTTCCATCCTCAGACCCTCCCCTTCTACTCCCTTTCCCTTTCTTCTCTCTCTTTCCTCCCTTCCATCCCTATTTATCCACTCAGTTGACCATTTGTTAAGCCCTCCCGCTTGTTACATTTAACCTACCACTTATCTTAGTAGGCCCACACCCTTACCTTCAAATCACCAGAGTCCACTTGTGAACTCTGCACTGTATTAATCAACAGTTTAAATAGTTTGTTACTTATGTTAAAAAGTATCTAAGGAAAGACCACTTTTGAGAATGATATAAGTTTACAAAACATTGTTAAATATGTTTTCTGTTCAAAATTCTATATGTTTTGAAAAATTTCCTGATAATTGTAGGAAAAGACAATATAAAAATGAAAAAGAAAAAGAGCTAGCCTGGATTGGCTAGGCCAACATCTCACAGAGCTTTGTGCTTGGACTTGGCTTGCAGAAAAGTGGGACTATATTTGCGGTATAGACTGTACCGAATCTAATTATTTCATCTGTATTACCTTGTCTTGATGTCTTTCTTTAAATGCCCTGTACTGTATTTTTATTTTCAAAATAAAGCTCTTTAAAAAAAAAAAAAATTAAAAAAAAAAAAGTCATGTGATCAGGGGGCTGACAGAAGAGGTAAAAGGTATATTAATATAAGTGTGTTGGTTCTGCAAAACTGAGGAATGGGTAATAAAGGGATTACCTATTTTTTTAAAACAATACAAATTCTATTGTAGACTGTCCCTTTAAGTAAACTCAGCTTGGGCCATGTATCCCTGCAACGCAAGAGATAGATTGAAATGCATAACTGCATGATTGTGTATAAATTGGTGTACAGCTCACTATATTTGTTTTTTTCAGTGGTCACATATGTTCCTGCTGATTGATACAAAGGGATCTCATGGCTATGAGCTTTTTTTCAAGACAAGAGATCTGAAGAAAAAATGGATGGAACAATTTGAAATGGCCATGTAAGTCCGTCAATGACATTACCATATGTTTTTATATGGTGTTTATTGTATATCTGTTGAGCTACTAAATAAATAAATAGGTGCATTTTGAATAAAATGACTTTTTATCCTCTGCCTAAATGCTAAATGTAGAGGCCTTCCTCAGCATGGGCCTCATGTTCCTAGTTATAAATAAACCTCCCTGATGTCTGGGAGGTGCATGATCTCTCCTTTTGCCCCATGATAAAGTTGAAAGTAAACACGATCACTTGAGCGCATTTAAAGTTAACATTCGTCGGGTTAGTGCATACTCAGAGCTGTGGTTAACTTTCGTGAAACAAAAAAGTCTCACAAAACACATAAAAAATACATTACAAAGTACACTGGGCTATGATTACGGCTTGTTAGCCGAAACGCGTAAGCCTTGGTGCTGCGCTCTACCTCTAATGTATGCTGCAAGCTTCTGTTAATACTTTTTAACATTTTCTAATAAAATTGATTTTTTTATACAAAGACGGAGTATACCGAATTGTCCTTTTCACTACAAAGTACACTTACACTCATACTAACACCATCTAATAAAAAAATGATAAAAAATATTGCACACAAAAGTTATAAGTGCTCAAAGATATGAGATCTCAGATGTTAGGGGGGGGGGGGGAAGGCAGTTAAAAGGCTTTAACATTGAGATGTATGTGTATATATATATATATATATATATATATGTGTGTGTGTGTGTGTGTGTACAGATGTATTTATATGTGTATTTATGTAGTAACAGACATAGATACACATATAACCACATAAATACATATGTAGACATTTATATATATATATATATATATATATATATATATATATATATATGTGCATTGGAGCCCTTTGCAGTTAAGTAAATGCAAACATGAAAAACGTATTTCTTTCATATAGGTGGTGAGAGTCCATGAGCTAGTTACTGATGGGATATACATTCCTACCAGGAGGGGGCAAAGTTTCCCAAACCTCAAATGCCTATAAATACACCTCCCACCTCACTCATACCTTAGTTTAAAAAACTTTGCCTCCTTATGAGGTGGTGAAGCAAGTTGTGCTTGATTTCTTCAGTGAAAGGTGCTTCTAAGCATATTGTAGCCCATTTCCTCTCTAAGTGCAGTGTTTGTCTGAGGGATATGAAGGGAGTATGACACCATGTTTTCACCTATGGGAAAGCTTTTCATAAGGCTCTCTGTAAATCGTCCTCAGGGATTCATCTGCTGCCTCCCTTTGCAGACAATATACTCCTCTACCATTACCTCTGCTGATATGTTTCAGTACTGGTTTGGCTGTCTGCTATATGTGGATGGGTGTCTTACACGGTAAGTATATACTTTTATTATATAAGACACTCTCAGGTATAGATTGGGCACTTTTTAAGTAAAGTTTCTATTTACTGTTTGTATACATGCGTTGAGTCAGTAATTCAGTTTTCTTTTTTAGCGACTTTATTTTGTGGCTAAATATTTATCAAGGTTGGTAGAGTCTGTGAAACATACAGGGTTTTTTGGATATAGTAATTTATTTATAAATTAGGATGCTACGTATTATGTTAGTCTCATGGAATTTTGATAATCACATTTTATGCAGCTATAATAGAAGTATCCATTATTATTTATTTAGGTACATTTCGTTTTTTTGTATATACAATCAAAATTCTTACCTGCTTTTTATGTTGCGCATGTGATGATGCTATTTATGTCATACCATGACGTGTCATAATTTTGCCCCGTTTTTTTGGAGCAAAAATTTCCCGCCAAATTTGCCATTATAAGCCCCGCCCCCAGCTCATTCAGTGTTCTCGGAAAACACTTAGAGAGCTTTCATGCAGCATTATTTTATGAATCAGTTTTAGTTTTTACAAATTTTCGCTCTGTTTCACATTTTCTTAAGCCTGTTTTATATATCATATATAGGAGCAGGGATATACATTTGCAGAATTAATTTATTTATTTATTTTAAATTTAGTTTTTTTTGCAGTTATGTCTCAAAATGAACCTGCCTCTGATGTTACCATAGGATTTGAGCTGCCTGAACATGTATCTACCAAACCTAAGTGTGTTTGTTGTAAAAATCTGATCTAGAGTCTTCAGCTCAATTATGTGGCTCTTGTTTTGACAATTTGTTAAATGAAGATAATATATATCTATGAGTGCAAATGCACCCACTGTTATTCCATCTCAGTCTAATGTACATAGCATTCCTGCAGAAATGAAAGATCTTATTGCTGCAGCTATAGAGAAGTTAATGAGTGCTATTCCACCTACATATACATGTAAAATGGTTTTGCAATATTTTCCTAAACCTAGTGAATTAAGTTCTGACCTTCAGCATACTGATGTATCCTCTACTGATGGGGTTTCCTCTGATTCAGGGGACACCACATCAGAGACAGATATAGACAGATCATCTTTTTTATTTAAGATAGAATATATTCACTCTCTCTTAAAGGAAGTTTTGTTTACTTTGGTTATTGAGGAGTCTAAAGCTCCTGATGATAAAGCTAGTAACCGTCTAAATTCTGTGTTTAAGACTACTGTTATTACTCCTGAAGTATTTCATATTCCTGACGCTATCTCTAATGTGATTGTTAAAGAATGATCTAAGCCTGGTACCTCTTTTAACCCTTCTTCTAGGTTTAAGAAATTGTAACCGTTACCTGTGGCCAATTTATTACTTTGGGAAAAAGTTCCTAAAGTTGATGGGGCAATTTACACTCTTGCCAAACTTACTACTATTCCTATAGAAGACAGTACTTATTTTAAGGATCCTTTAGATAGGAAGCTTGAATCTTATCTAAGAAGGGCATATTTACATACTGCCTATATTCTTAGACCTGTTATATCTATGACTGATGTTGCTGCTGCTTCTACTTTTTGGTTGGACAGTTTAGCACAGCAATTGTCTTCAGATTCTGAATTAGCTAACATTTTTTTTTTACTTTAACATGCAAATCATTTTATTTGTGATGCTATATTTGATGTTATGAAGATCAATGTCAAATCCATTTTTTAGCCATTTTAACTAGAAGAGCTTTATGGCTTAAATCTTGGAATGCTGACATGGTGTCTAAAACTAGATTATTATGTCTCTCTTTTCAAGGTAAAAATCTTTTTGTCTCACAATTGGATTCTATTATCGGGGGGGGGGGGGTAAGGGAGTTTTTTTTTCCCCAAGACAAGAAATCTAAGGGTAAATTTAAACCAATCGTTTTCGTTCCTTTTGTCAGTATAGAGAACAGAAAACCACTCCTTCCCCAATGCCTCTGTCTCTATTTGGAGACTATCTCCGAATTGAAATAAATCTAAGCCTTATAAGAAACCAAATACTGCCCTTAAACCTATATGAAGGTACGGCCCTCAAGCCGGTTCTTCTGTTAGGGGGCAGATTAAAGCTATTTCAAAGAGTTTGGACAGACTCTGTAAAAAATCAGTGGAATTAGAATATAATTTCTCAGGGGTATCGAATAGGATTCAGAATTAGACCTCCCTTGGGAAGATTCTTTCTTACCCATGTACCAAAACACCTAGTAAAAGCTCTATCCCTAACAGAAAAGAGACAATTGAGATTGGTTTCAGCTTGTCTAAATCTTCAGTCTCTATCATTCCCTACAGTGGCAATGTGCATGGAAGTTTTAGGTCTCATGATTGCAACATCGGACGCGATCCCTTTTGCTCCTTTTCGTATGAGACCTCTACAGCTTTGCATGTCGCACCAATGGTGCAGGTATTATACTCGGATATCACAACTGATATACTTAAATCCCAACACTCAACTCTCTGACTTGGTGGTTTAACGATCGCCTTATTGTTCAAGGGTCCTCCTTTGTTTGTCCTACCTGGTCTGTGATCACAACAGATGCAAGTCTCACAGGTTGCAGAGCTGTCTGAGGGTCTCTGACAGCACAAAGAGTTTGGAATCCTCGAGAGGTGAGGTTACCAATCAATATTAGAACTCTGTGCTATTTTCAGAGCTCTTCAGGCTTTGCCTGTATTAAAAAGAGAACCGTATAATCGGTTTCAAACAGATAATGTCACAACAGTGGCATATGTCAATCATCAAGGGGAGACTTGCAGTCCCCTAGCAATGAAAGAAGTATCTCTAATACTTTCTTGGGTGGAATCCAACTCTTATCTAATCACTGCGATTCATATACCAGGTGTAGACAATTGAGATGCGGATTATCTCAGCCATCAAACTCTCCATCTGGGGGAGTGGTCTCTCCATTCAGATGTGATCTATCAGATTGTGCAGATGTGGGGTCTTCCAGACATAGATCTGATCGCCTCTCGTCTAAACAATAAACTTCCCAGATACCTCTCCAAGTCCAGGGATCCTCAGGTGGAATTGATGGATGCTCTAGCAGTTCCATGGTTTTACCAGCCTGCTTACATTTTTCCACCTATGGTTCTTCTTCCAAGACTGATCTCAAAGATCACAATGGAATAATCTTATGTGTTTTTGATAGCACCAGCATGGCCTCACAGGTTCTGGTATGCGGATCTTGTCCTGATGTCCAGTTGCCAACCTTGGTCACTTCCTCTAAGGCCAGACCTTCTGTCTCAAAGGCCCGTTTTTTCCATCTGGATCTCAAATCTCTAAATTTGAAGGCATGGAAATTGAAAGCTTAGTCCTTAGTCATAGAGGTTTCTCTGACTGTGATTCACACTTTAATACAGGCTTGTAAGCCTGTTTCAAGGAAAATATTTCACAAGGTTTGGAAAACCTATATTTCATGGTGTTCCACTCATGATTATTCTTGGCATTCTTTTAGAATTCCTAGGATTCTTCAGTTTCTTCAGGATGGTTTGGATAAAGGTTTGTTTGCCAATACTTGAAAGGACAAATCTCTGCTCTTTCTGTTTTATTTCATAGAAAGATTGCTAATCTTCCTGATGTTCACTGTTTCAAACAGGCTTTGACTTGTATCAAACCTGTTATTAAATCTATCTCTCCTCCTTGGAGTCTAAACTTGGTATTAAAGACTTTGCAGGCTCCTCCTTTTGAGCCTATGCATTATTTAGACGTTAAACTACTTTCTTGGAAAATGTTATTTATCTTGGCTATCTCTTCTGCTAGAAGAGTTTCTGATTTTCTGAATTGTCTGCTCTCTCTTGCGAGTCTCCTTATCTGATTTTCCATCAAGATAAAGTTGTTTTCTGGACTTTGTTTTAATTTTTGCCTAAAGTTGTGAATTCTAACCACATTAATAGGGAAATCATTGTTCCTTCCTTGTGTCCTAATCCTAAGAATACTCTTGAAATATCTTTACATTCTTTGGATGTGGTAAGAGCTTTGAAATATTATGTTGATGCTACTAAAGATTTCAGAAAGACTTCTAGTCTATTTGTTATTTTTTCTGGTTCCAGAAAAGGTCAGAAAGTCTCTGGCATTTATTTGACATCTTGGTTGAAACTTCTGATTCACAAAGCTTATTTGGAGGTGTGGCAGCTCCGCCTCAGAGAATAACCGCTCATTCTACAAGATCAGTTGCCACATCTTGTGGTTTCAGGAATGAAGCTTCAGTTGATCAAATCTGCAAAGCAGCCAGTTGGTCTTCTTTACATACCTAAATTTTACCATTTTAATGTTTTTGCTTCTTTGGAAGCAGCTTTCGGTAGAAAGGTTTTTCAGGCAGCTGTTTCAGTTTGATACTAGTGCCTATGATTTAAGTTTTTTACATTTTTAAGAAAATTTTATTATTTTTTTTTAATTTAAAGGGACAGTCAAGTCCAAAAAAAAACTTTCATGATTCAAATAGGGCATCTAATTTTAAACAACTTTCCAATTTACTTTTAACACTAATTTTGCTTTGTTCACTTGGTATTCTTAGTTGAAAGCTAAACCTAGGAGGTTCATATGCTAATTTCTTAGACCTTGAAGGCCGCCTCTAATCTTAATGCATTTTGACAGTTTTTCACCACTAGAGGACGTTAGTTCATGTATTTCATATAGATAACATTTAGCTCATGTACATGAATTTACAGAGGAGTGAGCACTGACTGGCTAAAATGCAACGGTCAAAAGAACTGAAATAAGGGGCGGTCTGCAGAGGCTTAGATACAAGGTAATTACAGAGGTAAAACATGTATTATTATAACTGTGTTGGTTATGCAAAATTGGGGAATGGGTAATTAAGGGATTATCTATCTTTTAATACAACAAAAATTCTGGTGTTGACTGTCCCTTTAATTTCTCAGCGGAAATAGCTGTTTTTATTTTATAAGTCTTGTCAGTATAGCTGTACCAAAAGCCTTTTAGCCTGTAACGCAACGTCAGTCCCACACACGTAAAAATTAAGTTTTTTTCATGGGACTTCCATAGCGCTGGTATTACCGACAAGATCCGTTTCGCAATCTAAAAGCAGTAGTTATGTGTTTTACGCTACAAAACTGTTACATAAAACTCATAACTAAACTGTCACAAAGTGCACTAAACACCCATAAACAACCTATTAACCCCTAAACCAAGGCCCTCCCACATCGCACTATATTAAAGTTATTAACCCCTAATCTGCCGCCACTATTAAAAAATATTAACCCCTATTTCCCCGCTCCCCGACATCGCCTCCACTATACTAAAGTTATTAACCCCTAAACCGCCGTCCTCCCGCATCGCAAACACTATTTAAATATTATTAACCCCTAATCTGCCCTCCACCCACATCGCCCCCACTATACTAAAGTTATTTACCCCTAATTCCGCCACCACTATAATAAACCTATTAACCCCTAAACCGAAAGCCCCCCACAACGAAATATACTAAATAAACCTATTAACCCCTAAAATGAAAGCCCCCACATCGCAATAAACTAATTTAAACTAGTAACCCCTAAACCTAACGTCCCCCTAACTTTATATTAAAATTAAAATTTCCCTATCTTAAATTAAATTAAGACTTACCTGTCAAATTAAAAAAACTAAGTTTAAACTAACAATTAAACTAATATAACTATTAAAGTAAAATTAAACTAACTACCAATTAAATAAACTATATTACACATTAAAAAAATCCTAAAAGTACTCTAATTACAAAAAATAAAAATGACTACATTACAAAAAATAACAAACACTAATACACCTATTAGATTAGGTGTAATTGTTTTAATGTTTGATAATTTTGTTTATTATTTTTTGTAATCTTAGTGTTTTTTATTTTTCATAATTTAGTGTTTATTATTTTTTGCGATTTTAAAATTTTTAAAAATGTTCGTAGTGTTAGGTTTTTATTAAATTTGTAATTTAGATTTTTTAATTGGTAGTTTTTTAAATTGTATTAGAATAGTAATGTTAGGTTAATTTATAGCTTAAACTTTTATTTAGTTTATTTTTATTTCACAGGTAAGTTTTTAATTATTTAAATATGGTTATATTGTAATTTTAATTTAAAGTTAGGGGGTGTTAGGTTTAGTGTTTTTGGATGTGGGGGGCCGGCGGTTTAGGGGTTAATAGGTTTATTTAGTGGCGGAGATGTGGGAGGCCGGAGGTTTAGGGGTTAATAGGTTTATTTAGTGGGAGTGATGTGGGAGACCGGAGGTTTAGGGGTTAATAACTTTATTATAGTGTCAACGGTGTCAGGGAGCTGCGGTTTAGGGGTTAATATATTTATATAGTGTTGGCGATGTGGGTGGGCGGCAGATTATGGGTTAATAGGTTTATTTAATAGTCACAATGTGGTGGATGGGCGGCAGATTAGGGGTTAATAGGTTTTAGTGTTTGCGATACGTGAGGGTGGCGGTTTAGGGGTTAATAGGTAGTTTACGGGTGTTAGTGTACTTTGTAACACTTTAGTTATGAGATTTGTGAAACATTTTTGTTTTGCAAAATCCATAACTACTGGTTTTAGATGGTGTTTTATAATCTAGTTAGTGATGTTTTTTAAGTGTGTGTTTGTACATTTTAAAGTGCAATTAAAAGCTATGTTTTAATATTTGCCCCTCAGTGGTGGGGTGAGACTTTGTTCATATTTAGTGAATATTGATTCTTGGTGAGTGCTTTGTGGATGCTACTTTTTCTTTCCCTTTGATTTAAAGGGACACTGAACCCAAATTTCTTCTTTCATGATTCAGATAGAGCATGAAATTTGAATCAACTTTCTAATTTACTCCTATTATCAATTTTTATTTGTTCTCTTGTTCTCTTTATTTTTAAAGCAGGAATGTAAATCTTAGCAGCCAGCCCATTTTAGGTTCAGCACCATGGATAGCGCTTGCTTATTGGAGGCTTACATTTACCCACCAATAAGTAAGCATAACCCAGGTTCTCAACCAAAAATGGGCCGGTGTTCTATTGAGAACTCCAATTCATCAAAAACACCAATCTGACATCACTTCAGGTGATTCCATACATCTAATTGGTTTGAGTGTCAGTGAGTGACAGGATTCACAACTAATCAGATGGGCACTGTGATCGCCTATCTTCACTATCTATTTTGCCTCCGCCTGGGGGGTTTACTTGGGGTGTATGCCAGAGGATCAGCGATGCACCCCCTAAGACAGGCAAAACAGATAGTGAAAATAGAAGTCACCAGAAGTGACATCAGATTGGAGTTTTTGAGGAATTGAAAAATAGTAAGAGTCCAGGAGATATCATGTGTGGGAAATTACCCTCCTGAACACTTGGAGGAGGCAAAATACACCCTAAATGCCGGAGCTTTAAATCCTTCCACTTTCCCTGAATCTTCAGTCATTCTTTTGCTTCCTTCATGGAGTGAAGTGATTTCTGAAGTGCTGATCTACTCTTTGTTGATAGGGTTTTTCTAAGCGATCAGAGACTCATTTCATCCTAACAGTGCTTATGTTGGACAGAGTAATAGACAAGGAGTTTTCAGCCCGGCAGTGACAGATCTTTTCCCAGTGGGAAATGTCACAGCAGGCCTTCCAGGTGAAATATGGATTGTATTTGCTGTTCCTCGTGAGATCATACAGGTCTACAGGAAGCAGCCGCTGCAGCTGAGGTATCAACAGAGGATGAAGGTGCTGGCAGGTAAGTATTTTGCACCTTCATAGCTCACTGGCTATTAGTATGAGCTTGTACACATGTCTCACATAGTCTGGGAACATATATTTATATACCACACCAGCTTTAATACTCTCCAGTGTTACCAGAAAGCAGCTTCATTTACTCACCTGTGCTACTCACCTGTGCTAGAATCGTGTTTTGGTGTAAGGTGTTGGCTCACCTGTAGTGCAGGTGCTCTAAGGATTAACATATGAAGCGCCTATTTCTTTTTCATCTTCCTGTGGTGCTGCAATCATCTCAGCATGTTGGGAGAAGCTCTCAGGACCAGTGGAGGTGGTAAGATACTCTGATCATATCTCAAAGCGGGGAACAAATATATGTAACCTCTGCTGTGTTATTTATTATCAGCCCATATTGTTTTATTACAGTTATTTCAATGATTATTTGTCCTCATTTTTCCTCACTGGTTTCCTTTATAAGAATTATCCAGTGCTATGTGTAACAAAATCAAATAAATCACATAAAAACATATATATAAGCAAAAATGTGATTTATAAAAAAATATAAACATATTCAAAATATTACAATTTTAGAATACACCATCTCAAATCTTACTTATATTTATCTTGGATTAAAATTCACATCTCAAAAAGAAGAAAAAAAAAGTGGAATCTTATTGTTCTACCAGTATGGAACCTCAAATTGATTTATTTACGTTTTTGAGCTCTACCATATTTTAGCAGTGTTATGGTCAGCCAACCATACGGTAAAAATATAAAAATATTTACTTAATAAAACGATACATAAAAACTCTGTATAGGTATATCTAATGACAAAGCAGTAGCAATGGTACAATTATATATCTATTCCAAAGTATGGGGGATGTAAATGTACCCTGATTTTTGTCTGAAATGTCCCTTTATGGTACCAAGGAGATATTGTCACAATCTGATGTGCGTTTCACCTTAAATGGCTTTTTCAAGGTTGGTAGAGCTTGCAAAAAGCTCAGAGTTTTTGAGGTATGGAGTTAATCCAAGATAAATATAAGGAAGATTTGAGACAGTGTATCCTCAAATTGTAATATATTACTAGACATGTGTAAGGGGAAAAAATATCGGTTTTGTCTGAATTTTTCGGACCAAATATTCAGAAAATTTAGTTTTACGGAATATTCAGCTGCCGTGCTATTTAGTATTCATTTTGTTTTAAACTAAACGAATACTGAATATTTGTTGAACATTAACATAAATTTTCTTTACAAATGTAAATCTTCCTTTGCTACAGGTGTAAAAGTTAACCTGTAGCGTTAAATACTTATCTCTAGCACGCTGGAGAACCACACAAATCCTGACCCTTCTTCACAGAGCCCCGGCCGTGCTCATAGGAGGACTTTAGGGCAGACCCTTGGATCCGCCATGCTGTCTCCTATTAGCACACCCTGGAGCTCTGTGAAGAAGGGTCGGGGATTTGCGTGAATCTCCAGCACACTAGAGGTAATTATTTTTAACCCCTAAGGTAATTTAAAAGAAACAAATTAATGTTGACAAAGTTTGTCAGTATTTATTAGTTTTCTTTAAATTTCATGGTGCATTTGTTCGGATATTCGTTTCGTGAAAACAAAACTAATATCCGTGTTTCATTAACGAATTCACATTTATAACAAAAGCACATGACTATATTTTACGTTTATCATATTTTGTATATGTTTAAATTATTTTATATATCACTATTTTGTTTAATTTTCAGTTTTTCATTGTGCCCTTTCTATTTCATTCCTTTAGGGGTGAGCAAACTGTTTGGTTTTTAACTTCAGTCTATCAATGATACTTAAAGGGCCATGATACCCACATTTTAAAACACTTGAAAGTGATGCAGTATAACTGTAAAAAGCTGACTAGAAAATATCACCTGAACATCTCTATGTAAAAAAGAAAGATATTTTACCCCAAAATGTCCTAAGTATTCAAACCCCATTGCAAAGGACTTTAAGCGGCAAATCAGAATGTCTGTCCCAGGAGAGGCAAGGGAGTGAGCTTCGTGCACACTCCTATTATTTCCCTGTTCAATTTAAGGAAGTTTATTATGAAATCTCATGAGAGTTAAGTGAAATCTCATGAGATCACAGTAAAAGAGTTCATAACCTCAGCACTGCTGATGCTCATTGGCTGCTCTTTATTTCTTCATTATTTTTTTTACCTGCAGCTGAGTATAACTTTTTACACAGAACTTACTCTGCTGAGCTGAGGAAATTGTGAGGTAAAATATCTTCCTTTTTTACATAGAGATGCTCAGGTGATATTTTCCTGTCAGCTTTTTACAGCTATACTGCATCAGTTTCAAGTGATTTAGCATATGAGTATTATGTCCCTTTAAGCTACTTTACCTACTTTTACTATGGAGCAAGTTGATGCAGCTCAGGTCTCTGGACCATCAGCTGATCCTTTAGAAGGGAGATCCACTGATAATTTAACCCTTTCAAACTTGTATTTGCTTGGAAAGGATTTTCAGGTATGTGTCCCTCCTCAGCTTTATCCTTCATGTGCTGAGTCTGTATCTAACACTAAACAGGGCTTTGCTGTGCCGCCTTTATTTAAGAGTGTTTAAAGGTCTATAACCTACCACGGCTGTACTCAGTGGCGTCACTAGGGTTGATGTCACCCAGTGCGGCATCTCACGGTGTCACACCCCCCATTAAAATTTATGATCTAATGAAAATGAACCATGCGTGGTGTAAAAGGTGACTTTTTGGAGACTACCTAGTTGCATACCTTTAGCAGTTTCCTCTGCTATTGCAAAGGCAAGCAATAGCATGGTTGTATAAATTTGCTTAATTCCTACTGAAGTGTTCCGGATTCCATCATTGTGATTGCTCCAGTGTGAAAAGAATGTGTTGCAATACATGATTATATAACCTTAATAAACCATTTCCAAATTATACAAATTTAAATGTTATGTTAGCTTCTACAGCCAAATGACAAATAAAGCCCAATCAAATACCAGAACAACACCATCATTCATTTTCAGCCTTTTGTATATTCCAGCAAGGCATTCTTGTAATTCAGACTCCAGCCTTACAGTATTTGTGCCTACTACGACTCTACATAGCATGCATGCATAATAATATAATAATATTACTATATGCATGCTTGTCATGTATATCTTACTAGAGACTAGTATATTAGGCAATATATGCAGCATGACTACAACCAAATGACAAATAAAGCCCAAATAAACAGCAGAAATAAATACACTATAATTTTCAGCCCTTTGTTGTACATTCCAGCCAGGCATGAGCCATCCTTGTAAATTATCCAGCCTTACAGTATACTGCATTTGTCCCTAGTAGTAAGCATGCATACATAGTTATATAATAAACTAATATTACTATATGCATGCATGCCATGTATGTCTTACTAGGGACAAATACTGTAAGGCAATATATGCAGCATATCCTATCTCCCAAACTGTTTCAAACATGCATTTTTACTTTCAAACATGTCAACAGAAACCTAGAGCTCCTGAGTAAACCCATTTTGTTCTCCATAATAACCTAAAATACCCCATGCACATGATGACTGCACCATGCCTCTCTAGTCCAGAGCCTTCAAGCAGTAGCAGTTCTAGAGGGAGGTTATTGCTCCAGTGTGGCCTTGCAGGGTTTGTGTATCTAATTCAAATGTCCTTGTGCCTAGATTGAAGACTTCCTCTCAGAAAAGATTTTCTTTTTCAAGGGCCTTTCTTCCGTCAGGATCTCAAACTCTGACAGCTAGATTACGAGTCTTGCGTTAGCCTTAAAAAGCAGCGTTGAGAGGTCCCAACGCTGCTTTTTAACGCCCGCTGGTATTACGAGTCTTGCAGGTACAGGTGTACCGCTCACTTTTTTGGCCAGACTCGAAAATACTGCAAATCCACTTACGTCAATTGCGTATCCTATTTTTTCAATGGGACTTGCATAGCGCCGGTATTACGAGTCTTCCAAAAAGTGAGCGGTAGACCCTCTCCTGTCAAGACTGATACCGCATTTAAAAGTCAGTAGTTAAGAGTTTTATGGTCTAACGCCGTAGCATAAAACTCTTAACTAAAGTGCTAAAAAGTACACTAACACCCATAAACTACCTATTAACCCCTAAACCAAGGCCCCCCCAGATCGCAAACACTATAATAAATATTTTAACCCCTAATCTGCCGAACCGGACATCGCCGCCACTATAATAAATATATTAACCCCTAAACCGCCGCACTCCCGCCTCGCAAACATTAGTTAAATTTTATTAACCCCTAATCTGCCGTCCCTAACATCGCCGCCACCTACCTAGATTTATTAACCCCTAATCTCCCGCACCCAACATCGCCGCCACTATATTAAAGTTCTTAACCCCTAAACCTAAGTCTAACCCTAACCCCCCTAACTTAAATATAATTTAAATAAATCTAAATAAAATTACTACAATTAACTAAATTATTCCTATTTAAAACTAAAAACTTACCTATAGAATAAACCCTAAGATAGCTACAATATAACTAATAGTTACATTGTAGCTAGCTTAGGATTTATTTTTATTTTACAGGCAACTTTGTATTTATTTTAACTAGGTAGAATAGTTATTGAATAGTTATTAACTATTTAATAGTTACCTAGTTAAAATAAAGACAAATTTACCTGTAAAATAAAACCTAACCTAAGTTACAATAACACCTAACACTACACTATAATTAAATTAATTCCCTAAATTAACTACAATTAAATAAAATTATCTAAAGTACGGAAACCCCCCCCCCACACTAAATTACAGAAAATAATAAAATAATTACACCTAATCTAATCCCCCTAATAAAATAAAAAAGCCCCCCAAAATAATAAAAAGCCCTACCCTATACTAAATTACAAATAGCCCTTAAAAGGGCCTTTTGTGGGGCATTGCCCCAAAGTAATCAGCTCTTTTCTGCCAGAACTTAAGATGGCGGGGACAATTGGGGGGTGGGGGAGGGAAGAGAGCTGTTTGGGAGGGATCAGGGGCTCTACACTAAAGCTAAAATTAACCCTGCAAGCTCCCTACAAGCTACATAATTAACCCCTTCACTGCTAGCCATAATACACGTGTGAAATGCAGCAGCATTTGGCGGCCTTCTAATTACCAAAAAGCAACGCCAAAGCCATATATGTCTGCTATTTCTGAACAAAGGGGATCCCAGAGAAGCATTTACAACCATTTGTGCCATAATTGCACAAGCTGTTTGTAAATGATTTCAGTGAGAAACCTAAAATTGTGAAAAATTTAACGTTTTTTTTAATTTGATCGCATTTGGCGGTGAAATGGTGGCATGAAATATACCAAAATGGGCCTAGATCAATACTTGGGGTTGTCTACTACACTACACTAAAGCTAAAATTAACCCTAGAAGCTCCCTACATGCTCCATAATTAACCCCTTCACTGCTGGGCATAATACACGTGTAGTGCGCAGTGGCATTTAGCAGCCTTCTAATTACTAAAAAGCAACGCCAAAGCCATATATGTCTGCTATTTCTGAACAAAGGGGATCCCAGAGAAGAATTTACAACCATTTAAGCCATAATTGCACAAGCTGTTTGTAAATAATTTCAGTGAGAAACCAAAAGTTTGTGAAAAAATTTGTAAAAAAGTGAACGATTTTTTGTATTTAATCGCATTTGGCGGTAAAATGGTGGCATGAAATATACCAAAATGGGCCTAGATCAATACTTTGGGATGTCTACTAAAAAAAATTATATACATGTCAATGGATATTCAGAGATTCCTGAAAGATATTAGTGTTCTAATGTAACTAGCGCTAATTTTGAAAAATAATGGTTTGGAAATAGCAAAGTGCTACTTGTATTTATGGCCCTATAACTTACAAAAAAAGCAAAGATGATGTAAACATTGGGTATTTCTAAACTCAGTACAAAATTTAGAAACTATTTAGCATGGGTGTTTTTTGGTGGTTGTAGATGTGTAACAGATTTTGGGGGTCAAAGTTAGAAAAAGTGTGTTTTTTTCAATTTTTTCCTCATATTTTATAATTTTTTTTATAGTAAATTATAAGATATGATGAAAATAATGGTATCTTTAGAAAGTCCATTTAATGGCGAGAAAAACGGTATATAATATGTGTGGGTACAGTAAATGAGTAAGATGAAAATTACAGCTAAACACAAACACCGCAAAAATTTAAAAATAGCCTTGGTCCCAAACGGACAGAAAATGGAAAAGTGCTGTGGTCATTAAGGGGTTAATATAGTGGCAGTGACGTTGGGGACAGCAGATTAGGGGTTAATAAGTGTAGTTAGGTGGTGGCGACATTGGGGGCGGCAGAGTAGGGGTTAATAAATAAAATGTAGTGTTCGGCAATGTTGGGGGCAGCAGATTAGTGGTTAATACATATAATGTAGGTGGAGGTGTCCGAAGCGGCAGATTAGGGGTTACTAATATAATGTAGGTGTCGGCAATGTCGGGGGCGGCAGATTAGGGGTGTTTAGACTCGGGGTTCATGTTAGGGTGTTAGGTGTAGACATAACTTTTATTTCCCCTTAGGAATCAATGGGCTGCGTTAGGAGCTTTACGCTGCTTTTTTGCAGGTGTTAGGTTTTTTTTCAGCCTGCTCTCCCCCATTGATTCCTATGGGGAAATCGTGCACGAGCACTTTTACTCAGCTCACCGCTACCGTAAGCAGCGCTGGTATTGAGGTGAGATGTGGAGCTAAATTTTGCTCTCCACTCACTTTTCTGCGGCTGACGCCGGATTTGTAAAGACACGTAATACCAGCGTTGTCTGCAAGTGAGAGGTGAGCATAAAGTGCTCGTTAGCACCGCACCCCTGTTAACGCAAAACTCGTAATCTAGGTGTGAGTTTGGCAACCTGTCAATTTAATGCATAATACTGTCCCAGAGAGATTTTTCTTATAAGGTTATTGAAGCCTTGATTCTGGCTATAAAATCTGTCACCAGGAATATTTTTTAAAGGTTTGGAAAACTTGTAATACTAGTGTCCTTGCAAGGGATACCACTGGAATTCTTTTAGAGTTACTAGAGTTCTCGAGTTCCTGCAGGATAATTTGGAAAAATGTTTGTCAGCTAGTTCTCTTAAGGGTCAGATGTTGGCTCAATTGGTCTTATTACATAAGAGTATTGTCAACATTCCTATTATTTAGACCATTGTTCAGGATCTGCTTAGAATTAGATCAGTTAATTATTCAGTTTCTCATCCATAGAATTTTAATCTGGGGTTGAGCCCCTCCTTTTGAACATATGCATGGTCCAGACCTTCAACTTTTATCCTGGAAGGTTCTTTTTCTCCTATCCATTTCTTAGGTCAGAAGAGTTTCAAAACTTGCTGGTTTATCTTGCATCATTTTTCATCAGGACAAGACTGTTCTTCACACTAGTTATTCTTTTCTTCCTATTGTGGAACTTAAAGATACTACCACACAGGAAATTGTGGTTACTTTATTATGTCCCCACCTAAGAATTCTAGAGCGACTTGGATATTGTGAGAGCTCTAAAATTCTATGTGGAAGCCCTAAAGGATTTCAGACTTTGTGAATGTAATTTGATGTCTCATGAACTGTCACCACACTGATGGAAGAAAACAAAATTTATGCTTAATTGAAAAATGTATTTCTTTCATAATAGTGAGAGTCCACGAGCCCCCGCCCTTTCTTTTGTACAGTTGGTGGCAGCACTTGTTTTGCACTTCATTTGCCTTACTTTGTCTTTCCTGCTTTTCTCTATCTACTATATGTATGATTGAGGATTCTGGGTAAGAAGAAGAGATTTAAAGCTCTTGTATGTTGGGGTGTCTTTTGCCTCCTCCTATTAATCAGGAGGGTAATTTCCCATGTGATGTCTTGCAGAAAAAAACTAATTTATCAGGTTTTTCCAAAACTGCCAATTTTGAATTTTTTTTCATAAGGTGCATTCGTTTCCATATCTGGTTATGTGACATGAAGTACCACAAAAGTCAAAATTGAATTACTCAGTAGTAGTAGTGCATGTTATTTTAAGACACATTTAAATATCAAATGTATGTTTCTTCCCTATGGCATGGAGAGTCCACAACATCATTCCAGTTACTAGTGGGATGTTCAACTCCTGGCCAGCAGGAGGAGGCAAAGAGCACCCCAGCAAGCTGTTAAAGGAACAGTTAACACTGTAGATTTGCATAATCAACAAATGCATGATAAGAAGACCATGCAATAGCACTTAGTCTGAACTTCAAATGAGTAGTAGATTTTTGTTAAATAAATTGTAATGTTATGTTTATTTCCACTCCTCCTGTATCATGTGACAGCCATCAGCCAATCACAAATGCATATACGTATATGCTGTGAATTCTTGCATATGCTCAGTAGGAGTTGGTGACTCAAAAAGTATAAATATAAAAATACTGTGCACGTTTTGTTAATGGAAGTAAATTGGAAAGTTGTTTAAAATTGCATGCTGTATCTGAATCATAAAATTTAATTTTGACTTTAGCGTCCCTTTAAGTGTAACTTCCCTTACCTATAATCCCCAGTCATTCTCTTTGTGTTTGTCAATTAAGGATGTGCGAAGATGGTGTCTGAAGATATTTAATCCTTTAATGGGTACTTTTCTCTGCAAGCAAGGATTTGGGGCTATGCTGTGTACATGTCAATCTCTTTAGTAAGAGTAATAGTGGCTATTAGCAGTTAGAAAGCGGTGAGGTTGTCTTTGCTTTATTTCTAACATTATTGCTACCCCTTTGATAGAAAGCCAGGGTTGGTTACTCTGCTCTTTCTCTGTCTACAGGTCCCTGTTGGCGGTCAAGTGAGGCTATCAGACCTGAAGCTGCTGTGTCTGCTACACAACAAAAGTTTCCTGAGAGTAAGTCCTTTCATTTATATTTCTTAGATATCAGAAGGATTGGGAAGTCAGGGACATAGTGGGACCTGATACCTACTACCATCAGAAGGTAATTATTCTTATTTTATATATCCATTGTGGGATATTTGCCGCTGAGCAGCTATTTGGCTTTATGCATATTAAAGGATTTTGCTGCTTTCATTGCCGGGAAATTTTTTAGCTAAGCCCAGGCTTTATGGGTGTGGGATATGGCTTTTGTGGTCAGCTATTATTCCCATTCTTTTCCCTTCACGGTCCGTTTTAACGGATGTTTAATGAGTCTAAGGGGGTATGTACTTCCTAATTCCCTCCTTTGCTTAGAGGGTTTGGTTAGTTTTATGGCACAGTTAGTAAACTGATATTTGCTGTATAGGCTATGACTGTTGGTGCCTATTGCATGTCCTCAGGCTGTTTTGCCTGTCAGACTTTCTCCTCATTGTGATGGGTATTCGATTCTCATCCTGCTCCGGAGGTGAACGCCTTTGTTGGTGGATACTTTTCGGCAGCTTGTCATTGTGCTGGGGCGCTCAGTAGCTTTTAAACCGTTTTGGGTTGAGCTTTTATTTATTATAATTTTTTTCTGCTCCCCTCAGGATCCGCTGATGGCGTATTGGTGTGACGCCATTTTGGATCTGATCGCATCGAGTAGTGCGATCTGAGTGTGTGTTTTAACTGAGTTTCTTTTCTCTCACTTCAGCCTAACCACCTAAAGTTCAGGTGCAGGTGTATTTTTTAGAAGGGGACTCTTATTAATACTAGCAAATACTAATTTGGGACGTTTCTTCATCAGAACACTTCTGGACGTATTTTTTAATACATTCTTTGTTTCTGGTATTTGCCTGCCATCTGGTGGCAGTTAACTGCTATTTAATGTTCCTAAGGAATTTAAGGGCTGAGTTGTTCGTAATAAACTTTTGTCCCTGCCTGTTTTTCTTTTAAGCATTTATTATCCTGTTAGCTGTTTTTTATAATAAACTTGTATCTCTGCAGTTTATTTTTCAGGATTTATATTCTGATTTATTTTTTTCACCATCCTTTGGCATCTAAATGCTAATCATGTGCTTTAGGAAATAAGAGCTCAGTTACTCTTTTTTAAAGTTTCAGGTGGAAAGTAGGTCCATGCAGTTTTATTTTTAGAATGTATTTTCTCCTGATTCTTACTGTGTTTTTATTGTATTTGGCACCATTTGGTGACAATTCAATTCTAGTTTAGCTCCTTTTATCTTTTTAGGTGCTATCTTTATATACTTTTTATATTTGAAGCCCTTCTTCAATCCTTTTTTATAGTAATGTGATTGACGCACTGTTGAATTACTTTTATTCATACATATAAGGTGCTTCTTTCATTTCCTTGTGCTTCAGTCTCTGATATTCAGCACTATGTCCACCTTAGTCAGGAATCAAATTCCCTTGAAGAATATTTTCCTCTTTAAGGATCCTTTGGATGGGAATGGAGTGTCTCCTTGCCTGCTCTGATTTCGGAGGAGAATACTATAAAGGAGATCCAGAATAGGAGCAAGGCTCTAAAGCTGAAGAATTATTTTATCTGTGACCAACATGCAAGAGATTTTTCTAGTCTTGCAGTTCTAGCTCACAGAGCTCTGTGGCTAATGTCTTGGTCTGCGGATGTTACATCAAATCCAATCTTCTGTTTTTGCCCTATAAGGACAAAATGTTATTTGGTCCCGATTTGGCTGAAACTGACGTATCAGGTGGAAAGGGAGTCTTTCTACCTTAGGATTAAAGGAATTGTGTGAGGAAAGATACCATTCTCCTGAACTTTAATGATATTTACCTCCATCTGGTAGCAAGTCAATGTAAATACTCAGTTACATTTTCAATTCTTTCTGTGTGTACTGTGCTGTTAATCTCCTTTATTTTAGGAGATTTTCACACTGTGGAACTCCTTCTGATGTACCAGCGGTTAGCATGTCTGACTTGGTAGCGCACGGTTGTGAGTTCATATCTCAGATGGCAGGTAGAGTACTTGGCGATCTACGTGCCTGCAAGTTGTTTGTTTTATCTTATAGTATGTTCTATGAATAAACTATATATATAAACTCCTTAAAAATGAAGGAATTTTAATTGTCCTTATAATATATATTCAATATATACTTTAATATTTTTTTATGTTCGGGAACTTGATTATTATGTATGTTTTCATGTATCATTAGCATTTCCTGTTAAATATATGATTGTGAGTTCCTACTTTCCTCTCTATAATAGAAATTTTAGCCAGAATTCTAGCCTTGCCATTTTTAGTTTAGCAGAGCTCTGTGACTAAGATCTTGGTTGGCAGATGTTACATCCTAATCCATTCTTCTGTCCTTGTCCTTTTTGGGCAGGACTTTAGTTGGACCTGGTCTGGCCAAATTTTTTTCCTGGGAAAGGATTCTTTCAGTCTTCAAAATGAGATAGGTAGCCCTAAGAGGTCGACAGAATTTTAATTTTTGTCTTTTTGTAGAGACAAAAGTCTCTCTTCAAACCAGAGCAATCCAGGATTTGTTGAAGATTCTGTCTACCTTGGATTAAAGAGTTTCAATCCAAGAATCCTTCCTCTAAGTCTAGTCAGCTTAATGGGGCTTCTATGCTCTGTCGATAGGCTTGGATCCACGATGTCCTAGACCCTGGGGCTTTGGAACCTAGTATCCATGGGATACAGGATAGGATTGAAGTTTTGTTCTTCCTGGGACAGATTTATCTTGTTAGGTGATCTGAGAATCCGATGAAGAGAGAGGCCTTCGTAAACGTCATAAAGGACCTATCTTCTCTGGGAGTGATATTCCAGTTCTCATAGAAGAACAGGATCAAGGATCTATTTGTGGGGAAATTTTATGTCTCATCAAATACCTCAGAGTCCCGTCCTTCAAAAAGGAAACTATATTTTCCATTCTTCCATTGTTCAGGAAGGTCAGTTCATGATGACCATAGACCTGAAGGATGTGTATTTTATTGTTTCCATTCACAGGTATCATCGTCAGTTTCTGAGGTTTGCCTTTTTGGACAAACATTTCTGGTTTGTTGCACTTCCGTGTGGTCTTGCTACGGCTAACAGAATATTCTCAAAGGTTATGGGGGCCCTTTTGGCGGTGGTCTGAACCCAGGGAATTGCACGCTTTACTTCTCGTTGGGCTTAGGGCCTGTGGACTCGGGAGGAGACTTCTCTTCCCATTAACATCTTAGAGTTCAAAGCAATCTTCAATGCCTTTACAGCTTGGCCTCAATTATTTTTAGTCCGGTTTATCAGTTTCAAGTCGGACAAAATCACCTCAGTGGCTTACATCATCCACCAGGGAGGGACTCGGAGTTCCTTGGCCATAAAGGAGGTGACTCGCTTTCTGCAGTGGGCGTAAGCTCATGATTGTCTCCTATTTCCATCCACTTTCCAGGAGTGGACATCTGGGAGGCGGATTTTCTGAGCAGACAGACTTTTGTTCCCCGGGAGTGGGCTTTCCATCCGGAAATATTCTCAAGGATAACCCTCATGTGGGGGGTTCCCGAGTTGGATCTGATGACGTCTCATCAAAACGCTTAGCTTCCTAAATACGGATCCAGGTCAAGAGATCCTTAGGCCGCTCTAATAGATGCTCTGGCGACCCCTTGGATTTTCGGTCTAGCATACCTGCTTTCTCCGTTTGCTCTATTTCCACGAGTCATTGCTCGTATCAACCAGGAGAGCTCCTGCCTGGCATCAAAGGATCTGGTTCGCGGATCTCTTCCACCTTGGAGGTTACCTCTGAAGAAGGACCTTCTAATTCAGGGTCCATTCCTACAGCCAAACCTAGATTCTCTAAAGCTGACTGCTTGGAGATTGAACGCTTGGTCCTGTCTAGATGTGGTTTTTCCTAGGTGGTCTTTGATACTATGCTTCAGGCTCGTAAACCTGTTACAAGATTACCATAAGGTATGGCGTAAATTCATTTTTTGGTGCAAATCTAAACGTTTTTCCTGGATTCCCCGAATTTTTATCTCTTCTTCTGGATGGCCTGGAGAAAATTTGTCAGTCAGTACTTTGAAGGGTCAGATTTCTGTACTGTCTATTCTTTTGCACAAGCATCTGGCAGATTTACTGGACGTTCATGCTTTTGTTCAGGCCCTAGTCAGAATCAGGCCTGTGTTTTAACCTGTTGCTCCTCCTTGATACCTTAACCTAGTTTTTAGAGTTTTGCAGCAGGCTCCATTTGAGCCTTTACATGTTGTTGATATAAAATTGTTATCTTGGAAGATTTTGTTCCTTCTTGATATTTCTGAGCTTTTGGCTCTGCAGTGTGATTCCCCGTACCTTATTTTTCATGCATATAAGGCGGTCCTTCATACTAAATTGGGGTTTCTCCCTAAGGTGGTGTCAGATCGAAACATTAATCAGGAAATTGTTGTTCCTTCTTTTTGTCCTACTCCTGCTTCTCATAAGGAACATTTTTTGCATAATTTGGATTTGCAAGGCGGCAAAATGGTCCTCTTTGCATACTTTTTCCTAATTCTACAAATTTGATACTTTTACCTCGACAGGCCTCTTTTGAGAGAAAGGTTCTTCAAGCGGTGGTTCCTTCTGTTTTAATCCTCCTGTCTTATTCTCCCTCCCTTTTCACTCCGTGTCCTCTAGCTTGGGTATTGGCTCCCACTAGTAATTGGAATGATGTTGTGGACTCTCCATGAATAGGAAAGAAAACAAAACTTATGCTTACCTGATAAATTTCTTTCTTTCCGGGCATGGAGAGTCCACGACCCTGCCCTCTTTTTTTAATTATAATTCGGCAGTTTTTTTTAGTAAACCTCAGGCACCTCTATACCATTGTGTTTCTTCTTTCTCCTTTTTCCTTTGGCTGAATGACTGAGGATTATGGGTAAGGGAAGTTACACTTAACAGCTTTGCTGGGGTGCTCTTTGCCTCCTCCTGCTGGCCAGGAGTTGAATATCCCAATAATAATTGGAATGATGTTGTGGACTCTCAATGCCCGTAAAGAATGAAATTTATCAGGTCAGCATAAATTTAGATACAAAGCTGCGGAAGGGTGGAAGAGTAAAATTGTACTGGTCAGATTTGGTTGGGATGATAAACAAGTCCTGCTTTCATGTAATTGGTTGTGCAAGAGCAGGGGGTGTGGCTGAACACGCAATTGCGAATGCAATGGTAAAGGTGTCCAGTAGATGCTGCCCTCTCATTACGATGCTGGGCGGGCAAGTAACTGGCTAGGAACCTTGTCTGTCTGGAGTTTAATAAACTGCATGTGTCATACAGTATATATTGGATGTGTTATACTGGAAGATGCACTGTCTTTATTGTGTGTTATACAAAGTTAATTCTTTCTTTGCAGATCTAATATTTATCCAGAAGATGCCCTTGCAAATGGACACGATTTTCACATGTATTCATTTGAAGAGACTGCCACATGCAGAGCTTGCCAAATGCTACTAAGGTGAGAAAATGATGTGTTACAGTGTTATGGAGAGACAAGATTCATTGTTGTGGTGCTAAACTAACAATCATTTTTTGGTGCTTAGGGGCCTGTTTTTTCAGGGCTACCGCTGCTGTCGATGTAAGGTCCCTGCTCACAAGGAATGCCTGGGCCGAGTGCCGTGCTGTGGAAAGCAAGGTGAGAATAAAATGCAAACTCCTGCTAAATAGGGCTGGGCAAGGATTGATTGTACTAGTAAGTTAGACAGATCATAAAAATTACTCAAACTCAACTAATTTGATTTTTCCCCCCCAGATTCTGGTTCTTCAACAAACAAAAAGGTAAAAAATGATACCTAACACCGACAATTTACAATATTGTCACTGAACAGAGAGGTTGGCGTTAAAAGGAGAAAGATTCAGAATAAATTAAAAGTATAAAATTATTTTGAGACATAAAAAAAGACATTGTTATAAAATGCACTTTTTCCAACAGAAGCCTGGCAGAGGAGCCTATAGCAAAAAGCCAGACTCTGGTAAGTATGATACTATACACCGTTCATTTAATTGTACAAAGGTACAGAAATATAGAGAAGGGGTGGGATCTTCACTCGGGAAAAGAGACAAATGGATAATGGAAAAAGTAACAACTACTTGTAAGGAAGGGAAAGAGTGAGGATTGTGTAGTTATCATTATGTAATAATACTTATGTGGAGCAGCCAATATAGCAGGACAAGTTATTACTATCACCCATTAAGCAACTGGTCACTAGTGATCTGTGCAAAAACATATCATTCCTGTGGTGTATTACACTATAGCAGCACTAGAGCACAAGCATATGAGAAAGCTCTATTTTTCAATGGAACAGGCACTAAAGCTTTTGATTGGCTTACTGCAAAAAAAAGAAACCATGAAGAGCAAGATAACTGGAAACTGGGGATACAAACAACCCACTAAAAGAGTATTTTTCAACACCTGTACTTGGAGCACACTAGCAGGCCAGATGATCATGGCATCTGAACTAGAGCACAGGTGAAAAAATCAGCCGATGGGCTGAGAGCAGGTTAGGAATAGCATGAAAATCTGACTGTTATAGTGTGCCCTGTGGACAGGAGTTGAAAAACACTGCCCTATTGCTTGTTTCAGACAAAGTAATTGTTATGTGGATAAGACTATTTCTATGGTTATTTAAACAGATTTTGTTAACTTTTTTGTTACGATTTCACTAAAAAGCCAGTATAAAACTTTTTAAAAACTTACTTAGAAGCTCCCAGTTTAGCACTGTTGATGAGGTTTGGCTGGGACACCCAGTGAAAGGGGCTGGGAAACAGGAACAGCAGACACCCCCCCCCCCCCCCCCCCCTTTATACAAACAGGAACCTGTATAAATCAGTATACATCTAAAACTTTAGGGCTTGGTTAGGAGCCTGAAAATCAGCACTCCCAGATGGGCTATATAAATGGATCATCTACAAAACATTTATGCAAAGAGAAATCTAGTGTGCAGTGTCTCTTTGAATCAGATACAAGTACCCAGCAATATTCCAGGGACCCTAGAGCCTCAGATCAGATGCACACACCAAACAACCCTTTTAGAGTTAAATAGTTGTATTGACTTTTTGAGAACCAAATAAGGTAAAGAACAGAAAACATAACAGCAACACTTGATAATTAGCTAATACACTAACCTAAACTAAAAACAATTGTAACAAAGCTTACAGAGGTGGGACCAAGCCATTGGTTTGCAAGTCACAAGTAAGTCCCGAGTCAAAACTTTCAAGTCCCAAGTCAAGTCTTGAGTAAAGACAAGCAAGTCCAAGTCAAGTCTCGAGTTAACAAAGGCAAGTCTAGGTCAAGCTCAGCTTTAAGTGTTCAACAAGTCATCATTAGTACTCTTTGCATAATATAGCGTCAAAATAGTAATGTAGACTAATTCACATCAGGAAGGTGTTTAAAATGTTTTTTTTCTTTTCCCAGTTCAATTTCATGCTGGATTTAAAAATTTAAATTCTGACATAAGGACAAACAGTGAAACAACAGTATTTATTGGTAAATGATAGTAACAAAATTATTATAAAAATAACACAACTGCCAAGTACCCAAAAACGCAAGTAATTGAAGAATGCTGTGCTGTCATACTTTGAGAGAGAGTCATTGTGAGTGAGGGTTCTTTTCTTTGGATCATATTAGGCATTGCACTTGCAAAAGATTAAAATGGCCGAAAGTCTATCAGGCATTTGTGCACGATGGGGTCGTAGTATGATGCCTCCATGTATGAAAAAACGATCCAACGGACCAGTAGAAGCAGGCACTGCTAAGACCCTGATGTCCACTTTAAATAGTGCTGGAAGAGTCTACATGTTCATAGCCCAGAACAAGAGAGCATTCTGACCTTCAGATATGTCAAGGTAGTGACTTAGCTGATGTGCTAGAGTGGTGCCAACGTCCTTTCTTGGTTTCTTGCGATATACTACAAACAGCCCCACCTCATCTTCAGGCTGTTGTACCTCTTTCTTTTCATCCTTTACTATTTTATATTACGTAAAACTACAGACTGAAGATCTTATTTTATACAAGTTTCACTTTCCATGGACTGCTCTGACTAGCCAACCTTGTGTGTGTAGATTGAATTCCTGGTAAGAAATATCTTAGTCAGTTACAGCATGTGTGTAAAGTGTTCACATAAGGGTCAGACTTTAACAAATAACCTTAGATAGTGACATTCTGAGATTCTGTTTAACAGTTTTTATTACTATTTTAAGCTACCTCCTCACCCCGCCTCCACTCCAAAAATAAAAGCAAACAAAAAAGTAAGAACATGACACTTTAAATGGCATTTTCTTTCATGTAATTAGCAAGAGTCCATGAGCTAGTGACGTATGGGATATACATTCCTACCAGGAGGGGCAAAGTTTCCCAAACCTTAAAATGCCTATAAATACACCCCTCACCACACCCACAATTCAGTTTTACAAACTTTGCCTCCGATGGAGGTGGTGAAGTAAGTTTGTGCTAGATTCTACGTTGATATGCGCTCCGCAGCAAGTTGGAGCCCGGTTTTCCTCTCAGCGTGCAGTGAATGTCAGAGGGATGTGAGGAGAGTATTGCCTATTTGAATGCAGTGATCTCCTTCTACGGGGTCTATTTCATAGGTTCTCTGTTATCGGTCATAGAGATTCATCTCTTACCTCCCTTTTCAGATCGACGATATACTCTTATATATACCATTACCTCTGCTGATTCTCGTTTCAGTACTGGTTTGGCTTTCTACAAACATGTAGATGAGTGTCCTGGGGTAAGTAAATCTTATTTTCTGTGACACTCTAAGCTATGGTTGGGCACTTTTATATAAAGTTCTAAATATATGTATTCAAACATTTATTTGCCTTGACTCAGGATGTTCAACATTCCTTATTTTCAGACAGTCAGTTTCATATTTGGGATAAATGCATTTGTTTCAATCATTTTTTCTTACCTTTAAAAATTTGACTTTTTCCCTGTGGGCTGTTAGGCTCGCGGGGGCAGAAAATGCTTCATTTTATTGCGTCATTCTTGGCGCGGACTTTTTTGGCGCAAAAATTTTTTTCTGTTTCCGGCGTCATACGTGTCGCCGGAAGTTGCGTCATTTTTTGACGTTTTTTTGCGTCAAGGATGTCGGCGTTCCGGATGTGGCGTCATTTTTGGCGCCAAAAGCATTTAGGCGCCAAATAATGTGGGCGTCTTTTTTGGCGCTAAAAAATATGGGCGTCGTTTTTGTCTCCACATTATTTAAGTCTCATTATTTATTGCTTCTGGTTGCTAGAAGCTTGTTCACTGGCATTTTTTCCCATTCCTGAAACTGTCATTTAAGGAATTTGATCAATTTTGCTTTATATGTTGTTTTTTTCTTTTACATATTGCAAGATGTTCCACGTTGCAACTGAGTCAGAAGATACTACAGGAAAATCACTGCACAGTGCTGGAGCTACCAAGCTAAGTCTGCTATAATCTTTTGGTATCTGTTTCTCCAGCTGTTATTTGTATTGCATGTCATGTCAAACTTATTAATGCAGATAAAATTTCCTTTAGTACTGTTACATTACCTGTTGCTGTTCCGTCAACATCTAATTTTCAGAGTGTTCCTGATAACATAAGAGATTTTATTTTTTAAATCCATTAAGAAGGCTATGTCTGTTATTTCTCCTTCTAGTATACATAAAAGTCTTTTAAAACTTCTCTTTTTTTCAGATGAATTTTTAAATGAACATCATCATTCTGATACTGATAATGGTTCTTCTGGTTCAGAGGTTTCTGTCTCAGAGGTTGATGCTGATAAATCTTTGTATTTGTTCAAGATGGAATTTATTCGTTCTTTACTTAAAGAAGTGTTATTTGCATTAGAAATAGAGGATTCTGGTCCTCTTGATACTAAATGTAAACGTTTAAATAAGGTTTTTAAATCTCCTGTAGTTATTCCAGAAGTGTTTTATCTCCCTGATGCTATTTCTGAAGTAATTTCCAGGGAATGGAATAATTTTGGTAATTTATTTACTCCTTCTAGACGTTTAAGCAAATTATATCCTGTGCCATCTGACAGATTAGAGTTTTTTGGGACAAAAATCCCTAAGGTTATGGGGCTGTCTCTACTCCTGCTTATGTACTACTATTCCTATGGCAGATAGTACTTCATTTAAGGATCCTTTAGATAGGAAAATTGAATCCTTTCTAAGAAAAGCTTACTTATGTTCAGGTAATCTTCTTAGACCTGCTATATTTTTAGCGGATGTTGCTGCAGCTTCAACTTTTTGGTTAGAAGCTTTAGCGCAACAAGTAACAGATCATAATTTTATAGCATTATTATTATTCTATAACATGCTAATAATTTTATTGGTGATACCATCTTTTGATATCATTAGAGTTGATGTCAGGTATATGTCTCTAGCTATTTTAGCTGGAAAAGCTTTATGGATTAAACTTGGAATGCTGACATGTCTTCTAAGTCAACTTTGCTTTCCCTTTCTTTCCAGGGTAAATAATCATTTCGTTCCTTTCCTCACAACAAGGAACAAAAGCCTGATCCTTCATCCTCAGGAGCGGTATCAGTTTGGAAACTATTTCCAGTTTGGAATATATCCAAGCCTTATAGAAACCTATAGCCAGCTCCTAAGTACCTATGAAGGTGCGGCCCTTATTCCAGCTCAGCTGGTATGGGGCAGATTACGTTTTCTTCAAAGAAATTTGGATCAATTCCGTTCTTAATCTCTGGTTTCAGAAACATTGTTTCAGAAAGGTACAGAATTGGCTTCAAGTTAAGGCCTCCTGCTAAGAGATTCTTTTCTTTCCCGTGTCCCAGTTGACACAGCAAGGCTCAGCATTTCTGAAATGTGTTTCAGATCTAGAGTTGGCTGGAGTATTTATGCCAGTTCCAGTTCTGGAACAGGGGCTGGGGTTTTATTTTATCTCTTCATTGTACCAAAGAAGGTCAATTCCTTCAGACCAGTTCTGGATCTATCATTATTGAATCGTTATGTTAGGATACCAACATTCAAGATGGTTACTGTAGGGTCTACAATAGATTTACAGGATGTGTATCTGCATATTCCGATTCATCCAGATCACTTTTAGTGTCTGAGATTCTCTTTTTAGACAAGCATTACCAGTTTTGTGGCTCTACTGTTTGGCCTAGCCTCAGTTCCAAGAATTTTTTTTCAAAGGTTCTCGGTGCCCTTCTTTCTGTAATCAGAGAATAGGGTTTTGGTATTTCCTTATTTGGACGATATATTGGTACTTGCTCAGTCTTCTCATTTTCGAAGAATCTCATACGAATCGACTTGTGTTGTTTCTTCAAGTTCATGGTTGGAGGATCAATTTACCAATCAGTTCATTGATTCCTCAGACAAGGGTAACCTTTTTAGGTTTCTAGATAAATTCAGTGTCTATGACTCTGTCCTTGTCAGACAAGAGAAGTTTAACATTGATATCAGCTTGTCAAAACCTTCAGTCACAATCATTCCCTTTGGTAGCCTTATGCATGGAAATGTTGGGTCTTAGGACTGCCGCATCAGATGCGATCTCCTTTGCTCGTTTTCACATGCGACCTCTTCAGCTCTGTATGCTGAACCAATGGTGCAGGGATTACTCAAAGATATCTCAATTAATATCTTTAAACCGATTTTACGACACTCTCTGACATGGTGGACAGATCACCATCGTTTAGTTCAGGGGGCTTCTTTGTTCTTCCGACCTGGACTATAATCTCAACAGATGCAAGTCTTACAGGTTGGGGAGCTGTGTGGGGGTATCTGACGGCACAAGGGGTTTGGGAATCTCAGGAGGTGAGATTTCCGATCAATATTTTGGAACTCCGTGCAATTTTCAGAGCTCTTCAGTCTTGGCCTCTTCTGAAGAGAGAGTTGTTCATTTGTTTTCAGATAAGACAATGTCACAACTGTGGCATACATCAATCATCAAGGAGGGACTCACAGTCCTCTGGCTATGAAAGAAGTATCTCGAATTTTGGTTTGGGCGGAATCCAGCTCCTGTCTAATCTCTGCGGTTTATATCCCAGGTATGGACAATTGGAAAGCGGATTATCTCAGTCGCCAAACGTTGCATCCGGGCGAATGGTCTCTTCACCCAGAGGTATTTCTTCAGATTGTTCAAATGTGGGAACTTCCAGAAATAGATCTGATGGCTTCTCATCTAAACAAGAAACTTCCCAGGTATCTGTCCAGATCCCGGGATCCTCAGGCGGAGGCAGTGGATGCATTATCACTTCCTTGGAAGTATCATCCTGCCTATATCTTTCCGCCTCTAGTTCTTCTTCCAAGAGTAATCTCCAAGATTCTGAAGGAATGCTCGTTTGTTCTGCTGGTAGCTCCGGCATGGCCTCACAGGTTTTGGTATGCGGATCTTGTCCGGATGGCCTCTTGCCAACCGTGGACTCTTCCGTTAAGACCAGACCTTTTGTCTCAAGGTCCTTTTTTCCATCAGGATCTGAAATCCTTAAATTTAAAGGTATGGAGATTGAACGCTTGATTCTTGGTCAAAGAGGTTTCTCTGACTCTGTGATTAATACTATGTTACAGGCTCGTAAATCTGTATCCAGAGAGATATATTATAGAGTCTGGAAGACTTATATTTCTTGGTGTCTTTCTCATCATTTTTCTTGGCATTCTTTTAGAATACCGAGAATATTACAATTTCTTCAGGATGGTTTAGATAAGGGTTTGTCCGCAAGTTCCTTGAAAGGTCAAATCTCTGCTCTTTCTGTTCTTTTTCACAGAAAGATTGCTATTCTTCCTGATATTCATTGTTTTGTACAAGCTTTGGTTCGTATAAAGCCTGTCATTAAGTCAATTTCTCCTCCTTGGAGTTTGAATTTGGTTCTGGGGGCTCTTCAAGCTCCTCCATTTGAACCTATGCATTCATTGGATATTAAATTACTTTCTTGGAAAGTTTTGTTCCTTTTGGCCATCTCTTCTGCCAGAAGAGTTTCTGAATTATCTGCTCTTTCTTGTGAGTCTCCTTTTCTGATTTTTCATCAGGATAAGGCGGTGTTGCGAACTTCTTTTGAATTTTTACCTAAGTTGTGAATTCCAACAACATTAGTAGAGACATTGTGGTTCCTTCATTATGTCCTAATCCTAAGAATTCTAAGGAGAAATTGTTGCATTCTTTGGATGTTATTAGAGCTTTGAAATATTATGTTGAAGCTACTAAGTCTTTCCGAAAGACTTCTAGTTTATTTGTTATCTTTTCCGGTTTTAGAAAGGCCAGAAAACTTCTGCCATTTCTTTGGCATCTTGGTTGAAATCTTTATTTCATCTTGCCTATGTTGAGTCGGGTAAGACTCCGCCTCATAGGATTACAGCTCATTCTACTAGGTCAGTTTCTACTTCCTGGGCGTTTAGGAATGAAGCTTCGGTTGATCAGATTTGCAAAGTGGCAACTTGGTTCTCTTTGCATACTTTTACCAAATTCTACCATTTTGTTGTATTTTCTTCTTCTGAAGCAGTTTTTGGTAGAAAAGTACTTCAGGCAGCGGTTTCAGTTTGAATCTTCTGCTTATGTTTTTCATTAAACTTTATTTTGGGTGTGGATTATTTTCAGCAGGAATTGGCTGTCTTTATTTTATCCCTCCCTCTCTAGTGACTCTTGTGTGGAAAGATCCACATCTTGGGTAGTCATTATCCCATACGTCACTAGCTCATGGACTCTTGCTAATTACATGAAAGAAAACATAATTTATGTAAGAACTTACCTGATAAATTCATTTCTTTCATATTAGCAAGAGTCCATGAGACCCGCCCTTTTTTGTGGTGGTTATGATTTTTTTGTATAAAGCACAATTATTCCAATTCCTTATTTTATATGCTTTCGCACTTTTTTCTTATCACCCCACTTCTTGGCTATTCGTTAAACTGAATTGTGGGTGTGGTGAGGGGTGTATTTATAGGCATTTTAAGGTTTGGGAAACTTTGCCCCTCCTGGTAGGAATGTATATCCCATACGTCACTAGCTCATGGACTCTTGCTAATATGAAAGAAATGAATTTATCAGGTAAGTTCTTACATAAATTATGTTTTATCATATTTTATTGTTTGACCAAAATAAATAGCTTGGGGTATAATTAAAACAAAAGTGAGTAAGGTTACTAGGTTACTAGAGGGAGATGGGAAAACCATTTGCATATTTGCACACCTACAAATGACCTATGCACTGCCGCGAACACATCACTTTGCCTACCTACAGGCAAAACACTATGTCGCTGAACTAGTTAATTTGATAGACTCTCCGAGAGACAATAATGGGGTATCTCAACTTTGCAGTCTACACGCACACGGATCCACATCTATCTCCTCAACTTATAAAATATTACTGGCCCCGGACAACGAACACACCATAGAGCATGCTAGTACACCCAGTCACCAAGGCACAGATACAAAACAGTATACAAAGAGTCCGAAAGGCCACGTTGTCAATGGATCTCAGGGAGGCACACACTAAATTCCTTGAATTAGCTTATGTTACCCCTAAGCTCTACAGGAAGTGGGAGAGTAAAAAGGATAACAAGAAAACGAAGAAATGAAAGAGAATTTTGGGGTTTTATGTCCCTTTAAGATACATTGTAGGAAATTGTGTAGCATGCAAAAGTCAGACATCTTAAAGTTAGTTTTAAAGCAATTAGGGAATATTTTGTAGTAGGATAGTTGCTAAGATTGACTTAGTTACTGTGTCTAGTTCCCTGCAAACTTTAGAACTCACAATCTTGGATATATAACCTGTAATTTCAGTTACAAATAGTTATATAACCTGTGATATTAGAGATAGAGAAAATGAATATATTGGCTGTAATCCCACAAGAGGAGGGATTGCATATACTCTAGACTCACGTGCAAGAACAGGTGTGACCTGTAATTCTACAAGAAGATTTATTATCAACAAGGAAGTGAGGATCACATGGAAAGCCAATTGTTGAAGGTTGTTTATATACAGATTCTACTTTAATAACTAACTAATCTGCCTGGGAGCTATTAAGCAACTGCTAAAATGGAAATAAAAGCATCTTAAAGGGACATAATACTCATATGCTAAATCACTTGAAACCGATGCAGTATAACTGTAAAAAGCTGACAGGAAAATAATCACCTGAGCATCTCTATGTAAAAAAGGAAGATATTTTACATAAAGAAATGAACTGCAGTCAATCAGCATCAACAGTGCTGAGGTCATGTACTCTTTTACTGTGATATCATGAGATTTGACTTAAAGGGACAGTCAACCATAGAATTGTTATTGTTTTAAAAGATAGATAATCCCTTTATTACCCATTCCCCAGTTTTGCATAACCAACACAGTTATATTAATGTACTTTTTACCTTTGTGATTACCTTGTATCTAAGAACCTTCTTCCAGCCCCCTGATCACATGACTGTTTATTATCTATTGTTTTAAATTTAGCATTGTTTTGTGCTAGATCTTAAATAACCCCCTGTGCCTAAACACAGTGTTATCTATATGGCCCACGTGTACTTTCTGTCTCTTTGTGTTGAAAAGAGATTTAAAAAGCATTTGATAAGAGGCAGCCCTCAAAGGCTTAGAAATTAGCATAGGAGCCTACCTATGTTTAGTTTAAACTAAGAATACCAAGAGAAAAAAGCAAATTTGATGATAAAAGTAAATTGGAAAGTCAATTAAAATTTAAAGTCCTATCTGAATAATGAAAGTTTAATTTATACTTGACTGTCCCTTTAACTCTCATGAGATTTCATAGTAAACTTCCGTAAACTGAATAGGGAAATAACATGAGTGTGCATAAAGACAGACATACTGATTTGCTGATTAAAGTCCTTCACAATGGGGTGTGAATACTTAGGAAATTTTGAGGTAAAATATCTTCCTTTTTTACATAGAGATGTTCAGGTGATATTTTCCAGTCAGCATAGTACAGCTAGTCATAGCTGTACTATGCTGCAGCACTTTCAAGTGTTTCAACATTTGGGTATCATGGCCCTTTAACAACTTCCCCTGCTACTGATTTTGAGCCCTCTTTCTAATAATTTGTATATTATGTGCATCAAAGTACTGTTTATTTTGTGCACTCAAACATGATCATATATATGAGAAAATTTAACCATAGGTAGGTGTCTGGAGTACTTTGTGGTAGGAAATAGTGCTGCCATCTAGTGCTCTAGATCCTGAGATTTTCAACAAAGGATACCAAGAGAATGAAGACAGATTGATAATAGAAGCAAATTACAAAGTTTAAATGCACAGAAATACATCATGAGACAGATGTTGAGTTGTTACCAGAACCTCTATAGCTAGGCTGACCATATGTCCCGTTTTGAAAGGGACAGTACCGTTATTTTATGTTTCTTCCCCTGTCCCGTCGTTTCTTTAATAATATTCATTTTGTCCCGTTTTGAGGGTTATTAGACTGTGCGACCAGCGCAAGTGTCATTTTCTAGCACACATACCACTTACTAACATTTTTTAAACTCCCTGCCGGCAGGAAGGGTAGTTTTTTTTAACTGCAGGGTTTGGGTTGGGTGGCCATGCCCACATGATCCACAGCACCGCGTCTATGCCGCCCGCACTCAAAATTAGGGGCGTGATCATTGAAAGCAAGTGACAGCAGGTCAGTACTCAGTCGTGAGCTGTCAGACTGAACTGAGGAGAGAGACTGGTCACGAGAGGGAAGTTAGAACTACTAGCTAGTGCCTAGTAAGGACAGGAGTCGGACTAGATCTGTCTTCATCTGATGTGATGATCATCTGCCTCTGCCATCACCCGAATTAGTGGCTGACCATCACCAGAGAGATAATTCTTACCATCTTCTTGTGTCACAGTGTGAACATACAAACATAGTGATCAAGTAGATCAAATGTCTAAGTTCTACAAGAATTGTGCATGGTAAAAGTAAGACCAGTGTCTGTGCCTGTCAATCAATTAAATTGTCATTAATTATGCTTATTATTATGCTGCTGCAGTGCTGGTTGTACAGACATTATAAATAACAATTATCATTATCAAGTAACTATTTCCAAATTTTTCTCAGTTTATCCACCATATAACAATGATTTTGGGCAACTCAGCTAAGGATAATTGTTGGCTCAATAGTTTATATTCATGTCATAAAAGAACTTTTGTTAAAATCTTACTTTTTTTCCCTATGAATAAAGAATTTTAACCCTGTCCCGTTTTTGACATCTTAATGTCCCGTTTTTGTCTCAAGGAAATATGGTCAGCCTATCTATAGCAGGTGTTGTTGGCATGGTGTGTGTGTGTTATTACCTATACAACATATTCAAGTTGGACTGCATTCATGAATAAAGTGCACACACATCACTTCAGCACACACATCAGCAACAAATTGGAGCTACCTTGTTGTATATTACTTAAGAAATTTTCAGGCGAAGCATAAAAATAGGGCCGTGAAAGTATGTAGTATCATTGCACTGTGTCTTGGGGAAATAGTTTGAAGAACCCTGCTCTAGAGGACAGCATAACAAGTATTCTTGAATTGTGTACACAGCATTTTCAAATTTGAAATTATTCCAATCCATTAAAAAACCTGTTTTTCATTTATTTATTTTTAAATTTTGCACTGTGAAATTAATCAGATACTCTCTCACTCAGGTTTTCACTTGATCAGTCTTAAATACTTAAAAAAATGGTTTTGGCTTCTTCTTTGAGCAGTACATTTTTTTAAGTTTTGTTGTCACACGTTCTCTGTTTACATTTTATAAACAATAATTCCTGATTTAATAAGTTAAACATATAGGTCAATGCACACTTTTAAACTATAAAACTTGGACACAACTCAAATATGATCATTAAAATTTTATTTTTTTTGTTTCAAATTAAAGTGAATGCTATTGAACTGTATATGCTGCTATTGAACTGTATGACCCATTGCAAGGTGGTATATTGAGAGTTTTTTGTTTTTGTTAGCTCCTACAGTCTTTATGATGTTTGGATCTTGCCACGGAGTAGGCTGAGTGCCCTCTAAAAGAAGGCTGAACGGGCCATTTCTTTGACACCAAGAGTTCCATTATTTCATCATCTGATAATGCTTTTGTAGCACTCCGGTACCAATGAGTGTTGTATATGTTGTTAAGGACTTCTTGTTTAGAAGCGTATATGTCTCCAGTACTATTTGAAGCTGTGTTGCAGATCAGGACGCTTGTCTTTAAAAGATTCACGGCCGTTTGGAGACCCCCCCCAAGTCCCCGCCAGGGCGCATCTGGTTTCTTTCTCCGTCCCTCCGGCAGAGGTATCTGGGTACTGGGATAAAGATGTGTAGAAGCAGAGTTAAAAGTATTGGCCGGAGAAGTATGTTGATTTAGTATGAGTTCCTTTGTGCTGTGAGGCTCTCTAGGCAGATAGGTGGCGTTAGGCCTCTTATGCTGGTTACTGATGGCCGCTGTGCTTGTAATTGCTTTAGTCTCTGTGAAAGGGTTTAAATCTGGAGCTCCTTCCGAGGGAGCGGGTGTTATATCACTTGCATGACAGTGACTTAAGAAGAAGTTGAGTGGGGCTCTGTCTATTAGATTTAACATGAGTCTCTCTAGGTTTTCAAGTTGTTGACGTGTGGCGGCCATTTTTAGTTGTAGTGTTGTATGTGCAGTAAGGGGTTACTCTTACATTCTTGCTCATTTTACATTGTTTGTTAGTTATACTGGGCTTCTAGGTGCAGTGTTGAGGGGTGTGCGCTGCCTGGCTGTTAGCTGCCACTGCAGGCCTGTGTCATCTGATCCCGTTTACCAGCGTCAGAAATACAGCAGTTTTTGTGGATTGTAGAGTACTATGCAGTAGTACTATGTTATAGCGAGCTTTAAGTGATGTTTTGCTGTCAATTATTACCAGAAATCAGTAAATCAACTGGATCCCTGGAGAAGTGTGACCACTCGGGTTCACTGTTCAGACACGCCCCAAGTGCCCCTATTTTTAATAGTATTTTTAAAAACCGGGCACTCATTCATGAAAATTTACATTCACTTTAATGTTTGTTAAATTTTTTCATTATAAAATAAAAAAATAAAAATTAAATGATACTGTTACCTGCAAGCAAGTCATGAAGTGCAAAAAACTTAATTCAAGTAAATTAAACTAAGCTGCATCTAGGTGTTAAATTGCCATAGAATAAGCTACTGAGCTGATGCCCGTTGCTGGTAGAGCGCTTCTCATTTTGTATGCATTCAACTAATTTATGTATTAAATCAAATAGCCACTTTTCTTATGAGTTGGAATGCCATAGAAAAGAAAGCCAAAAAAAAGAAGTAAGTTGCATTGCAATCGTTTGCACAACAAACACATTGTAACAATATTGTAATTATATTTATTTTGACACCCTAGTTTCCCAATTATCCAAATTTTACTTGGGTGATCTGTTAACATGAGAAGTGCCAAAATTACAATCAATTAAGGCTACATAAACTGTTGAGGAAAAAAAACGCATCCCATATTAGTAATATATCCGATTAAGTAATATTACTTAAATTGTTTCACTAGTCCATCAATTTATGAGGAGACTGAAATGGGGTTAAAAATGAATCCATTTATTAAAGTGAATGTAAAGTTAGGTTAATTAACTATTGAATTTATGTACCTTTTACTTATTCAAATACAGTCGCTAGGTTTGTTTTTTAAACTAATGTATTTATTTCGGTATATTTTTAACTTGATTTCTCATACCGTTCCCTGCAGAATCTCCTCCCATCCTCCATTTCCTGGTTTGTGATGCTGTGACGTATAGAGCGGTCCCACCCGCTCTATACGTGTCTAGTAAGCTCGTGCACATCGAGCATGGAGGAACTGCGTATGCGCATATTTTGTTGCCGTTCTTGATGAGATGGGCTTTCACTGCTTGCCCAAAAATTTCTTTGTGCGCATGCGCGAAACGAGGACGCGCTCGCTTGGCCGCAAAGAACAAGAGAAGGCTACGCATGCGCATACTGTACTAAACATGCTGACGTCAATTGACGGCCGACTAACGGCCAGACAATCAATTGGCTCTTCAAACAACGTGATCGTTGTACAGAAAAAAAAACAAAAAAACGGGTTGATTTACTGGGAGCCGGATCGATGAGAATAATCTAAGAATTCTAAATTTATATTGAGGTATAAAAATAATCATGAATGAAACTACTATTATTTTGCATTGAAATATTGAATTCTTTAATACAGTACGTTTTACTTTACCTTCACTTAAAGTTTGAAAGACACTTACAGTTTAGTGTGCCTCACTGACCCCTTTTCTGTCATCTGACAAGTTTCGCTTCCACTTTATCCTCTTTGATATCCCAGCATTATCCCAACATACTGGATAGGCCCCAGGACTTGACCTATTGATAGGAGAATTCCAAAGTGTAGTCAAAAAAATCAAGTGCACCCACAATATACTATCACAAATGGTGGCTGAGGGTAAAATAAATGCAGGATTTTTGCCAAACCAAAGCCATGCATGGTGGAAATATGCAAACAATAATGTGGATGATGCAACTATTACATAAAAAAAATTATGTCAGATATATACAGTATATATATATATATATATATATATATATATATATATATATATATATATATATATATATATATATATATAATTGAAAAAATGATCAAGCATGACAGTGCCCTCCCCTCAAGGGCCCCTACAGAGATCTATTTGGGTTTATCATGATCACTAAAGCAAATATTTCAGAGCACATTTGAAATGTTTAGAGGCCACAGTCTGTGGTACATCATACTACGGATGAACATTGAAAATAAAAAAGAAACATAACACACATTTGGTAAAGAGGTTATGGACTACAGGATTAATTAGGGATACATGAAAAACTGGATGAAAATGGAATGTAGTTTATAAGCTACAGAACTGTAAATAGGAACAACAAAACAAGGACCTTATTCACCAGAGGGTTGTTTTAATTTAAAGTAAAAGAAGAAGCCGCTACCGAGCAAACAGTGAAAAAGATAGCTGCTTCTTCTTTGACTTTGGATTTGTGTGTTCAGTCCACCGCTTTTTTGCCAGCTCCACGCAGCCCCTGTCTGGCTTTAACCCGTACTTTCTCACACACAAACGTATTCTGTAGCGGTATTTATTTTTCTTTCTTTGTTTTAATTTAAGATGCTTACTAAATACCTGATATGATATGGAGGATAAGCATGACATTTCTTATCAGAAAAAATCTTAATCCATAGCCAGTCTATTATTAACATTTTGTGCATCACATTCAGTGGCAAGAGCCCTAATTGGTGGATTATACAAGGAAAAGTACATGGGTGGTATTCATAGGTTGCAAAGGGTTGTGAAGTCGAAGGAAAGAGTGTATGTCAGTATTTGAGATCATTTAGCCAAAGGAAGATCAGCCCAGTTAGTCTGGGAGGTATTGCAGTAACTGTGAAGTTATGTCTTCAGTTTTTTTCTTTGTTCTCTTAGTCCATCATCTGAAAATGATGGGCAGAATATAAATGGTGTTACCCAAATCTTATCAAAAGCCTGACAGAATTTAGTGATAAACTGAGAGCATTTGCAGTTGGTAGACCAGTATGAAGAATGAAGTTTGTCCTCTTGCATGTAGGAGCAAAGCCCTTGAATTCAGGTATATCTGTGATGAAGTACATGGTCAAATGTGTTCAAAATTTGTGGAGCGCACATAAATTGCAGGCACCAACATATTAGTGAGTGTCTTGAGATATTGCTGACCACAAGATATGTTGCTGCAATATTTAGAGAGTTTTCTTATAGCCAGGGTATGCTTTAGAATCTATACAAAAACCCTAACCTATAAAGTTATGAAGAACAACTACATCCCAATTCCCAAACTACATTTCCTCACTTATTTCAAAATACTTCCAAAGCCACCCTCTTTGATCTACCTCCTTCCTACATCTATACAATGTCATCATTATTTCCCTATCCCACCACCCATGCTGTTTCTACTCTATGGAGCTTTTTACCCTCCATTAGAATATCTCCCACCTTGCACAGCTTCTAGGGCTCTACCTCTCTTCTGAAAGGTCCTCATTATCCTAACCAACAACATAAATCTTGAACTTTCTTAGCTTACTGCTACAACTACAATCAATGTGACCCACACCTAGCTTTTCCTAACCCCTCAACCAGTAGATTGTAAGCTCTTCGAACACAGATCTCCTGTATTAATTTGTTTTGTTTAGTCAATTTTATGTATCTGTATTTCTTTTTACCATGAATCAGTGTAATTGTGTAGCCCTACTTATGTATGTAGTTTACAGAATTTGACGGTGCTTTAAATGTAAATGCTAATAATAATAGCACTTTTGCCGAACCCATTTAATGGATTGGAGTAGACCCCATATAAGGTGAATCCAATATCTGTTCCTACTGTTGCTACTAAAGAAAATCAATCAACAATTCAGTGAGCCTCAACCTCTGACTTTATATATTTAACAGGACTCACAAAGATGGAAACCTATCAGGAATATTCTGGGGTCCCTCCTCCCCCTATTGCATTTGGTCCTCCTCTACAAATGGAAGTGGGAGCTATAATAGAACTGACAAAAGCAGAAGCTGACCAGTACTGGTGGGAGGTAAATAGCAGGATAGTCTATCAGATTATCACTTTCACTTCCCTGGCATTCCATGTCTCAGCATAACAGAACTATTGTATTTTGTTCCATGTTACCCTGGGTCATGTATCTTCTCACCTGAATCTCATCTGTATATCAGTGTCTTATGTCAGTGCCACCACATCTATGTGACATACTTGTATCACATTACCTATGTTTAATGTCATTATATCTATCCTTTTGCCTTTTATAACAGTGCACCTGAATCATTTTATAAAGCACATTATTTGTTTTAACTTTCTTGCAGGGTAGAAACACATCTAGTAATAAGATTGGCTTCTTCCCCTGCAGTCATGTGAAACCTTATGTGTCTGTAAGTTTAAAATAATAATTTCTGTATAAAAATATAACATTCTTCAGAACAAAACACTTCCTTTATAAAAATAAAAGTTTGCTTTCATATCCAATGATATAATATTCATTCAGTTTTACTGGCTACATAGTTTGAATTGAAAGTTGGGATGACATTTCCGCCACAAAGACTTTTACCGTTCTTCCATCTTTAATTCTGTGTCTGCCTATTTGCAGTATGACAGACAGCATGAGCAGTGGGGCTGATTATTGTTATTTTTTGTAAATAAAGAGGACTGACTTTGCTCTATACAGCTTCTTGCTAACCTAACCTCTATTCGGAGTGACTTCAAGTTAAGCGAGTCCCCATATAGCAGGAATTTAACATAAGAATGTTCCTAGGGTAATGTCCCAGGGGAAACTGGACTGTGGCAATACTTACAATTACTCACTCAGGGCATAATGGAGCAGATAACATTTGATCTCCCATTACTGACACAATTTATATAGATGTATGGGCCTCGATCCGATATGCAGCATCGCCCGCAAAAGCCGGCGACGCCAAATTTTGCGCTGGTTTGGTATCACATATACGGCGTAACATAGAAGTTACGCTCGTATATTTCTGTCTTCAGCCGTAGTTTTTTGGCCCATAGACAGGTATACCAAACCAGCGCAGTTTGGTATCCAATATACAGCGTAAGGACTTCATGGCGAAAATGGAGAAATCTTACTCCATTTTCACCTCGCCACAAATTGCAGGCGTAGTAAGCCTTACGTAACTCCCTAAACTACCTGCAAAATAAAACCTAACACATAACACATGCGCAATGTCTATCTACCTGACAACCGCGAACTGCAAAATAAAACCTAACACCTAACGCATGCGCAATGTCTATCTACCTGTCACCCGCGATCCCCGCAGCAATCCCTAATAAAGTATTTAAACCCTAAACCGCCGCTCCCGGCCCCTCCGCCACCTACATTAACTACCCCCTAATGTGAGCCCCTTACTCCGCCGCCACCTACATTACCTACCCCCTAATGTGAGCCCCTTACACCGCCGCCACCTATATTAACTACCCCCTAATGTGAGCCCCTTACTCCGCTGCCACCTACATTACCTTCCCCCTAATGTGAGCCCCTTACACCGCCGCCACCTATATTAACTACCCCCTAATGTGAGCCCCTTACTCCGCCGCCACCTACATTACCTACCCCCTAATGTGATCTCCTTACACCGCCGCCACCTACATTACCTACCCCCTAATGTGAGCCCCTTACACCGCCGACACCTATATTAACTACCCCCTAATGTGAGCCCCTTACTCTGTCGCCACCTACATTACCTACCCCCTAATGTGAGCTCCTATCCCGCCGCCAGCTATATTAAAATGATTAACCCCTAATCTAATCCCTCTACCCCGCCGCCAGCTATATTAAAATTATTAACCCCTATTTTAATCCCTCTACACACTATATTAAATTAATTAACCCCTAAAATACTAAAATATCCCTACCACTAAACCTAAGTCTAACCCTACAAATAGCCCTGAAAAGGGCTTTTTGCGTGGCATTGCCCCAAAGTAAACAGCTCTATTGCCAGCCCTTAAAAGGGCTTTTTGCGGGCCATTGCCCTAAAGTAACCAGCTCTTTTACCAGCCCTTAAAAGGGCTTTTTGCGGGGCATTGTCACAAAGTAATCAGCTCTTTTGCCTCTAATCTAAATCCCAATACACCGCCGCCACCTATAATAAATGTATTACCCCCTAATCTAATCCCCCTACACCGCCGCCACCTATAATAAATGTATTACCCCCTAATCTAATCCCCCTACACCGCCGCCACCTATATTAAATACATTAACCCCTAATCTAATCCCACTACACCGCCGCCACCTATATTAACTATATTAACCCTAATTATATTAGGGTTAATATAGTTAATATAGTTATTATATTATATATATTAACTATATTAACCCTAATATAATTAGGGTTAATATAGGTGGCGGCGGTGTAGGGGGGATTAGATTAGGGGGTAATACATTTATTATAGGTGGCGGCGGTGTAGGGGGATTAGATTAGGGGGTAATACATTTATTATAGGTGGCGGCGGTGTAGGGGGATTTAAATTAGAGGCAAAAGAGCTGATTACTTTGTGACAATGCCTCGCAAAAAGCCCTTTTAAGGGCTGGTAAAAGAGCTGGTTACTTTGGGGCAATGTCACGCAAAATGCCCTTTTCAGGGCTATTTGTAGGGTTAGACTTAGGTTTAGTGGCAGGGATATTTTAGTATTTTAGGGGTTAATTAATTTAATATAGCTGCCGGCGCTGTAGGGGGATTAAATTAGGGGTTAATAATTTTAATATAGCTGGCGGCGGGGTAGGGGGATTAGATTAGGGGTTAATAATTTTAATATAGCTGGCGGCGGGGTAGGGGGATTAGATTAGGGGTTAATAATTTTAATATAGCTGGCGGCGGGGTAGTAGCTCACATTAGGGGGTAGGTAATGTAGGTGGCGGCGGTGTAAGGAGATCACATTAGGGGGTAGGTAATGTAGGTGGCGGCGGAGTAAGGGGCAGGGGCTCACATTAGGGGGTAGTTAATATAGGTGGCGGCGGTGTAAGGGGCTCACATTAGGGGGTAGTTAATATAGGTGGCGGCGGGGTCCGGGAGTGGCGGTTTAGGGGTTAATGCATTTATTATTAGGAGAGTGAGGGGGGATAGCGGATAGAGGGGTATACATGTCGGGCTATGTTTGGGAGGCTTGTTAGACAGTACGGGAGATTTAATACTTTAGTCAGTTTTTTTAGGCGCCGGCAGTTTCTAAAGTGCCATAAGTCCCTGGTAACTCCAGAAATTTGTACTTACGCAGATTTCTGGACATCGCTAGTTTGTCAGACTTACGGCACTTTAGCATCTGACGGCGCCGTATATGGGATAGCTCGAGTTGCGAGCTGAAACTACGGGCGGCGCAGGTTTCCACGCTTGCGCCGAAACCTGCGCCGTATATCGGATCGCGCCCCTGATGCCTAAACGGATCCCTGAATCTTCTGTTAGTGGTATTTCTATTTTTTTTTTTAATCTAAACAGTTACTAGATTGGCTAAAACACAGAACTAAAGCCAATAGAATAGGCAAAGTTTTTTTGGGGGGGAAAATTCTCCTGAAATGGTGTTTCTCTAAACTGTTTAAAGTTGTATACCCAAGAGTATCAAATACAGTTGTTATCAGTCTGAATATGGTATAAATTTATCAAGTATAAACCTTGTTTCCTATTGCTGTGGCACATATATATATATATATATATATATATATACACATAGAGTATAAACCAAAGCCCTGTCTGTATAGAATACAACTCTATCTATAAAACATAATGAAAACGTTGGCTATCTTTTCACAGAGCCCAGTGCCGGATCTGTCTATATATGCCTGGTGAGTATAAACCACTCATACTGTCTACATGTTTTCTACATGCTATGAGACCCCAGTATTTCTTAGGATGCAAAACTCTCTACCACAAATCTTTATACCTCAGGAAGGATACACATTCAAGGGGGCATGTCTTATGTACTTATTCTCAGACATATTAAACAAACACTGTTAATGATAATGAAAATCCGACCAATCATAATCGCTAATTACCAGATATTTGGACCATCTTTAACTTATTACACAAGAGGACCTGGTGAGTGTCTCCCGCTTCCAAACAATGTAAAAATAAATCTTGGCCTCCAACACATTTATCATATTTATGGCTCACTCAACATCTGTCATCATGAGAAGCGCCCTAGCTGCATTATGTGTCATATTTCACTCCTTTAGTTTCACATGAGACTCTCAATTGCTTTGTGTCCAGGCATGCAGGACCCATGGAAAGGAAAGAAGCTGAACAACTCCTCTCTAATCGATCTGATGGGACATTTCTGGTCAGACAGAGGGTAAAAGACTCAGGGGAATTTGCCATCAGCATCAAGTAATTACATTTGTTCATTTCCTATGGCACATTTGTTATGTTGTTCGTTATCGTTTCACTTGCATGTGGGTATTTTCTCTGTATAGATATCTTGCTATACATTTGCAGATGTTTCAAAAAGCTTGTCCACTCATTTTGTTTGCTCAGATTTAATATGGAGATTAAACATATGAAGGTGACTGCTCAGGACGGGCTCTGGAGACTTACAGAAAAAAGAGGATTCAAAGGTCTACCGGTGAGTTAGGAGTTCTAGAGGGCACATTCTAACATCTATCACTAAAATTGCGGCTTTTACATACTCTGACTAGAAATGATGCTCTGTTAAAGGGATATTTTAGCCAAAATTGGAAACCACATGGGTGCATTTCAATATTGAACAGAAGCAATTTTGTAATATATATGCATTAGCAAAAATGCTTCTAATAAAATCTATAGCTCAGCGGTCACCAACCGGTGGTCCGTGGACCACTAGTGGTCTGTGAGAAGATGTTTTGGGTCCGTGACACAACCAAGCAGGAATTAATCTTCTCTGATGGTATCACCCCCGTTGTGCTGCAACTCCCTACAGTTCCTAGCTGGACATCAGTGAAAACCGACAGAGGAGTTAAATTACAATCTCCCTATTCACGTACTGCGCAACTTGCCTAGCTAAATGGTATTTTTAATTCCTCCAGCCCAGCGCGCAGCTCAAAGGAAGATGCTTCCATTCTAAAGCCAGCAGAGGTTGGTATAGTCTTAGCTTGAAATAGTGGAATTAAAGTATATAAAAAGAAAATCTTTAAAAAAAAATCTCTCTCTTATATTTCATTTATTTTCTTCCCTTTACCTGTCTCTATGTAGTAGATTTCCTAATTCCTTCAGATGGACTTACATCACTGTTTGTCTTCCTCCCCTCCATCTTCTTTTTTTATTTTTTTATTAAATATTAATTATTTTTCATTCTAATAATTTCCCCGCACACAAAGCCATTCCACCTGAATTCCAGTAATTGCCATCCAGCAGATCAGCCATATCCCACCAGTATTATAGTAATTGCCAGTAACATCAGTCGTGGTTAGCTCACATACATATTCAGAGCTTTCTGTTATAAACTTAATTTATGACTCCAATGTCTGTCCATGATCATAAGTAGTTTTGAATAACTCCTAACTGGGGAGGTAACTTGGAAGTCTTGTGGTCCTTTTAAACATAATTCTTTTTTTCCCACTCTCTGTTTCCAGCTCAAATGTTGGCACTCACCCTTCATCTGTCATTTGGAAGTATTCTCTCAGTTCTGTCATTCAGCTAGTTCCAAAAAATAATTCTTAAAAATGTGTAAATATATAATGTAAACTTAGCTATGGTTATACTAGTTATGTACAGTATGTTTGTCTGTATATATATATACATACATACATACATTATATAGGTTTGCACATTTATAAAAAAAAATAATGTTAGTGGTCCACAGGATTCAAAATTGTGAGTTTGGTGGTCCCTGGGGTCCGAAAGGTTGGCGACCCCTGCTATAGCTGTTTCAAATGTGTATTTAAGTATGCTCCGTGCACCAGCATTTTAAACACAGCACTTGCTCAGAGAGCCTAAGGTGCTTGTACCATCTGGTAATGACTCAATTTGTTAATTGCTGACATGATACAAGCTCCAGTGATGATCTGAACAGTTGCATTATGTAAAATGTGGGTGCAGTGACGAAATCTAGATATGCTTCACATGCACACGCAGAGAAAAACATAATTTATGTAAGAATTTACCTGATAAATTAATTTCTTTCATATTGGCAAGAGTCCATGAGCTAGTGACGTATGGGATATACAATCCTACCAGGAAGGGCAAAGTTTCCCAAACCTCAAAATGCCTACAAATACACCCCTCACCACACCCACAATTCAATTTAACGAATAGCCAAGCAGTGGGGTGATAAAGAAAGGAGTAAAAAAAAGCATCAACAAAGGAATTGGAATAATTGTGCTTTATACAAAAAAATCATAACCACCATAAAAAGGGTGGGCCTCATGGACTCTTGCCAATATGAAAGAAATGAATTTATCAGATAAATTCTTACATAAATTATGTTTTCTTTCATGTAATTGGCAAGAGTCCATGAGCTAGTGACATATGGGATAGCAAATACCCAAGATGTGGAAATCCACTCGAGTCACTAGAGAGGGAGGGATAAAAATAAAGACAGCCAATTCCACTGAAAAAAAATAATCCACAACCCAAATCATAAATTTTAATCTAATAAAGAAAAAGAAAAAAACTGAAATTATAAGCAGAAGAATCAAACTGAAACAGCTGCCCGAAGAACTTTTCTACCAAAATCTGCTTCTGAAGAAGAAAAAACATCAAAATGGTAGAATTTAGTAAATGTATGCAAAGAAGACCAACTGAAGCTTCATTCTTAAAAGCCCAGGAAGTGGAAACAGACCTAGTAGAATGAGCCGTAATCCTATGAGGCGGGGATTTACCCGACTCCAAATAAGCGTGATGAATCAAAAGCTTTAACCACGAAGCCAAGGAAACAGCAGAAGCCTTCTGACCTTTCCTAGAACCAGAAAAGATAACAAATAGACTAGAAGTCTTCCTGAAATCTTTAGTAGCTTCAACATAATATTTCAAAGCTCTCACCACATCCAAAGAATGTAAGGATTTCTTAGGATTAGGACACAGGAAAGGGACAACAATTTCTCTACTAATATTGTTGGAATTCACAACTTTAGGTAGGAATTTAAATGAAGTCCGCAAAACCGCCTTATCCTGATGAAAAATCAGAAAAGGAGACTCACAAGAAAGAGCAGATAATTCAGAAACTCTTCTAGCAGAAGAGATGGCCAAAAGAAACAACTCTTTCCAAGAAAGCAATTTAATGTCCAAAGAATGCATAGGCTCAAACGGAGGAGCCTGTAAAGCCTTTAAAACCAAATTAAGACTCCAGGGAGGAGAGATTGATTTAATGACAGGCTTGATATGGACCAACGCCTGTACAAAACAATGAATATCAGGAAGTTTAGCAATTTTTCTGTATAATAAGACAGAAAGAGCAGAAATGTGTCCTTTCAAAGAACTTGCAGACAAACCCTTATCCAAACCATCCTGAAGAAACTGTAAAATTCTAGGAATTCTAAAAGAATGTCAAGTGAATTTATGAGAACACCATGAAATGTAGGTCTTCCAAACTCGATAATAAATCTTTCTAGAAACAGATTTACGAGCCTGCATAGTTTTAATTACTGAGTCAGAAAAACCTCTATGACTAAGCACTAAGCGTTCAATTTCCATACCTTCAAATTTAATGATTTGAGATCCTGATGGAGTCAGAGATAGTCGAACATTGGGATTTAAGAATATTAATTGTGATATCCTTGTATAATCCCTGCACCATTGGTTCAGCATACAAAGCTGAAGAGGTCTCATGTGAAAACGAGCAAAGGGGATCACGTCCGATGCTGCAGTCATGAGACCTAAAACCTCCATGCACATAGCTACTGAAGAGAATGACTGAGACTGAAGGTTCCGACAGGCTGCAACCAATTTCAAACGTCTCTTGTCTGTTAGAGACAAAGTCATGGATTCTGAATCTATCTGGAAACCTAAAAATGTTACCCTTGTCTGAGGAATCAAATAACTTTTTGGTAAATTGATCCTCCAACCATGTCTTTGAAGAAACAACACTAGTTGATTCATGTCAGATTCTGCAGAACGTAAAGACTGAGCAAGTACCAAGATATCGTCCAAATAAGGAAACACTGCAATACCCCGCTCTCTGATTACAGAGAGAAGGGCAACGAGAACCTTTGAAAAGATCCTTGGAGCTGTTGCTAGGCCAAAAGGAAGAGCAACAAATTTGTAATGCTTGTCTAGAAAAGAGAATCTCAGGAACTGATAGTGATCTGGATGAATCGGAATATGAAGATATGCATCCTGTAAGTCTATTGTGGACATATAATGCCCTTGCTGAACAAAAGGCAGAATAGTCCTTATAGTCACCATTTTGAATGTTGGTATTCTTACATAACGATTTAAGATTTTTAGATCCAGATTCCAGAACTGGTCGGAATGAATTCTCTTTCTTTGGGACAATGAACAGATTTGAATAAAACCCCATACCCTGTTCCTGAAAAGTAACCGGCACGATTACCCCAGAAGACTCCAGGTCTGAAACGTGAGAAAAAGAAACTTCTCACAGGCGGTCTTACTCTGAAACCTATTCTGTACCCCTGAGAGACAATGTTCTGAATCCAATGATTTTGGAATGTATTTATTCAAACATCCTTGAAAAATTTTAGTCTGCCCCCTACCAGCTGAGCTGGAATGAGGGCCGCACCTTCATGCGGACTTGGGGGCTGGTTTAGATCTCTTAAATGGCTTGGATTTATGCCAGACTGAGTAAGGCTTCCAATTGGAAACAGATTTCTTAGGGGAAGGATTAGGTTTCTGTTCCTTATTCTGTCGAAAGGAACGAAAACGGTTAGAAGCTTTAAATTTACCCTTAGATGTTTTATCCTGAGGTAAAAAAGCCCCCTTCCCCCCAGTAACAGTTGAAATGATAGAATCCAACTGAAAACCAAATAATTTATTACCTTGGAAAGAAAGAGATAGCAACGTCGATTTAGAAGTCATATGAGCATTCCAAGATTTAAGCCATAAAGCTCTTCTAGCTAAAAACATATATCTAACATCAATTCTGATGATATCAAAAATGGCATCACAAACAATATTATTAGCATGTTGAATTAACGTAACAATGCTATACATATTATGGTCTGATACTTGTTGCGCTAAAGTTTCCAACCAAAAAGTTGAAGCAGCTGCAACATCAGCCAAAGAAATAGCAGGCCTAAGAAGATAACCTGAACATAAAAAGCCTTCCTTAGATAGGATTCAAGTTTCCTATCTAAAAGATCTTTAAAAGAAGTACTGTCTTCCGTAGGAATAATAGTACGCTTAGCAAGAGTAGAGATGGCCCCATCAACTTTGGGGATCTTTTCCCAAAACTCCAATCTATCAGTAGGCAAAGGATACAATTTTTTAAACCTTGAAGAAGGAGTAAAAGAAGTACCCAGTCTATTCCATTCCTTTGCAATCATATCTGAAATAGCATCAGGAACTGGAAAAACCTCTGGAATAACAACATGAGGTTTATAAACCGAATTTAAATGTTTACTAGTTTTAGTATCAAGAGGACTAGACTCCTCTATAACTAATGCAATCAACACTTCCTTCAATAAAGAACGAATATACTCCATTTTAAATAAATACGAAGATTTGTCAGTGTCAATATCTGAGGCAGGATCCTCTGAATCAGACAGATCCTCATCAGAGATAGATAAATCAGTATGTTGTCGGTCATTTGAAAATTCATCAACTGTATGAGAAGTTTTAAAAGACCTTTTACGTTTATTGGAAGGCGGAATGGCAGACAAAGCCTTCTGAATGGAATCAGAAATAAATTCTCTCATATTGACAGGAATATCCTGAACATTAGATGTTGAAGGACCAGCAACAGGTAATGCAACACTACTTATAGAAATATTCTCTGCATGTAAAAGTTTATCATGACAACTATTACAAACTACAGCCGGAGGAACAGTTACTACAAGTTTACAACAAATGCACTTAGCTTTGGTAGAACCGATATCAGGCAACAAGATTCCAGTAGTAGATTCTGAAACAGGATCAGATTGAGACATCTTGCAATATGTAAGAGAAAAAACAACATATAAAGCAAAATTATTTATTTCCTTATATGACAGTTTCAGGAATGGGAAAAAATGCAAACAGAATAGGCCTCTGACAAAGAAAAAAAAAAGGACCAGAGGCAAAAGGAAATGAAGTCTTAAATAATGACAAACAGTTTGGCGCCAAGTATGACGCCCACAACTGAATATATTTTTTGGCGCCAAAAACGTCTGCAACAAACATGAGCGTCATAGATGATGCAACCTTGTGAAAAGACTCGGCGTCAACTAAGACGCTGGAAATGACGAATTTGCGTAAACAAACGTAATTCTCGTGCCAAAAAAGTCTCACGCCAAGAATGACGCAATAAATTATAGCATTTTGCGCTCACGCAAGCCTAATACAGCCCGCAATTTAGAAAAAAGAATCAATTTGAAAACCTCAGGTAAATTTTTTTTTTTTTTAATGCATTTCCTAAATATGAAACTGACAGTCTGCAAAAAAGGAAATATACTGATAAACCTGAATCATGGCAAATATAAGTATAAACATATATTTAGAACTTTATATACAAAGTGCCAAACCATAGCTGAGAGTGTCTTAAATAAATGAAACATACTTACCAAAAGACACTCATCCACATATAGCAGATAGCCAAACCAGTACTGAAACGAGAATCAGTAGAGGTAATGGCATATAAGAGTATATCGTCGATCTGAAAAGGGAGGTAGGAGATGAATCTCTACGACCGATAACAGAGAACCTATGAAATAGATCCCCGTTAGGATGACCATTGTATTCAATAGGTGATACTCCCTTCACATCCCTCTGACATTCACTGTACTCTGAGAGGAATCGGGCTTCAAAATGCTGAGAAGCGCATATCAACGTGGAAATCTTAGCACAAACTTACTTCACCACCTCCATAGGAGGCAAAGTTTGTACAACTGAATTGTGGGTGTGGTGAGGGGTGTATTTGTAGGCATTTTGAGGTTTGGGAAACTTTGCCCCTCCTGGTAGGATTGTATATCCCATACGTCACTAGCTCATGGACTCTTGCCAATTACATGAAAGAAAATGTAAACACTAAAACAGTTATAAATTTTACTAGAAGCATTTTTGCTAATACATGTATATTGCAAATATGTTTGTATTTAAAGATGTAATTTAGCTATGTGCATTTAAATTTTGACTGGAATGTCCCTTTAATCACTTACATTCTAATTATGAAAAGAACATTCTTCATAGTGACTACACCGTTCAGGCCAGATTATAAGTGGCACGCTATTTAGCACTTTTGCTCACACACAAACACCGCCAGAAGTAAACTTTTAATGCATGTGGGTAAGCGTGCATTTTACAAGTTGAAACTAAATTGTTTGTGAGTGAAAGCCGCCACATGGTAACTTCATGACTTCATATATCGTGACCGCCTTAAAGGGACTTTAAAATGCTGTGCGCAACTACAAAAGAATAGTTATTACTTAGTATGTTATTGCATTTTACCCTGTTCCTTCAGCTCTTTTCAAATCAGTTTTCCTGTTTTAATAGCTTAAAGGTGCCAGATAATGAAGCTCCACCTATTCATACTGGGAGCTGCCATCTTTGAGCTTGTGTATTCTCAGAGCCTGTGACAGAAGCAGTGCACAGATCAGTAATATTGCCCGCTTTCTTACAGCTGTATCATTTGCATGGAGTTAGTGTGCATGATATATCATGTGTGCTTTACATTTTTCACACAGTTTAAAGTTACACAAAATATATTTTAAAAAGCACTCAATGATATATAGCAATGCAGGAGCTGCAAAAATGTACAGATCCTGCTTTGTATAATGCACCCTAACCTGTAGCACTTTATACAATTGTCAAAACGTTGACACCCTAATTGATATATAAATGCTGCCCAGGCTGTAAGAATACTTGAGCTCCAAGATGGCGGGGCCCAGTATGAAGAGGCGGAACTTAAGTATCTGGAACCCTTAAGCTATTAAAACAGAATAATAAAAGAGCTGCAGTAACAGGATGAAATGCAATAACAGAGTAGTTACTATTTAACTTATTATTCCCATAGACCTCAATTGAGCATGCAAATTAACTAACATGCTCTAACCCAACACGCATTAGACCAACTGCTCTAACCTGAAGGTAGTTATGAATATTTTACCTTCCAATGTTCTTCAACTAGTATGAAATGTTCTATTTATTTTTAAATATATATGTCTATATATATTATGCATTTAAAAAAATAAATATATATCTATATAGGAATATCTATTTAAAAATACATAGAACATTTTCCCCTATGTGAAGAACATTGGAATGTAAAATATTTACAGTAAAACACATTAAATATTAAAATTTATTAAAAGGATTTATATATATATATATATATATATACACACATCCATACATTTAGACGTATATGTATGTGTGTATATATATATATATATATACACACACAGTATCCCACAAAAGTGAGTACACCCCTCACATTTTTGTAAATATTTTATTATATTTTTTCATGTGACAACACTGAAGAAATGACACTTTGCTACAATGTAAAGTAGTGAGTGTACAGCCTGTATAACAGTGTAAATTTGCTGTCCCCTCAAAAAAACTCAACACACAGCCATTAATGTCTAAACCGTTGGCAACAAAAGTGAGTACACCCCAAGTGGAAATGTCCAAATTGGGCCCAATTAGCCATTTTCCCTCCCCGGTGTCATGTGATTTGTTAGTGTTACAAGATCTCAGGTGTGAATGGGGAGCAGGTGTGTTAAATGTGGTGTTATCGCTCTCACACTCTCTCATACTGGTCACTGGAAGTTCAACATGCCACCTCATGGCAAAGAACTCTCTGAGGATCCGAAATAAAGAATTGTTGCTCTACATAAAGATGGCCTAGGCTATAAGAAGATTTCCAAGACCCTGAAACTAAGCTGCAGCATGGTGGGCAAGACAATACAGCGGTTTCACAGGACAGGTTCCACTCAGAACAGGCCTCGCCATAGTCGACCACAGAAGTTGCGTGCACATGCTCAGCGTCATATCCAGAGGTTGTCTTTGGGAAATAGACATATAAGTGCTGCCAGCATTGCTGCAGAGGTTGAAGGGGTGGGGGTCAGCCTGTCAGTGCTCAGACGCACTCTGTATCAAATTGGTCTGCATGGCTGTCGTCCCAGAAGGAAGCCTCTTCTAAAGATGATGCACAAGAAAGCCTGCAAACAGTTTGCTGAAGACAAGCAGACTAAGGACATGGATTACTGGAACCATGTCCTGTGGTCCAAAGAGACCAAGATAAACTTATTTGGTTCAGATGGTGTCAAGCGTGTGGCAGCAACCAGGTGAGGAGTACAAAGACAAGTGTGTCTTGCCTACAGTCAAGCATGGTGGTGGGAGTGTCATGGTCTGGGCCTGCATGAGTGCTGCTGGCACTGGGGAGCTACAGTTCATTGAGGGAACCATGAATGCCAACATGTACTGTGACATACTGAAGCAGAGCATGATCCCCTCCCTTCGGAGACTGGGCCGCAGGGCAGTATTTCAACATGATAACGACCCCAAACACACCTCCAAGATGCCCACTGCCTTGCTAAAGAAGCTGAGGGTAAAGGTGATAGACTGGCCAGACCTAAACCCTATTGAGCATCTGTGTGGCATCCTCAAACGGAAGTTGGGAGAGCGTGTGGTCTCTAACATCCACTAGCTCTGTGATGTCGTCATGGAGGAGTGGAAGAGAACTCCAGTGGCAACCTGTCAAGCTCTGGTGAACTCCATGCCCAAGAGGGTTAAGGCAGTGCTGGAAAATAATGGTGGCCACCTAAAATATTGACACTTTGGGCCCAATTTGGACATTTCCACTTAGGGGTGTACTCACTTTTGTTGCCAACGGTTTAGACATTAATGGCTGTGTAGTGAGTTATTTTGAGGTGACAGCAAATTTACACTGTTATACAGGCTGTACACTCACTACTTTACCATGTAGCAAAGTGTCATTTCTTCAGTTGTCACATGAAAAGATATAATAAAATATTTACAAAAATGTTAGGGGTGTACTTACTTTTGTGGGATAAAAAAAAATAATATATATATATATATATATATATATATATATATATATATATATATATATATACACACACACATACATAAATATACAATATATCCCTTTCCATTCAAATATCTTTTCATAAACCTTATAACCATTTTTATTAGTATTTCTATTAATAATTTTTATTGGTAGTGTATATATGAGTGTTACACTTTAATGTATTTATGTTGTGGTTGGTGCATCTTTTAGTTTAGTCCTAACCCTTTACGTGAGGACTTCAGTCGCAATAACCTGATGAGCACAAATGTAGTTTGTGCTTGTGCAGTCACGTTTACTTTCAAATTGTAATATGAGTGCGAGTTAGCGGGGTGCGATATTCTAATATTGTGCAAACGCTAAAGTTAGTGTGTCACTTGTAATCTAGCCCATTGTGTCATATTCAATATAACTTAACACCTTAATACATTGTTAGGTCTTTTACTCGTATTACTATAAATGCATGGTTCCCACCCACGCTAATCACATAGAACAGTTCATAAATCTTTTTGTGAAAGGGCCATGGAAGTCAACTTTTTTCTTTCTTTCATTTAAAAGAGGGGATTACAAAATGTATTTCAGTCACAACTCATGTTCATGTACTGAATAAATCAATGCTATCTTGTCGTACATGCAGAGGTGTGTCCTCCACCAGCCAACCAGAGTCAGCTGTCCTTATCAGCCAATGAGGAATTAGTAGGAAGTACAAAATCAATACTGCAGTATTAGTTTCACTTTCAATTTAGTCAGCTTTACTTGTTTACTTAAAGTGATAGTAAATCTGAGCATTTCAAAAAACGCTAATTTGTTTCATACAAAACATATTTGTGACGTGTAAATGTATGCTGAAACATGTTTATATGCAATGTCATTTTAATTCTGGTTACAGTCGAGTTACTTTAGCTAACAATATATATGCACTTCTACCATTAATACTAACCAGAACCATAGACAAATAAACTATTTCCCAAAGCGCTTCATTGCATGTGATACGAAAGCGCAACGTGAGTGTCTGAAAATGATCTCTAGCTCATTTCTTGCTTCTCTGTAATAGGAGTTGGTTGGGTTTTACCAACAAAACACATTAAAAGACTGCTTCAAACTTCTGGACACAACATTACAATTTCCATACAAGGAGCCAGAAAACAAAGAAACTCACAAAACTGGTAAGATCTAATAAGTATCCAGTGTTTTACAAACATTCTGTAGCAAGTACTAATACAGGCCCTAAGTACTCCACCTGCGAAGCATAAATATTGTTAGGTTAAAAACATAAAATAAGAGGCAAGGTTTCATACCCTAGAATGTGACTGTTAGATATTTTTTAATCCACTGAATGCAATTACAGCAAATATTTGGAAATATTAAAGCAAAAAAAATAAAGCAAGCTCCTTTTTAAAATAACACGCACGCACCAAATATATTGCTTTTTAATATTATGTAACTTACATAAATATAAAAAAATATAAGATGAAGAAAGTAATATTCATGATACCACATTTCTGCAGCTAACTTGATCACATAAGCAGCTTACCAGGCTCATTTTATTGTTGAATACTTAAAGGGACACTGAACCCAATCTTTTTCTTTTGTGATTCAGAAAGGGCATGAAATTTTAAGCAACTTTCTAATTTACTCCTATTATCAAATGTTCTTTATTCTCTTGTTATCTTTATTTGAAATGCAAGAATGTAAGTTTAGATGCCAGCCCATTTTTGGTGAACAACCTAGGTTGTCCTTGCTGATTGGTAGATAAATTCATCCACCAATCAAAAACTGCTGTCCAGAGTTCTGAACTAAGAAAAAAGCTTAGATGCCTTCTTTTTCATATAAAGATAGTAAGAGAATGAAGAAAAATTGATAATAGGAGTAAATTAGAAAGTTGCTTAAAATGGCATGCTCTATCTGAATCACGAAAGAAAAAAACTGGGTTCAGTGTCCCTTTAAGTATAGAACACTTTACCTGGCAAATTTCATCATGGCACCCTTCCCTTGTGATATTTCCCTGTGGCCCTTTATTTGGTACATGTTTCTGTGATGCTTGTTTGCACTACTATACACTTTACCTGTCACTTTCCTTATGACAAACTTTTTCAGTGTTTCTCAACTCGAGTCCTTAAATGTCACCCCAACAGTCAAGATTTTAAGGATTTCCCTATCTGAGCACAGGTGATCAGTCCAGGAAGAAAATTAGAATTTGGCTTGTTAGGTGTGCTTGAGGGTAAAACTGAGAAACACTCGGCTAGATTTGGAGTTCGGCGGTAGATGGGTTGCTAACGCCACGCGTGTTTTATGTCTAACGCACGGCATTGTTTGACTCCGGTATTTAGAGTACAAAAAAGACCATTTAACGATGCTCCTAACGCGTGTATGTCACACGCGGAATACTGCCCGCATTAGACAGTCTCCCATAGAGATCAATGGAAAAGCAAAAAAATAGCTTTTTTCACCTAACACTCGATCTCGCGAGAAATACGCACAGCTCGGTCATATGACGCATACCACATCATGCACAACAATAACACGCCGCAAATGTCACAACAACAATCAATCAACAAAGCACACAAGCATTACACATTCACAAATGGGGGGATTTTTAATAAAATTTAATACGGGGAATACGCATATACTTTAAGATGCGGAAATTCGCAAAATAACAACAAGGAATAAATAATATATACATACACTAGAAAAATAATCGCATTCAATATCACTATATATTAGGACAAACATACATATACAACACTTCACTAATAACACACCATCGCAAATTCACATTTAAAAAGAATACTATTGGACAATGTTAGAGAAAACGACCACTATGACATCATCGCATTCTACACATTCCACAAATACTAACTCAAAATGAGCATGCGCAAATTCACACAACTAATACACATTGCACTAATATTAATTGCTAATAAAGCACACCTGAACACAATTTACAACGGAAATTGGTACATCATTAAACATTTACACAGGGTATATAAGCACCACACAAGCAGGGCTTCTTTGACTGTGTTGCTGGTGGGTCTTTGGAGATTGGAGGTTTAAGATTAGAGAGTTGGTGCATTATTGTGAGTGAGTTAGTGTTAGCGTGAGAGAGTCAGTTGTTAGTGTTATCGTGAGTGAGTTAGTGGGAGTTAGTGGGAGTGGGAGAGAGTCTGTTAGTGGGAGCGTGAGTGAGTTAGTGGGAGTTGTTAGTGAGAGTTGTTAGTGGGAGCGTGAGTTAGTGGTAGTTAGTGAGAGTTAGTGGGAGTGTTTGTTAGTGAGAATTAGTAGTAGTGTGTTAGTGAGAATTAGTAGTAGTGTGAGTTAGCGAGCGAGTGATTTTTCTGTACACGTAACACATTTACACGCAAACACATTCAATACATACATACACTTATCAATAACACTACATACACTCCATACCCCCTACCCCCTCATACTACACTCCATACCCCATTCCCTGTAATCCCATTTACTCTTATCCCATAACCCATACCCATCCCATACCCATCCCCATCCCCTAGTTACATTTAGTTTACATATCCTCCTTTTAGTCTTCTTCTTCTTTTGGTTAATTTAAATACTCCTTACCCTCTTTGTTTTTTTACATCCCTCTCACACTTTCAGCACTTTTTTTGTCTTTTTAGTTCTTTATTTTGACCCCCTTTCATTTCATCACACTCACTTTTTGTTTGATTATTTGGGGTTTAGTTTAGGGAACAGATGGAGGCCAGGCAGGGGAGAGGTAGAGGGGGGAGGAGAGGGAGGGGGAGAGGAACAGGGCAGGAAGCGGGGGTGGAAGCGGTGGGTGGACCCAGCCACTTGGTTCAAGATGAACAAGTGGCTGGGCCCAGTGGCGGACAGAGTAGGGCTTCACAGTCCGGGAAACAGAGGGCATCGTCACAGGGGAAGGCCAAGGCGACTAGGGAGGCGAGGTTTTCGATGGAGGAGAAGGAGGCCCTCGTCGAGGCCTATATGGCCAGGTATAGGAGGCTGCAGCACCAGAAGACTACCCCGACTGACAAGAGGAGGCTCTGGAATGAGATAAGAAATGCAGTCAATGCAGTGGGTGGCCGGAACAGAGATCTGGATTCGATAAAACATCGCTACCGGGACTGTAAGATGGATCTCAAGGAAATGTTGCGGCCCAGCATCTCTGAGGTGGATATAGTCGGTATCGGAGGAATTGATACCGGGAACCTGCCACTCTCATCTGACGGTAAGCTCATTGAACAATAGATTCACATACGAATGTATTTCAAGGGACACTATACGCAAACCTTTACTTTCATGATTGAGGTAGCGAATACAATTTGACAAAACATTCAAATGTACTTATATTACCTAATTTGAATCATTCTTGAGATATATTTTAATGAAGAAATAGCCATGCACACGGTGAAACAATCACAGGAGGCAGCTATATTCAGCTAACAATCAGCATCTTAAAAGCATATTTAGATATGCTTTTCAGCAAAGAATATCCAGAGAATGAAGCTAATTAGATAAGAAAAGTACATTAGAAAGTTGATTATAAATGTATGCTTCTAAATCATGAAAGATAAAACATTGGGTTTCATGTCCCTTTAAGGATCAGATTAATGCTATAACGTTGTTTACACGCATTCACAATTACTTTGCGGTTACATCAGTATCTAGGCTATAGGTTAGGTGTGCATTTAAACAGACTGAAAACAAACGCGAAAACATTCAGATTGACCAGAGATATCACAAACACGGTTTAGAAAATGCGGAAATCGTATTGATTGTTAGATTTCAAAGTGGATTAATGATTCTGCATTTGTAATTGTATCGTAAGCTAAGTCATTTAAAGCTTGATTTGCAAATATGCTAATATATACATTTTTTTTTCTTTTTTCTAATATACAGAGTCTGGGGAGGAGGCAGCACAAGAAACACAGCCTCATCCATCTCCCCGGGATGAGAGTGGTGGGGAGGAATTTCCACTTCGGAGGGAAGAGGCCCCCCGTGACGAAGAGCGCACGAAAGCTGATGAAGAGGCCCCGGAAGCAGAGGAGGAGCCCGCGGAACCAGAGGACCCTCAAGGACCCGCACACCGCCGTGCACGGGTACCCCGCCAAGCACAACAAGAGGAAATAGCGGAGGTGCGGGTTCTACTGGACTACATAGACCAGATGCGTAACTCCCGGATACAAAATATCGAAGGCCGAACTCGAATTATTGATGGACAAAATCAAATAATTGAAGGCCAAAACCAAATAATAAACATACTTAATAGAATCGAACAAGGCCAAAACAGAATCATTAATCTGCACCAAGAGATGTTCAATTTTTTCCGGGAGGCGCATGCTGGTCTGCCTCCTGCTGCTGGGCCTCTTGCTGCTGGCCCATCTCCTCCTGCCGGCCCATCTACTCCTCTTCAGCCATCTCCTCCTCTTCAGCCATCTTCTCCTCCTCAGCCATCTTCTCCTCCTCAGCCATCTTCTCCTCCTCAGCCATCTTCTCCTCCTCACCTTGGTCGTCCCAGTACTCTTCCTTCCACTCTTCCCACAACATCTCCAAGGAGAACTCTTCGGAGTCGGCAGTTGCCCCTCCCAGAGCCTCAGCCCCGTGGGAAGAGGGGAAGGAAGAGGAAGTAAGTATTTATTTTCATCTTTAATGTTTTTTTTATTTAATGTGTAATGGATAGGTATGTGATGATGTGGTTTTCATACACTTGTGGACCACACTCTGTATATAATCTACTTCTATGGGACCGGGTCCATGGAGGCAGATTGTTTGCAGAGTGTGGGTTATAAGTGTGTGAAAACCACATCATCACATACCTATCCTTGTTCATGATATTGATTGGTTTCTGTGATGTGATGTCCAAACTGTTTCCCGAATCGCAAACAAAATTACCATTACAATTATCCATGATGGCATATTACTGTTTGAATGCCAATAACACAGCTTAAAGGGACAGTCAGAAAATTATTGATTACAAAGAAAACACTGTATTACGCATTATCAAGTTGGAAACAACAAAACATGGAGAAATACGTGTGACTTATGTGCTTAACCTTGTATCTATGACTATGAAAAATGACCACTTATTTGTTGTTCTGACATAACAACATTTTAGATATCAATGATCAATACATGGTAAATAATATGCTGTATGAGCACAAGGTTTTACATATACAAATGCTATCCAAATGCCCTCTAGTGGTCAAATTGCATAATGATTACATGCACTCTTCAAGCTCGAAGAAATGAGCACATGAACCTCATAGGTTTAGCTAGCAAATTTAAATAAACACAGACAAATGATTAATTGGTGAGAAACATTTGATACCATTGATATTACAAAATTGACTTTTAGAATAATGCAAAACATTATTTGTTTTCTAAACTGTCCCTTTAACAAAATTACATATGCTAACATATATTTGAAGCTTGTTGGTATATCTACATGTACTTGTTCAAACAATAAATATTGAAATCAGATTTATATTGACGTGTTAAATAAAGTCTATTTTCTTAAAGAGACATTATTGTGTTAATTTTTTTTTAGAAAGACATTTGTTTTAACAATGAATATGGTTTAAAGTCCTTTTAGGAGTGGGGGGTGAAAATATGCTAACAATAATATATTTGAAGATTAAACAATGTGGAACTCATACATGATACAAAAATCAACATTTGCATTAAAGGGACAGTATACTATATTTTTAACAGAACTGTATGTAATAGACACTACTACAAACAACAAGATTAACATATACTGATATCAATATTACAAAGCTTCAAACACTTTCAAAGAAAATCGGGTTAGCTCTATTGAAAATATAGATGAACCCCCATTACAACAGTAAAACAAGACAATACACCATCATACACAAAACAGGAGAAAGCTGGAGATGGTACTCACATGAAACTTAGAGGCTTGGCGAGGAGTCTGATAATTAATTACATTTTATTTGAACAGAAGCAAAATGAAACGTGTATTTGTTAAACAATGGACTATCTAACTAGAGACCAAATTAAAAGATTTCATTTATAATGTGAGTGTCTAATGAACCTTTAATAAAATATACAACGAAATTACATTTAGAAGAAGTCGGCATCATATATTTAGCATATGATAAAGCTAAATGCATATTGATTACTTTATTCTAACACAATAGCGCATATTTATTAATTAGATATCTTTAACATTAAACACAACAGTCATTTTTCTGAAAAAGGAACATATTGTTGACAAACATATTAAACAACATGGACTATAGAGATTTGCACTTGCCTCGAAATATCATATGCATGAAAACATTTTGCTTTCGTTCGTTTATTCAACCAGACATCCAGCAAAAGAGAATGTGGTGGTCTTTATCAGCTACGGGTCAACAATGTAACATGATGCAAATAATACATATTTGCAAGGTTTTTAAAATTGGCTGCAGTCACAAACGTGTTTAACGTGCACAAAGAAATTTTGCGGGACTACGTAATCCAATCAGACGTTTTTTTACCTTTGCATGTGACGTCTTAACATGGCACTTCCTTGATCACGTAAGAACGCCATCCAATAAAAGGCACATTCTTGATCACCTAAGAACGCCCAAAAAAAAGGCGCATCCTTGATCGCGTCAAAACGCCATCCAATAAAAGGCACATTCTTGATCACGTAAGAACGTCAGTCAATACAAGGAATCATTGGACAGCCTGGCAGGTGACGTCTTAAGCAACATGGCGCATCCGAGATCGCTGAAAAACCGCAGCCAATACAAGGACTCAGTTGACAGCTTGGCATATCACTAAGAAACGTATTTATATTTTAGGAACTAGTATGTGTCTAGATTGCTATCTAGGAATGTCACGAAATCATGAATCATCTTTTCGGACTTGACTGTCCCTTGAACTATAGCTATGGTGTATATCTTTAACATTTAAAAGATACACATGAGAAATACATATGCCATTGATGTTTTAATAAATGTTTTGATTGTTTTGGAATACTAATAATTATACATGGATTGATTAAACGTGTCATTTATTCAAGTTTAAATATGGTCAAGCCTACCTATAGCCATATATGGGAGGAGAAGTATTTTGTTAACATATTTGTTAAAAAATATTCATCATCTAAAATATTTGCATTACACACAGAGATTTATTTGGTTACACTTTTACAATAAGATAGAATTGAAAATGAAATACATGTGCTGTCAACATTACAATAAGATTGTTTATTAATAAGATTATATGTCCTTGTTCATGTAAAAAGGACAAAAACGCTTTAGAAATGGAAATACATTCATTAACAATTGTGCTCACCATCACTTAAAGGGACATGATTTTGTTTTTAAAAAGAGGATACACATAGACAATACTATTTCAATAAAATGAACACTTTACAGGGATTATATCATTGTATCAATCCTCAGATCATTTGTTAAAGGTGCATCAATTCATGCAGAGTTTCTAAATACACACATGGATGTGAAAATTGAAATATACATGTATACACAAATAACAATCTATATATACATATATAAAACAATTACTATGCTAATCATAATCATGCAATGATAAAGCTAAGAGAAAAATATATAAAGACAAATAATAAGATTACATTGGAGATGTTAATCTTAAAGTCATTTACAATTGTCTTACATATATGATTTTTGTAAAAAAAATATTTTTGGTAGGTCCCTTTAAGGATCAACAAGATAAACTAGAGCTTTTAAAAAATAACATGAAGAATGAGGACAAAGAATTGTGCAATGACATGTCTTTTATTAGTATGTAAGAAAACATCAACAACGTTTAGAAATAATCTTGTAAAAATAAGGAATATTTGAGCCATATGACAAGGTAACAGAGTGCATCACAGTCCATGAAGAGAGTTGCCAAGGGCCACCATAGCCCCATTGGAGACATATGACAAGGTAACAGAGTGCATCACAGTCCATGAAGAGAGTTACCAAGGGCCTGCATAGCCCCATTGGAGACATATGACAAGGTAACAGAGTGCATCACAGTCCATGAAGAGAGTTGCCAAGGGCCACCATAGCCCCATTCGAGACATATGACAAGGTAACAGAGTGCATCACAGTCCATGAAGAGAGTTGCCAAGGGCCACCATAGCCCCATTGGAGACATATGACAAGGTAACAGAGTGCATCACAGTCCATGAAGAGAGTTACCAAGGGCCTGCATAGCCCCATTGGAGACATATGACAAGGTAACAGAGTGCATCACAGTCCATGAAGAGAGTTGCCAAGGGCCACCATAGCCCCATTGGAGACATATGACAAGGTAACAGAGTGCATCACAGTCCATGAAGAGAGTTGCCAAGGGCCACCATAGCCCCATTGGAGACATATGACAAGGTAACAGAGTGCATCACAGTCCATGAAGAGAGTAACCAAGGGCCAGCATAGCCCCATTGGAGACATATGACAAGGTAACAGAGTGCATCACAGTCCATGAAGAGAGTTGCCAAGGGCCACCATAGCCCCATTGGAGACATATGACAAGTAACAGAGTGCATCACAGTCCATGAAGAGAGTTGCCAAGGGCCACCATAGCCCCATTGGAGACATATGACAAGGTAACAGAGTGCATCACAGTCCATGAAGAGAGTTACCAAGGGCCAGCATAGCCCCATTGGAGACATACGACAAGGTAACAGAGTGCATCACAGTCCATGAAGAGAGTTGCCAAGGGCCACCATAGCCCCATTGGAGACATATGACAAGTAACAGAGTGCATCACAGTCCATGAAGAGAGTTGCCAAGGGCCACCATAGCCCCATTGGAGACATATGACAAGGTAACAGAGTGCATCACAGTCCATGAAGAGAGTTACCAAGGGCCAGCATAGCCCCATTGGAGATATATGACAAGGTAACAGAGTGCATCACAGTCCATGAAAAGAGTTGCCAAGGGCCAGCATAGCCCCATTGGAGACATATGACAAGGTAAAAGAGTGCATCACAGTCCATGAAGAGAGTTGCCAAGGGCCACCATAGCCTCATTGGAGACATATGACAAGTTAACAGAGTGCATCACAGTCCATGAAGAGAGTTGCCAAGGGCCACCATAGCCCCATTGGAGACATATGACAAGGTAACAGAGTGCATCACAGTCCATGAAGAGAGTTGCCAAGGGCCACCATAGCCCCATTGGAGACATATGACAAGGTAACAGAGTGCATCACAGTCCATGAAGAGAGTTACCAAGGGCCAGCATAGCCCCATTGGAGACATATGACAAGGTAAAAGAGTGCATCACAGTCCATGAAGAGAGTTGCCAAGGTCCACCATAGCCCAATTGGAGACATATGACAAGGTAACAGAGTGCATCACAGTCCATGAAGAGAGTTACCAAGGGCCTGCATAGCCCCATTGGAGACATATGACAAGGTAACAGAGTGCATCACAGTCCATGAAGAGAGTTGCCAAGGGCCACCATAGCCCCATTCGAGACATATGACAAGGTAACAGAGTGCATCACAGTCCATGAAGAGAGTTGCCAAGGGCCACCATAGCCCAATTGGAGACATATGACAAGGTAACAGAGTGCATCACAGTCCATGAAGAGAGTTACCAAGGGCCAGCATAGCCCCATTGGAGACATATGACAAGGTAAAAGAGTGCAATAGGCACAACAATAAACTTTGAAAAAGGCCAAATGGCAACAATAAAAAAAAACAGCAACATGTGGACAGAGGATTCTTATCTGCGACCTTGGAGCATCTCCAGATCCTCCACTTACTGGTCATCCTCTTCATCGTCCTGTGCATGTCCAGCTCCAGATTCAGGCCTTGAAGTTAATCGCATGATTTCACGCAGAGTCAAGTCCTGAACCCGGAGCTGGGCCTGCATGGTGTCGTTCATCCCTCTCAGGACAGCTGCGTTCCTCAACACGGCCTGCTCTACTCGTGCTATACCTTCTAGCATGAGCCATGCTGAGTCACAGCCTAAAATAAAGAATAAATTAAATATTAAGGATAATTACACAACAGACGAAAAAATAAGCAAAGATACATTGTCATCATAAAGACAAACCATTCTTTACATCAATTAGTTTAAATTGATTCTTTACACATTAAATATGTTATTCAGACAGACCGAAATCATTAAAGGGACAGTTTACTCAAACATGTTGTCCCCTTTAATTGGTTTTAGATGATCCACTTATACAGCTTGAGTGTATAAAATCTTGTTAAAGGATTTACATTGTACTTACATTAGCAATTTAAATATTTTAATTATACTGTGGTAGGCAAACCTATCCTTAAACATTTTGGCGTTGAGGACAAGCTGTGTAAACATAGCAACCTGAAGAAATTACATTCCCACTGGGTTAGACAAGAGATAATGTATCAACATTTGTACATAAATTGTTGGATCCAAGTAGTGGTGATTGGTATATGTAGTGATATCAAATTAAAGGGACACTGAACCTAAATATTTAATTGACTGATTCAGATAGAGCATGACATTACAAATATTTAAAAATTACACATATTCTTTAAATGTTAGAATTCTCTAGCTAGATTTTGAATGCAAGAATGTCGGTTTTTAGGGCAGGCCATATTTGTTTATCAACTTTGTTTGTCCCTGCTGGTTGATGGATACATTCATCCAACAATAAAGAAATGATGTCCACAATTATTTTCTATTTAAAATTAATTCTAGGCATTTCTTTGTTTCAATAAAGATAGCAAGAGAATGAAGAATAATTCATAAGAGTAGTAAATTATAAATTTGATTAACATTGCATGCTCTATTTGAATCACAATAGAAAATATTTACCTTCAGTGTACCTTTAAGTATCTTATAATGTTGATTTTGAATGATACTTACAGCTGTGCCTGGGAAGGACAATCCGACACCCAGGACAATGAAGGTTGAGACAGGGGGGAGGGATGGGATTGGGTTGGGGAGGGATGGGATTGGCTTGGGGAGGGATGAGCTGCTGCTCCGGGGTAGGCCGTACAGCTGGGGAGTGGTGAGTTGGGGTCTGGGCAGCTGTACGGGCCATAATACGGGGAGAGTGGCGAAGGGGGTTGTAGAGGCGTTTTTTGGGAGGGACAGGAAATGACAAATAGGAAGGGCCGGCAGGGGTCTGGGCATGGGCAGGAGTCTGGGCCTGGGCAGGGGTCTGGGCCTGGGCAGGGGTCTGGGCATGGGCAGGGGTCTGGGCATGGGCAGGGGTCTGGGCATGGGCAGGGGTCTGTGACTGGTCAGGGGACTGGGCATGGGCGGAAACCAGATGACCAGAAGTGGCGGATCCATCTGAAAAAAAATAAAAAATATATTAACATCTCATACATCATGAAATCAAATCAACGCATTTCAAATTGATTATGTTTTCAATATACTTCGAAGTGTGTTTGAATTTGTAAACAATTATGAAATGAGGATATGGTATGCATATAGGCACTCAGATGAATATCAATTACTGTCTGTACAATTATAACATTATTATTGTGTTTTGGCCTGGAATATGCATGTGACATAATGATGGCATGAATTATACATTTAAAAAAATATATATATTTTCATGCTGCCTGATATAGAAAGGGGGCAGTAGTGTATTTGAACAGACAAATAATATTCCTTTTTAAAGTTCAAAAGCTGTAGACTTTGAATGTCTTCAATAAAATGATTTCAAATAAAGCAACATGTTGGAAACATGATAGATATATTTCCATACCATCAGACTCCAAGGCAGCCTCTTCCTCCTCCGTCACACATGTTAAATCAATCTCTGTAAAACATAACATGTTGTGTACACGTTAAGATCAGATATTATAACATATGTTACTGTTGTTCAAAGACACACATCAATGTTGCATTAAAGATATACACACCCAAAGTTATGATTTACATCATTTTGATGGAGCATACAAATTACATTAGATTTGTTATTCTCAATGATTCAGATTTTCGATGTATTGTTTGTATTAATTTAAAAATCATAAAAGCATAGTACATAGAACATTTAAGATTTCTCATGTGTGTATCACTTGATGACTGTTGTCAAAAATGAACATGGAAACAAACATATGCTATACATCTTCTGAATAACAAATGTGTAGACTAATAAAGTTGTAATTATTAATCTTTCAATATTCAAAGAAAATTAATATATAATCAGAAGAGAAAATTATATGTTTGTTTCAAATGTTATGCTTCATCAGAATCATGCTCATAATATTGATTACCAATACACCTTCAATGACATATAAATGAGTCAATGGACTTACCAGGAGACCGCAAAGGCGGCTCTGTGTCACTGCTGGATTCCTGTGGGCTCCCCACACCAACTCTCTCTATGAATGATATAGATATATATTAGTAAACACATTTGGGATATCACTAAATCACATCTGTATCGAATTTTAAGATTAATCAACTTGAAAATGTGAAGAATAGAGCAGTCATTAAACCAAAAAATGCTTGATTGAATCAAGGGGATTCTGTTAAAAATGATGTATTGAACATATGTTTAATTTCTGACTATATTAGACATCAAACTCATCTCATACGATGCTATTGCATATCTAAATATACCCATTGATCAATGTTCTTAAAAGAATACACACAAACCACATTTTGAAGAACAGCTGTTGACAAATATAAACAAAGACATGTGGCACATCGAGCCATTTGTGCAATGTACAGTAATCTTGTTTAGGACACAACACATATTTATCACAATACAAAACCAAATTGATTAGTACAAATATGTAATCATGGTGCTGTTAGAGTATGCTGATATCTATAAAGTAACTCCAACAGTGAATATGTGAATTATATATCAATATTGTTTAATCCAAAGAATGTAAAGATGAATGAATCTATTGTTTATTAAAGGGACACTGACATGATTTATTTAAATCATTGATTTCACTGTTCAAACTGATTTAACATTGACTCCTATTATAATTTTAATGTTGCTACATTTTAATCTTAAAGGCAGATAAGCAATATTGGATTCAATAAATATTGTTTGTTGAAGGTATCCACCAATCATCAATAAAAACCCAGGTTGGTCAACCAAAATTGAGATGCAGATAAACGTACATTCTTGATTTTAAAATACATTTAGCAATAGAATATTTCACATATGATTATAGTATTATATTTAAATGTTTATTAATATTGCATACTCTATCTGAATGACAACATTAATAATTTTAGCTCAGTATCCCTTTAATATAAAATTATATTGATTTGACAATGTTGGTGTTAATGAATTCTCTACTCCATATGTTGATGTAATGAATGGGATTGAGCATGCAATTCAAATCTAATATGTTATTTAAGGATATCCGAAGAATTATTTAATTTTCATCTATTAAAGGGACATTACATATAAATATTGAACAATGTGGATTTAGTATGTAATGTTCTGTCCATGTTTCTAAGACAAATGTCAATTAAAATGAGACATACCATACTGTGACAAGCCCTGCCTTAAGGATCCAGCAGCAACATCCATATCTGTAATATATTAAATGAGGATTGCATATCATTAATACAAATTATGCCATGTTTAAAATCTTTACATTATTAGCAAATCAATTTAAAACTATTAATCCTTTGGTAGTCCCATGAGTTAATTGTTTCCTCAATTCAATTCATGATAAATATATCCTGTACTCTTATTTTCAATCAGTTGTGTTGTTTACTGTAGCTTTAATTATTTTTTGGTGTTATTTCATTCTCATCAATTGATGGGCATATGTTATAATTTATTTGGATTCTTCTTTTTTTATTATGTATAATATTGAAAATAAGAATACTGTATTCTTCACATATATAATAATTCACATTTCATTTTCACCAACATGTATAAAGCAATGCCACTTACAGCAAACCCATGTTAACGTGTGTGCGCAATTCCATTTTCACGATCATTGCGCAATGATTCCATGCGGAATTACGCATCCGTCATTTGACCAACATGTATAAAGCAATGCCACTTACAGCAAACCCATGTTAACGTGTATGCGCAATTCCATTTTCGCGATCATTGCGCAATGATTAAAAGCGGAATTACGCATCCGTCATTTGACCAACATGTGTAAAGCAATGCCACTTACAGCAAACCCATGTTAACGTGTATGCGAAATTCCATTTTCGCGATCATTGCGCAATGATTCAAAGCGGAATTACGCATCCGTCATTTGACCAACATGTGTAAAGCAATGCCACTTACAGCAAACCCATGTTAACATGTATGCGCAATTCCATTTTCGCGATCATTGCGCAATGATTCCATGCGGAATTACGCATCCGTCATTTGACCAACATGTATAAAGCAATGCCACTTACAGCAAACCCATGTTAACGTGTATGCGAAATTCCATTTTCGCTCTGTGACGCATATTCTGTAGAGCGCAAGACACATCATTCCTATTTCATGTGTCACTAATCTAAAATCAGATATCTAAACATCATATGTAGTGTATGTTGTGAGATCTGTATAGGTTTAGTATCTGACTATATACACATTTTTTGATAAAAAAACAAATATTAAGATATTATATGAAGTTGGATAATTACCTGGTTCAAATTCTCCATCTCCTCCCAGGCCACCGGACGGAGAAGCAGCTGCCCTGGCCCCCGCGTCAGGACTTTCAGATCCCGCAGCTGGGAGGGAAGAAGAGGAGGCCGAGGATGGCGAGGATCTAAATCTTTTGGGGACCCGGAGATTGAGGAGCTCGCATAAAGTCACCTCATAAGGGAGTAGGTACAGTTTCCGCGGGGCCTCTCTTTTGCCACCTCTTTTACGGGCTTGTACCCAGTCCCTTATGAGGTTGACTTTTTTTGTTAACCGCAACCTCATATCTCCGAATCTCCTCATGATCTGATCCTGGGTCCTCTGGACGTCACACACCAATCTAACCGCATTGGTGATAGACTCCCAGAGGGCCTTCTTAACATGCGCATCTGTCAACCTCCTCTTGTTCCCAAACAGATGGGGATAAAAGTCCTTGACGGCGTGGACCAGTGCAGCGCTCTCCTCCTTGGTGAACCTGGGAGCTGACATGCCTGCTGGGTTGTAGATTTTTAAAAAAAAAAAATATCAGATATACTGCCTGCAGGCATTAGAGAACTGACAAAGATGGCAACGTGTAATGGACTTTTATATGGTGAAGTAAACATGAGATGCACCATGGGACAAGTTATCTGTACATCTGATTGGATAAAAGTTTGAAATATTGTTAGAATGTCTGTGAGACCATCCTGACTCAAGTTGTGTTTGTGTGATGAACTCTGATTGGCCGTTCCTTAATGTTTCATATCTTATTAACTTCCTTACACATACCTCATGGTGGTGCTGTTACTTCATTTTTCATGTAGACTTATTAGTAACTCATGGGCCTGTCATGCGGATATGTGTGACGCAGATTTAATATCCGTGATCCGTTAAATATTAATGATTAAATTCTCTTTAAAATCTAATACTGTCACATTATTAAATGTTGTAGACATTTCTCGGTTTAATAACGGTCTGTTTCTTTAATACAAATACACATTTAATATTGTATGTCTTTATTGTTCATAAAATCCATTTATTGACTTATTGTGAAGTATTGATATTGCTCTATTAAATGTATTTCATAATGCACATTGATTGTGTGCTATTGCGTGACATTAGACTCTAATGTTTAAAGATGCTAATCTGGTGTTTCAAGATGCGTTTCCCACGCAATATTTCTGAATGTTCAAATTCAGGTTATAAGGTCAGTAACTTGGATAATCTGTTTATAAATGTTAAACTACAGGTTTGTTTGTTATTAGTAAATACACCTCGAGCTTGTATTTGTCTGAAGTGCTCATATATGTTATTGTGCAATGGCGTCTATTTTTAAATAGACATTACAAACAAACAATTGTATCAAATGATCTGTAGAGATAGAAGATTGTTTAGACTTTAAAATGTAAATCAATTTATCTTAGTATTTAGATATCCTCAACAGAAGAAATTTAAATGCACATGGTTGAGACAATCACATAAGGCATCTCTGTGCATCCACCAATCTTCATCTACTGAGCCTATCTCGATATGCTTTTCAAGCAAAGTATGTCAAGATAGGAAGAGAAGTAAATACACTATTTAAATCTCTTAAAGGGACACTGTCCAAACAAATTTAGCGTTGGTGATTCAGATTGAGCATGAAATGTTAATCAACTTTATAATTTAATCCGATTCTCAAATGTTAACAATTATCTTGTTATCTTTCTTTGCAAATCAATAATGATATTTGAGATTACGGACAATTGTTGCAAAAAACCTGGGTTGTCCTTGATGATTGTTGGATAAATTAATCCACCACAAAAAACCAAGTTCAGTCCAGAGTACTGAAGCAAATAAATTATCTATTTAATGCCTTATTTTTAAAGTAATGATAGCAACATCACAAGGAGCATTCATAATATGAGACAATTTTTAAAGTTGCTTAAAATAGAATACTCATTCAGAATGTATAAATCATAAATTTTTTAACTGTCTCCCTTTAAGTATATTTTTAGTTCATGTCCCTTTAAATAAACATTTCACAATAATGCTAGAAATATCAGAAACCTAGGCACCTTCCTTTTGATAAATTAGTATAACATATGAGTAAATAAAATTTAGATTAACTTCTGGATTGTTTTACACACTGACTAAAATATATATTGTAAAGGATGTATTTCGGAGTCTTCAGCTTAGAGGGACATTAAGCTATATGTTATGTATGCATTTTGGATAAGATTATAATATTTGAACAACTTAATATGTTTGGGTATTCAATCATTAGATTGTAATTATATATATTTTTGGATTAAATACATATCTACATAGGCTATTTTGATGCTGATTGTTGGTTGCACATAGATACCTTATGTAATTGACTAAGATATGTGCATTGATGGTTTTTTTTCAAAGTATATTTAAAGACTGAATGTAATTCTATAGTACTTTCTAAATATGTTTAAATTCTTTTATGAATTATTTAAAAATCAATACACAATATACTTTGTGAATGTCCCTTTAAGGACAAAAACATTTGTAATGTTGATTTAACATTGTCAAAATAAACTAAAGGGGAATGAAAATTATATATAGATATGTGATGTCTAACCCAAGAGGTAAGATTTTAAAAACTACATAATATTAATAACTATAGTTAAATGACTCCACTAGAAAATAAAATCGATTAACCTGGCATCCAATAACTAGCTTGTGAAAAATATCAAGTTAAATGACCTACCATTTATAAATGTAAAAATTAAAATAATTTAGCAAATAATGTTTTGAGATACCTAAGGAAGATACAAGATCTTATAAAATTAATTTTACATTCAACAACACTGTCACTTTAATGTAATTGAACCACTTCCCCTTCTTAAAAGTGAAAACAAATAATTTATGAGAAATTGACTACATATCCGAAATTATTTTAACATCTAAGAATTTCAAAAGAAAAGCATTGATGGATCTCACTCCCCAATGAATGTTAAAAAAGATAGTTTAATGTAATATTCTCGGAATCAGTGGATTTTCTACAATTAATGCATTATTTGATCTTATGCATGTGCTTGTCAAATAGACAACTACCAGTCATGGGAGTCAAATTGTTTTTTATTGACAGATTATATGGATATTTATTATAATCTGTTCCAAAGAGTGTATTTAATACTAAAATATTTATTATTACCATTTTAAAAATTAATAGTTTCTGAACCAAAAACAAAAAAATATTCCTGGAAGTCATCAGATGCCAATCTGAAATTAAAAAACAAAATTTTAACAAAGTTAATACACACGTAGTCAAAGATTCATAAAATACATTTACAATCATCTTGTGTCTATGCTCTAACTTTGTTCAACATTTTTTAAAGATATTTATTAATTAAATTTAAAAAAAAAACAAAAAAAAAACAACATTATATTGTGTATTAAAAAATAAATTAAAATATCTGATTTTCTAATTATACATAATAATGTATATCACATTTCAATAATATATATGTTGAACATAAATGTCATATTTCATGTCCATTCAAATACCTCTATATCAACTATAATATGTATTCCTTTTTCTGATTGTGATCCCTAAATATCTAATGATGAAATATGTATGACTAATGTATGTAAGCTACCAATAATCAACATTCTTCCTGTGATTCTTAACTAGCATGCGTTGGTACACCAACCTGGATAATGCATGGTCTTTGAAAGTCAATTCAGGGGTAAACAGTTGATCTTCAATAGGTGTCTTATTCATCATTTAAAAAATAGAGGACTGTGAAATCCCATCTAAAAATTAGAAAATCATCTAAGTGTCTGATTGTGATCCCTAAATATCTAATTAAGAACTAAATATGACTAATGTATGTAAGCTACTAATATTCAACATTCTTCCTGTGATTCTTAACTAGCATGCATTGGTACACCAACCTGGATAATGCATGGTCTTTGAAAGTCAATTCAGGGGTAAACAGTTGATCTTCAATAGGTGTCTTATTCATCATTTCAAAAATAGAGGACTGTGAAATCCCATCTAAAAATTAGAAAATCATCTAAGTGTCTGATTGTGATCCCTAAATATCTAATTAAGAACTAAATATGACTAATGTATGTAAGCTACTAATATTCTACATTCTTCCTGTGATTCTTAACTAGCATGCATTGGTACACCAACCTGGATAATGCATGGTCTTTGAAAGTCAATTCAGGGGTAAACAGTTGATCTTCAATAGGTGTCTTATTCATCATTTCAAAAATAGAGGACTGTGAAATCCCATCTAAAAATTTGAAAATCATCTAAGTGTCTCCAATAGGATGCCTCAACAGCCTTATTCTATCAAATAGTTGGCACTTACCATGTGAACATGTCTTTGTATGGTTTTCAAGGTCAGCAGATTTGAAAGATAATGCCAGACATGATCCCATTGGTATACTTCAATTTCAATCTTGGCTTTTTCCACTGTCAGTCTGGGCAATCTTCACTGTCAGGCTTCTAATTCTTCCCTTTCAGTCTTTAGATTAAGTCAGCTCCCTAATGGCATAAAAAGTTTATTCAAAATTACTACAAGTGTGTGAATCATTTCTGTAGCCCTCTCCCACCCCCCATTTCATAAGAAATTTCTGTCACTAGCTTACTGTGTAGCATCTTGTGTTATGTTCTATCAAGCGTGAAGATGAGTCATATTGAGCAAAAAAAACCTCTAATGTGTGACATTGAACCATAGTCATGCTAGAAGATCCCTTTCTGAGTAGTCATGTGTAAACTAAATACTAGTTTATAAAATGTATGCCATATGATGTATTTGTGTACAATTCATGCCAGCAACAGTCCAGACATTTATACTTACCAGCTGATGTCCTCTTTAAAAACCAGGTGGCAAAGACTCGCTACAGGACCCAATGGCCAGAGCATCACCTATATTAATAAATGAAACACATTTTTAGCATTTGATGAACAATCCTAACATGTTTGCACAATTCTCTACTTGTCATTTCCCTAGAGTTCACATCTATTGATAATACTCCAGTCTAACTTCTATTCTTTACCGTCTAAAGTTGCGGTTGATGATGTCTGCTCTGACATTGAGCCCCTTGTCCCGGAATGGCCCCTCTAGAACAGGATCATCCTCCTCATCTCTGAGGAGGTTTCTGTCCGGCCGGACGGCCTGCAGCATCCCAGCCCGCTGTGCAATATTATGCAGGACGCTACAGGCTACAACGATCTTAGCCACCTTCTTTGGGTTGTACTGGAGGGCTCCTCCCGACCTGTCCAGGCACCTGAACCTCATCTTCAGGAGCCCGAACATCCGTTCAACCACCGCCCTGGTTCTCTTATGAGCCCTATTGTAGCGCTCCTCAGACACATCAGTTGGGCTACGCAAGGGGGTAATGAGCCAAGGCCGGCTCATGTACCCAGAATCACCTATAAATTATGAACAGAACATAATTCTAACAGAATCCTCAAAATAGTATTTGTAGTACAATAAAAAGTTTTGTACACGATAATCCAGTAACAAATGTTTATTTTAAATTTAAAAAATCTAGTTCAATATTATTCTCTATCTTCCCATTTCAGCTAAGACATGCTACATATGCGTATTTCTCCTAAATCAAGCCTTGTGTAAAATGCTAACTACATGGTTACATTGCATTCTCTATCTGAGCATTTAAGGTAAGACATGCTACATATCTGCATTGAACTAAAAGACATTAGCGGAAAGAGACAATGACATGGTTAAATTGCATTAGCTAATATCTTCCCATTTCATCTAAGACATGCTACATATGCGTATTTCTCCTAAATCAAGCCTTGTGTAAAATGCAAACTACATGGTTACATTGCATTCTCTATCTGAGCATTTAAGGTAAGACATGCTACATATCTGCATTGAACTAAAAGACATTAGCGGAAAGAGACAATGACATGGTTAAATTGCATTAGCTAATATCTTCCCATTTCAGCTAAGACATGCTACATATGCGTATTTCTCCTAAATCAAGCCTTGTGTAAAATGCAAACTACATGGTTACATTGCATTCTCTATCTGAGCATTTAAGGTAAGACATGCTACATATCTGCATTGAACTAAAAGTAGACATTAGTGGGGGGAAAATATATGGTTAAATTGCATCCTATAGCTGAACATTACGCTAACATTTTAAAAATACAGTGGCAATTGTCAAACTAATTAACCATGTTGTGCACAAATACTCACCAACGAGATAACCAGGGGGCATTTGTCTTTCCTCAAACGGTCTCCACAGGGACGACAGAGAGAGGATGCGGGCATCATGACAAGCCCCTCCAAAATTCGCACACACATGCATAATCCTCATCTGTGCGTCACAAACATACTGCACGTTGAGGCTATGAAAATGTTTGCGATTTCTGAAGGGCGAGTCATCAATTGGAGCACGCAGCGCAATGTGGGTACAATCTATGGCTCCCAAGACATTGGGCAATTGAGCAATATCAAAGAATTCCCGCTTCAGGCGCCTCCAATCACCATCATTCTGTGGGAATCCTATGTATTGCTTACTGATACGTACCATGGCGTCCAGAAAGTTATCAAACACCACAGAGAATGTACCTTGAGCCAGGCCATGCATGTACAGTTCTCCGGATTGAAAACTCCCGGAGGCCAGGACGTATAGACAGCTTAGCATCTTACTCATGGCGGGAACAGCAGTCCTTATTCTTATACGTGGCTCCAAATGAGGTTTAAGAAGATCATAAAGGCCAATGAGCTGTTCGCGATTGAGCCGATACTTATCATAAACCTCAAAGTCGCTCATGTTTTCCAAGGTGGGTCTCACCCTGTAGACACGAGGACCTCGAACCAGACGACCCCTTCGTCTCAGTCTGAGCCGCCGAGGCTGCCTGATTCGACCAACAGCTAGTTCGCTAATAGCAGCACCAGCAGCGTCTACCATGTCATCGTCATCCATCTTTCAAAACAGCGTAACAAGGTAAGCACTTGATCTGATGTGGATCACAAGTGATGCATTGGCCATGTTGTTTGGGGGATTTATAGTACAATTAGTCCAATGGTAGTGAGTTTGTAATGATTGCTGATTGTATTCACTTGTTTGTATGTGAGCGGCGCGAATGCTTTCACAGTGGGCGTTTATTTGTTGTTTGCTGAAATGTTATTTTCCAACAATGAATCTCAATGTGAAAGTGTCAAATATCACACATACAGTGCATGTTTGTAATGTTTGATCATATGCGTAATCAATATTTCTTAAACGCGATCTTATAGTAACAAGCACACGTCCAGGCTAACATGAATGAAAGTGCATAGTTGTGTATAATGTGCATCGAATGTGATCGATCAATGTTGCTGCAATATTGTTTGTAAACGATAAAGTAACATCTGCCATCTGTAGTATTGTATATATAAGTGATTGCCGAGCTGTCAATATTGTATGCGTCCCTTTAAAATCGCAATAATAATTCAGAACTTCCCGTCTGCCATCTGTAGTATTGTATATATATAAGTGATTGCCGAGCAGTCAATATTGTAAGCGTCCCTTTCAAATCGCACTAATGCTGAATAACTTCCGGCTGTCATCTGTAGTATTGTATATATAAGTGATTGCCGAGCTGTCAATATTGTATGCGTCCCTTTAAAATCGCTATAAGAATTCAGAACTTCCCATCTGCCATCTGTAGTATTATATATATAAGTGATTGCCGAGCAGTCAATATTGTATGCGTCCCATTAAAATGGCACTAATACTGAAAACTTCCGGCTGTCATCTGTAGTATTGTATATATAAGTGATTGCCGAGATGTGAATATTGTATGCGTCCCTTTCAAATCGCAATAATAATTCCGAACTTTCCGTCTGCCCTCTGTAGTATTGTATATATAAGTGATTGCCAAGCTGTCAATATTGTATGCGTCCCTTTCAAATGGCACTAATACTGAATAACTGCCGGCTGTCATCTGTAGTATTGTGTATATAAGTGATTGCCGAGCTGTCAATATTGTACACGTCCCTTTAAAATCGCACTAATACTGAATAACTTCCCGTCTGCCATCTGTAGTATTGTATATATAAGTGATTGCCGAGCTGTCAATATTGTATGCGTCCCTTTCAAATCGCACTAATACTGAATAACTTCCGGCTGTCATTTGTAGTATTGTGTATATAAGTGATTGCCGAGCTGTCAATATTGTATGCGTCCCTTTCAAATCGCACTAATGCTGAATAACTTCCGGCTGTCATCTGTAGTATTATATATATAAGTGATTTGCGATCTGACAATATTTATTAATTGTCCCATTGAAATCGCCCTAATAATGCTGTTCCAAACTGTTCTTTACGTATATGTTGTATTGTAGTATTGAGTGTTAAAGTTCCGAAAGGGGCGGTACAGTCGTGAATCTGTGATGTGTATGGTTGAATCTTCTAATGACGTCATGATATTATTAACCTGCCTATGTAGTTCTGAAATCCTCATTGTGTTGTTGTATTTGACTACATTGTTATTGTGTGCTGAATAAAATATAAATGTGTGCTTTGTGGTTGCGTGATGGGTGATGCGTGTTATGTACATGTACGTATATATTGTGATTGTGTCCCACATATGCTGACTTCTATATAGCGGTCTGGCATTGTTGTTCCTTCCCATAAAGTGACATCTGTAATCTGGTGTAATGATGTTCTTGTTGTACGTAATTCCTAATGGTTTATTGTGATGGGATCATGATGTTAAAATTACAGTAAAATCCATATGTTCTGTTTTGTGATTCCTATAGAGAATGTAATGTGTTTTTCCCCCATCATTTGAATGCACATGTATGAGTGAATGTTAAAAGTAATGTATGTGCATCCATGACTGATCATGTGTTAAGCCTATGTAGATATGCTGTTGCTGCAAGCATATGAGTTGAATAACTGAAATGCAATAATAAAGGTAAATGAGAATTGTTTCCCATTGTGTAGTGTTTGTGAATCCTGAAAAGTTGACATTATTTTTGTGTCCGTTTAAATGTAATATTTTTAAAACTAAAATGTTGTTACTAGTTATGTTGATTTGTAGTTGATGTAATATAAAAGTATGAAACAAGTTAATGGTGTTGTGAATATTCAAACAGTAAAATCCATAAATCCACCATAGGGAAATAGTAATTTCTTGATCTATTTATCATAGCTGGGTCTAACGCATGAAATCATGTCTTTTCTAGCGCTGGTATTTGGAGTTTTTCTGTCTACGCTATTTGCGTGCGTTAGGGAAATGAGGGTTTCGCGTGCACGAGCACGTCTTCCCAATAGAAGTCAATGCAGGCTCTAAAAATTGGTAATTTTTTTTTTCTAAGACTGGTTTTCCTCGTAAAGTGAGTGACGTCATGAGCTTGTGTGAAAAAGTAACTAAATCGTGTTCTTTTTGTGATAAATAAATATTTTGGGTATGTCATGTGGTGTATATTGTTTGTATGCATCGATGAGTGTATGTTTGTGATAATGTTATTTGTTAAATGTAGGTATATGAGGGTCTTTTCCCGTGTGTCAATGTAAGTCAATGGGAAAATGGATTTGTGTTGTTTTTTTTCTAACACCCGAGATCTCGCAACTTTAATCCTTTGTATTTTGATGAAAAATTATTAAATATTAAAAATAAATATAGTGTAGTGTTTGTATGAGTGTAAGTGTACTTTGTGTAATATTTGTTTTGTGATTCGTGGATGTTTTTTTTTTGTCGGTATATGTTTACTACTGGTTCTGAGGTGTCGGTAGAAATTTGAGCGTTAGGTGTTTTTTGAGTGTCGGTAACTGAACTCTAAATACCAGAGTCCGTAAGAAACCAGCGTTAGGGGCCTCTAACGCTGGTTTTCACGGCTAACGCCAAACTCCAAATCTAGGCCACTGATTTTTGTGATTCGTTGAATATTTATCTTAACTGAATCAGGGCAATAAATAATAAAAGGGCAAGCCACAGTCCCTCTTAACAAAGCTCTAGGTACCACCAAGGGTACATGTACCACTGACTGAGAAACTCAGCAGTATACCACGCCGGCAGAGAATATTATACTCACTGACTCAGAGGGAAACTATAGGCTCCATGTATCAAGCTGTGGATGTAGTTTGAAGCCCTTGTGATGCAGGCTTGCTCATTGGAGACCTTGTAATAGGCTTTATCAAACCAGGGTGATTGACAACCCCCGTTCTCATGCATTTATTTGCAAGTATTGGTGGCTGTTCCCACCTCCTATAACCTCCGATCCAGTACCAGCACATTATTTAGTTTGCCACAATACAAAAAGAAAGCAGCTCGATCCTCCTTTTCCTACAGAGCACCACAATTATGGAACATCCTCCCGCACACTTTCAAACCTTCCCCAAGCCTAAAATCCTTTAAGACATCCCTCTTTGCATATCTATATTGCTTATTGTACCCTATTGTAACAATGCAATGTTTTGTGAACCCAGGACATACTTGAAAACGAGAGAAATCTCAATGTATCCTTCCTGGTAAAATATTTTATAAATAAATAATAACAGATGCAAAGGGATAGGTTCCCTGCCTGGGAACAATGTTTGCATAAAGCTTTTAACCTATATGACATTATTTGCATTAGAAGCAAAAGATTCAGCCACACAAGAAGGTTTGGCCATATTATCTATACATTTAATATGAAACAACAATGGACATTGACATATCAAATATTAAAATTGTCATCTGATTATAAAAGCAGTACTTAATGTAAAGCTGAAAAATGTAAAATATAATGATGTGTCTCATTTACAGACAAAAGGATGAAATATTTTGGCTCTGCCCGAGCTCGTTATGATTTCTGTGCAAGGGACAGGACAGAGTTATCTTTAAAAGAAGGGGACGTCATCAGAATTCTAAGCAAGAAAGGACAACAGGGTTGGTGGAAAGGAGAGGTATATGGCAAGGTGAGAAATTGCATGGAGTAAAAAAACAATACCCAGATTAATTAAGCAGATACATTTTTGGCAAACTGGTTTAAAGGGACATTAAACACTAAATAAATGCTAGATAGATTGATGCATTCAAAAAAATTTAAAGGCTGGTATCAGGCTCTGGAAAAAGTTTCATTAGCTCTTTAAAGAGCCATGATACCCAAATGTTGAAACACTTGAAAGTGATGCAGCATAGCTGTAAAAAGCTGACTAGAAAATATCATCTGAACATCTCTATGTAAAAATGAAAGTTATTTTACCTCAAAAGTTCCTCAGTAGCCACATCCCATTGTAAAGGTCTTCTAAGCAGCAAATCAGTATGTCTGTCCCGGGACAGCGGAAGGAGCGAGCTTTCGTGCACACTCATATTATTTCCCTATTCTGTTTAAGGAAGTTTACTATGAAATCTCATGAGAGTTAAGTCAAATCTCATGAGATCACAGTAAAAGAGTTCATGACCTCAGCACTACTGATGCTGATTGGCTGCAGTTCATTTCTTCATTATTATTTTTTTAACTGCAGCTGAGCAACAGCTGAAGTATAACTTTTTACACAGAACTTACTCTGCTTAGCTGAGGAAATTGTGATGTAAAATTTCTTCCTTTTTTACATAGACATGCTCAGGTGATATTTTCCTGTCAGCTTTTTACAGTTATACTGCATCAGTTTCAAGTGATTTAGCATATGAGTATTATGTCCCTTTAAATGTTGACAATATAATTAAACTAACGGGATCTGCCATGTTATAACTTAGATTACCTTCTCTGCTGTGGGACAGTTATAAATAGGTCACTAGAGTGTGCAGCCAACGGCTGTGTGGAAATAACAGTGTTCTGCACATTTCTAACAGGAACTGAAAAGCTCACAGAATTGAATTACAGGAAAGGGGGACAAAATAAATAATGAAAGTATACTGTATTTTTTAAATTTATTTATGATTTATCATTTTATATTACTATCTCAAAGTTTTTAATGCCCTTTTAATGGTATTTATATATAAAAAGTTTAAAATGGCATTTCTCCAACCAAAAAGCAGTTCATAAAGTTATTAATTGGGAAATGGATATGGTTTATTACTAGATGATAGCTCTCTCTCTCTCTCTATATATATATATATATATATATATATATATATATATATATATATATATATATATATATATATATATATATATATATATATATATATATATATATATATATATATATATATATATATATATATATATATATATATATATATATATATATATATATATATATATATATATATACGGTGTGGTGAATTTTGTAGTGTCATGGTGGATGTCATGACCACCTCTCCTGATCAGACTGTACAGTTGAGGCTGTGACTGAAATGCAGGGATGAAAGGGTTAATAAAACACTTTCTAAACTATTATCTCCAGATAGTACAAAAATTCATTTTATCACAAGCCACTATCTGCATCTATAACTCTAAATGCTGCCACTATTAATATATAGCCAATCCTAATGAAAATCCAAAACTAACAGATTAAACATCCCATAACACAATTTGGCAAGAATAAGTCTAAAAAACATAGTTCTGTTATTACCATTCTCTCCAGTAAAGTGAATTCAAATGTTAAGACAAAAGCCAAAACTATAATGCAAAATATGTTTTATGACAAAAATGGTCACAGTGCATTAAACATTAACAAGAGTACAAAAAAATATACAAGAGGTACACAGTGCAATTATAGTTTTAAAAGCAACATGGATAAAAAAAAATAGAAAGCAACACTCTAATCACAATCCAGGAAATGTATAAGTTTTCCCACTCAAGGAGAATCCGGGGTCACTCACGCACTTTCAGAAAAAAATGCTCTCCAGCAATTGACAATTTGTGTCATTTTCCCCACTATATAGACGGAACAACCAGCTCAGGTTCCTAAACCACCCCCAGCTTTTATGAACCTTGTGGTTCTAAGCTAAAGTCCTAAATGTATTCCACTAGCATAACATTTGCACAGGCACACTTAATTTACCTGCAAGGTCGTCCAAAAAAAACTTTAGGCCACCCAGAATGTTTTGGTATCTAACACCATGTATTTTCCATGTTTTATTGTTCCAAGGCATCATTACTTATAAAGTACATTTCTTTACAAGGCTAATTATCATGTTAATGACCCCATATATTTGTATTTGTGACACACTGTTTTTATTCAATTGTGTCCAGTTTAATTTCTCTTGAAGGCTGGTATCAGGCTCTGGCAATACCTTCGGGTTAGTGAGGTGCATCTCCAAGCTTCACAGAGTGCAATAAAAAAATAATTGTGTCTGTTTTCTGAAAGAATTCTTAAGTTAAAGATATATGAAATCTACATTTTTTCTTTCATGATTCAGATAGAGCACGCAATTTTAAGCAACTTACTAATTTGCTCCTATTTATTCTTCTTCGTACTCTTGGTATCTTTATTTGAAAAGCAGGGATGTAAGCTTAGGAGACGACCCAAGTTCAGCACCTGAGTAGCGCTTGCTGATTGGTGGCAAATTGATAATCGGAGTAAATTAGAAAGATGATTAAAATTGCATGCTCTATCTAAATTATTAACTTTAAGGCTACAAGAAAGTTAACCTTTCCTATAGTGGACAGTGCTGGTTAGTGGACAGTGGACAATATATTTTTTCCAGGCTTGGTAAAATAAGCAGTCTCCCATTGCAGTCCTCATTACCTTTAGACCTGTGTCATACAGACTTCCTTGCTGCTTTTCCAGCTTTCAGCAGGGAACAATTTTATTTTAATTTTATTTTTCAATAAAAGTATCCATTAATTTCACTGAAAATATTGTTTTCTGGTCAGAATTGTGATGTTACAGAGGTAAAAACATATATTCTTGCCTCTAAATACTAAAAGCATTAACTTATTTTTTTATAAAAAAAAAAAAAAAAAATTTATGCTTACCTGATAAATTTATTTCAGGATATGGCGAGTCCACGGCTTGAGTAATTATTGTTGGGAATATCACTCCCGGCCAGCAGGCGGAGGCAAAGAGCACCACAGTTAAACTGCTAAGTATCACTCCTTTACACACAACCCCCAGTTATTCAACTGAAGGGAAATGGAGAAAAAGGAGTAACACAAGGTATAGAGGTGCCTGAGCTTATAGTCAAAAGAACAACTGTCTTAAAATAAAGGGTGGGGCCGTGGACTCACCATATTCGGAAAGAAAGAAATTTATCAGGTAAACATAAATTTTGTTTTTCTTTCCTAAGATATGGTGAGTCCACGGCTTGTGTAATTACTGTTGGGAACCAATACCCAAGCTAGAGGACATAGATAAATAGGGAGGGACAAGTCAGGCAGTCCTAAACAGAAGGCACAACCGCTTGAAGAACCTTTCTCCCAAAAGAAGCATCAACCGAAGCAAAAGTATCAAATTTGTAAAATTTTAAAAAACGTATGTAGAGAAGACCAAGTTGCAGCATTGCAAATTTGTTCCACAGAAGCTTAATTTTTGAAAGCACAAGAAGAGGAAACCGCTCTTGTGAAATGAGCCGTAATTCTCTCAGGAGGCTGCTGTCCAGCAGTCTCATAAGCCAAACGAATTATACTTCGTAATCAAAAAGAAAGAGTATTAACAGTAGCTTTCTGACCTTTACGTTTCCTAGAGAAACAGACAAAGAGGGCAGAGGACTGGCGAAAATCCTTTGTCGCCTGTAAGTAGAATTTAAGAGCACGTACAACATCCAAATTGTGTAACACATGTTCTTTGGAAGGAGGAGGATTAGGACACAGAGAGGGAAAAACAATTTCCTGATTGATATTTCTAACAACCTAACTTAGTACGAAGAACCGCCTTATCGGCATGAAAAATAATATAAGGGGAATCGCACTGCAGAGCTGAGCGTTTCAAGACTCTTCGAGCAGAAGAGATAGCAACAAAACCTTCCAAGATAACAACTTAATGTCTATGGAATGCAACGGCTCAAACGGAGCCAGCTGTAAAACATTAAGAACAAGGTTAAGGCTCCAAGGAGGAGCAACAGACTTAAAGACAGGCCCGATTTTGACCAAGGCCTGACAAAAAGATTGCACATCAGGCACATCCGCCAATCCTTTATGTAGTAAAACTGATAAAGCAGAAATCTGACCCTTCAGGGTACTGGCTGACAATCCCTTCTCCAGGCCTTGCTGAAGAAAAGATAAAATTCTAGGAATTCTAATTCTACTCCAAGAGTAGCCCTTGGATTCACACCAATAAAGATATTTACACCATATATTATGGTAAATCTTTCTAGTAACAGGCTTGCGAGCCTGAATCATGGTCTCAATGACCGACTCAGAAAAACCACGCTTAGACAGAATTAAGCGTTCAATCTCCAAGCAGTCAGCTTCAGAGAAACGAGATTTGGATGAAGGAAGGGACCCTGAATCAGGAGGTCTTTCCTCAGAGGTAGTCTCCAAGGTGGGAGAGATTACATTTCCACTAGGTCTGCAAACCAGATCCTGCGAGGCCACTTAGGGGCTATTAGAATCACCGATGCCCCCTCCTGTTTGATACGAAACTATGACTTGTGGAAGGAGAGCAAACGGAGGAAACAGGTATGCCAACCTGAAAACCCAAGGAACCGCCAGAGCATCTATCAGAATAGCCTGCAGATCTCTTGACCTTGAACCGTACCTTGGAAGCCTGGTGTTCTGACAGGACGCCATTGAATCTAACTCCGGCACCCCTCATTTGAGGACTAAGCTGGAAAACACCTCCGGATGGAGTTTCCACTCCCCGGGATAAAAAGTCTGTCTGCTCAGAAAATCCGCTTCCCAGTTGTCTATTCCTGGAATGTGGATGGCAGACAGCAATTGTGGGTCTCAGCCCACTGAATAATCCGAGTAACCTCCTTCATGGCTAAGGATCTCCGAGTTCCTCTCTGGTGATTGATGTAAGCCACAGAGGTTATGTTGTCTGACTGGAACCTGATAAACTGGGCTGAGGACAACTGAGGCCAAGCCCGTAGAGCATTGTAAATCGCCCTTAACTCCAAGATGTTGATGGAAAGAGCAGACTCCTCCAGAGTCCAAAGGCCCTGAGCTTTTAACGAGTTCCAGACTGTTCCCTAGCCCAGTAGGCTGGCGTCCGTGGTCACGATCACCCAGGAAGGTCTCTGAAAGCATGTGCCCTGAGAAATCAACCACAGGAGAGAATCCCTTGACATCTGATCTAACTATTCTCTGAGATAGATCTGCATGGTTGCCATTCCATTGTCTGAGCATGCATAACTGGAGAGCTCTCAAATGGAATCGAGCAAAAGGAATGATGTCCATGGAAGCCACCATCAGACCGATTACCTCCATACATTGAGCCACTGAAGGATGAGCAGAGTCCTGAAGAGAGAGGCAAGAGGAAATGATTTTGGTTTTCCTGACCTCTGTCAGAAAAATCTTCATCAATAGAGAATCTATTATGGTCCCTAAGAACACTACTCTTGTAGCAGGGGAAAGGGAGTTTTTTTCCAAATTCACATTCCAACCGTGGGAACGAAGAAAAGACAGCAATACCTCTGATATTTTGCTAGTTGAAAAGATGGTGCCTGAACCAATATGTCGTCCAGGTAGGGTGCCACAGCAATTCCATGAGAACGGATCACTGCCAAAAGAGCCCCCAGAACCCTTGAAAAAAATTCTGGGAGCCGTGGCTAGATCAAATGGAAGGACCACGAACTGGAAATGTTTGTCCAGAAGGGCAAATCTCAGGAATCGGTGATGGTCCCTGTGAATAGGGCCATGAAGATACGCATCCTTTAGGTCTATGGTTGTCATGAACTGACCCTATTGTACTAAAGGAAGAATGGAGCGTATAGTCTCCATCTTGAAGGATGGAACTTTGAGAAACTTGTTTAGACACTTCAAGTCTAGAATGGGACGGAAAGTTCCCTCTTTTTGGGGAACCACACATAGGTTGGAGTAGAACCCAAGACCCTGTTTCTGCACTGGAACTATCACTCCCAGGGAGGAAAGATGTTGTATACATTTCAAGAACGCCTATATCTTTACCTGGTCTGCAGATAATCTTGAAAGAAGGAATCTGCCTTTGGGAGGAAAAGTCTTGAATTTCAATATGTAATCCTGGGATACTATGTCCACAGTCGAGGGATCTGGGACATCTCGTATCCAGGCTTGAGAGAATTGAGAAAGTCTGCTCCCCACCTAATCCAATCCCATATCAGGGAGAAACCCTTCATGCTGATTTGGAATCAGCTGCGGGTTTCTTCTGATTGTTTCCCCTTGTTCCAAGACCGATTGGGTTTTCAAGAAGACTTGGATTGTTCCTGCTTTGGAAAAGGGAAGTTACGAAAAGAACGAAAATTACTCTGACGTCCTTTAGGCCTATTCTTTTTATCTTGAGGTAGAAAAGACCCTTTTCCACCCGTATTAGAGATAATTTCTGCCAAACCGGATCCAAACAAGGTTTTGTCCTTGTAATTAATCGCCAGAAGCTTGATTTTAGAGGAAACGTCCACAAACCAGGATTTCAACCATAACGCCCTGCGGGCTAGGACAGCAAAACTAGAAGTTTTAGCTCCTAGTCTAACAACCTGTAAAATGGCATCTGCAATAAAGGAATTGGCCAACTTAAGAGCTTTATTCCTATCTTGAATTTCATCCAAGGACGTCTCTACTTGAAGAGAATCAGACAAGGCGTTGAACCAATAAGATGCCGCACTAGTCACGGTGGCAATACACACCGCAGGTTGCTATTGGAGACCTTGATGAACATAAATCTTTTTCAAATAAACCTCCAGCTTCGTGTCCATCAGATTCTTAAAAGAGCAGCTATCCTCAATAGGAATAGTGGTTCTCTTAGCTAGAGTGGAAATGGCCCCTTCAACTTTGGGTACAGTATACCAAGGGTCTCTAATGGAGTCCTCGACAGGAAACATTTTCTTAAAAATGGGAGATGGTAAAAAAGACACCCCTGGTTTCTCCCATTCCTGTGAGATAATCTCCCTAGCACGGTCCGGCACAGGAAAAACCTCCAAAGTGGAAGGTTCATCAAAGAAACTATTAAGTTTACTGGGTTTCTTAGGAGTGACAATGACAGGGGTATCTGAGTCATCTAAAGTAGCTAAAACCTCCTTAACAATACATAAAGGTGTTCAAGCTTAAAGGGCCACTGTAAGTAAATATTTTCTATGCCTGTTACTAACTAACTACCCCAAATACGCTTTTTATCAATAGCATTTCATTAACATATCTGTACCGTATATCAGAAATCTTGTCTGCAAATTTAATTGTTTTCCAAACCCACTTCGTGGGTATCCTTTGCTCTGTACCAATCCGTTTACAATACCTAGGTTTCAAAATGGCGCTTTAAACACAAAGTTATTGGTTTAAGTATTTTGAACATGCAGTGCTGAAAACAGTGGGCAGGATAATGTGACATCATCGGCGAATAAAAGATATAACTTTTAGAACGTTATGAAACTTCGTTTTGGAGAAAATATAGGTCAGTAGGTTTTAATTAATGTTTATTAACTTTAAAATGTTAGTTGTTTAGCTTAAAAATTATAACAGAAAGTAATCCTTTAAATATGAAGGATACTACCTCAGTATCAGAAGAAGGAATTATACTGTCTGAATCTGAGATTTCACCCTCAGAAAGTCCTGATGTATCTTCCTCATCAGACTTATGAGAAAATGCAACTTGGGAAGCAGAACTGAGGACAGATACCTCCTTACATTCTGAATTTCCCCTTGCGTTTTCCCTGTAATCTGGGAATGGCAGCTAATGTCGCAGACACCGCTGAAGATACCTGGGCAGCAATTTCTGCTTTTAAATAAACTCCACTAGGAGTTAGAGGAACCGCAGGACACTGCATGTGACACCATTGAGGCTTGTGACATAGCAGGAGAAAGCTGAGGTATTATTTTAACAGCATCATCCTGAGAGACATTAGGCTCAAACATTTTACCTTTATTTTGTAAGGTTTTCTTGACACATGAAAAACAAAATTGCATAGGAACTACAATTTGTGGATCTAAACATAAGCATGAATTCATGAGAGCAGGTTCTTGCTCCATATCAGACATGTATTTGTACAAGTATATTTACTGTTTCACAACATTTCAAATATTTTAATATTCAATTAAAATAAGCCAAGGAAAAAAATCACTTTAGATTTATGTGAGAAAAGTTAAAAAAAAAAACACAACACATTTAATAAACATCAAATAAACTTCTAAAATACCCCTCAGGCCACCCCACACCTCAATTTCTGAGGTGCCTTACCGCTACTAATTAAGACCGGATAAGCCAGAAATGGAGAAAAACAAGTTTTCCCTCAGTAACGTTATGAAGTAAAGCCGGTCATGTGACCGCAACTGCCAAGCTCAAATTACTGCTGCGACACAGAGAGGCACTAAAAATAGTTTCCTGGTACACTGAGTACCAGAAATAACCGTTTTTTCAAACCTAACAGTTTAAAATGGTGCATTGTTTTATTTTAAAGCAAAGGGGAAATGAATAAGCTGCTGAAATAGAAAATTCAGCCTTACTTTCAGTTAAAACTTGAATTGTTTTATCAAGTAAATATGTGTCAGAAAATAAAGCCTAATAAAAACATTTTACGCTTTATTTTTAAAAGGGTTTAAATGTTAGTCTCACACATCCTACAGTGTGTGCTTCATGCCCCAGTGTAACCCATACAACAGGATTATATATTTCCCCCCAAAAAAAGCATATACTATGTAATTGTGTATAGGTGCTGAGTATCAGAGAGAAACATATATACAAGAACAATTCCAGCAAGAGAGCTGGACAGGATACTAACCAGAAAAGCACTCTTCCCTCATATGTATGGGCTTAGTGTATATAGGTTTTAAAATATATCAACTTTATTAGATTTAAAAAGGGTTACACACAATAAAAAAGTTGTAACAAGTAAAAGTGGTTTTCAAACTAATGTAGTGAAAATGGTGGATAGTTACAAATTCTTATCCTGAATTGATATCATGGATAGTAACTCCAACCTAAAGAGGATTTGTGGTAAACCTTAAAGGGACACTGAACCCAAAAAAATATATTGTGTGATTCATATAGAGCATGCAATTTTAAGCAACTTTCTAATTTACTCCTATTATCAAATTTTCTTCGTTCTCTTGCTATATTTATTTAAAAAAGAAGGCATCTAAGCTAAGGAGCCAGACAATTTTTGGTTCAGAACCATGGACAGTATTTGTTTATTGGTGGGTGAATTAATCCATCAATCGGCAAGAACAACCCAGGTTGTTCACCAAAAATGGGCCGGCATCTATACTTAGATTCTTGCTTTTCAAATAAAAAAATAAATAAAAGGAGTAAATTAGAAAGTTGCTTAAAATTGCATGCACTATCTGAATCACGAAAATAAGGCCAACCTGTTAGGGGACACTAATCACTCCAAGTGTGTACTCATAAATTGTATACCTCACTGAGTGTTATGTGGATACTTAAATAAATTGTACCCATATGTACTCTGTGGTAGAGAACTGCAACAGTAGTAGTATGGCTAGGTATTGATAACTTGTAAGTTACGTGTAGTTTGCACTTATATATACAAATTACTTGTTAGTGTGCCCGTGGGTCACGATTAAAATATTAGTTGCTCCACAGATTAGAGGTATATCTCTGCCGTTATTTGTACAGCATAATATCTAGAATGGAGCGGTTAGTATCCTGTCCAGCTCTCTTGCTGGAATTGTTCTTGTATACCTAAACACCTCCTCCATGCACCGAAGGCAAAGAGAATGACTGGGGGTTGTGGGTAAGGGAGTGATACTTAGCAGTTTAACTGTGGTGCTCTTTGCCTCCTCCTGCTGGCCAGGAGTGATATTCTCAACAGTAATCACTCAAGCCGTGGACTCACCATATCTTAGGAAAGAAACTTAAAGGGACACTAAACCCAAATTGTTTCTTTCACGATTCATATAGAGCATGCAATTTTAAGCAACTTTCTAATTTACTCCTATTATAAATTTTTCTTTGTTCTCTTGCTATCTTTGTTTAAAACCAGGAATGTGATGCATAGGAGCCGGCCCATTTTTGGTTGAGAACCTGGGTTATACTTGCTTATTGGTGGGTAGATGTAAGCATCCAATAAGTAAGGGCTATCCATGGTGCTGAACCTAAAATGGGCTGGCTGCTAAGATTTACATTCCTGCTTTTAAAATAAAGATAGCAAGAGAACGAAAAATAATTGATAATATGAGTAAATTAAAAAGTTGCTTAAAATGTCATGCTCTATCTGAATCATGAAAGAAAAAAATTTGGGTTCAGTGTCCCTTTAATTCCTATTGATATGCGTTCAGTCCAAAATTTGCAAAATGTCTCCAGTCAGAACAACTAAAGGTATCAGTCTTGAAGAAGAGGGGGGGGGGGGAAATCAGAGGTAGAGGCCTTTGTCCCAGAACAAAATGTGGATTATATCTATTCATATCTTAAATATAAAGAACTTTTATAGAAACCTACATAATCCCTTCATCTCCCCATCAACAGAATTTTTGAATCAATTGTTTTGCAGTGCAAAACGTTTTTTAGTTCCTTAGAAAGCAGGCTCATGGTGACTTATTTATTCAGTGCTGGAAGGTTCATAATGGAGTCAATGAGAACATTAAAGGGACACTGAACCCAAATTTTTTCTTTCGTGATTCAGATAGAGCATGCGATTTTAAGCAACTTTCTAATTTACTCCTATTATCAAATTTTCTTCATTCTCTTGGTATGTTTATTTGAAAAGCAAAAAGTAAATGCCAGCCCATTTTTGGTTAACAACCTGTGTTCTTGCTGATTGGTGGATTAATTTAATCGACCAATAAAGTGCTGTCCAGGGTCTGAACCAAAAAAAGTAAACTTATGCTTACCTGATAAATTGATTTCTTCTATGATACGACGAGTCCACAGATTCATCCTTACTTGTGGGATATTATCCTCCTGCTAAGAGGAAGTGGCAAACAGCACCACAGAAGAGCTGTCTATACAGCTCCTCCCTTGACTCCACCCCCCAGTCATTCAACCAAAGGTACAGGAAGAAAAAGGAGAAACTAAAAGGTGCAGAGGTGACTGAAGTTTTTAAACAAAAAAATATAATCTGTCTTAGATTGACAGGGCGGGCCGTGGACTCGTCGTATCATAGAAGAAATCAATTTATCAGGTAAGCATAAATTTACATTTCTTCTATAAGATACGACGAGTCCACGGATTCATCCTTTACTTGTGGGATACAATACTAAAGCTACAGGAAACGGATGAACGGGAGGGACAAGACAGATACCTAAACAGAAGGCACCACTGCTTGAAGAACTTTTCTCCCAAAAATAGCCTCCGAAGAAGCAAAAGTATCAAATTTGGAAAAGGTATGAAGTGAAGACCAAGTTGCAGCCTTACAAATTTGTTCAACAGAAGCATCATTTTTAAAAGTCCATGTGGAAGCCACTGCTCTAGTAGAGTGAGCTGTAATTCTTTCAAGAGGCTGCTGTCCAGCAGTCTCGTATGCCAAACGGATGATGCTTTTCAGCCAAAAAGAAAGAAGTAGCTTTTTGACCTCTACGTTTTCCAGAATAGACAACAAACAGAGAAGATGTTTGACGGAAATCTTTGGTCGCTTGCAAGTAAAACTTCAAAGCACGAACCACGTTCAAGTTGTGCAACAGACACTCCTTCTTAGAGGAAGGATTAGGACACAGGGAAGGAACAACAAATTTCCTGATTAATATTCTTATTAGTAACAACCTTAGGAAGGAATCCAGGTTTGATACGCAAAACCACCTTATCAGAATGGAAAACAAGATAAGGCGAGTCGCATTGCAATGCAGATAGTTCAGAAACTCTTCGAGCCGAAGAGATAGCAACTAAAAACAGAACTTTCCAAGATAGAAGTTTAATATCTATGGAATGCATAGGTTCAAACGGAACCCCTTGAAGAACTTTAAGAACTAAATTCAAACTCCATGGCGGAGCAACAGGTTTAAACACAGGCTTAATTCTAACCAAAGCCTGACAAAACGACTGAACATCTGGAACATCTGCCAGACGCTTGAGCAGTAAAATTGACAAAGCAGATATCTGTCCCTTTAAGGAACTAGCTGATAGCCCCTTCTCCAATCCTTCTTGGAGAAAGGACACAATCCTAGGAACCCTAATCTTACTCCATGAGTAGCCTTTGGATTTGCACCAATAAAGATATTTATGCCATATCTTATGGTAAATTTTCCTAGTGACAGGCTTTCGAGCCTGAATCAAGGTATCTATGACCGACTCAGAGAATCCTCGCTTAGATAAAAATCAAGCGTTCAATTTCCAGGCAGTCAGCCGCAGAGAAATTAGATTTGGATGCTGGAACGGACCTTGAATGAGAAGGTCCTGTCTCAGCGGCAGTGTCCACGGTGGTAGAGATGACATTTCCACCAGGTCTGCATACCAAGTCCTGCGTGGCCACGCAGGTGCTATCAAAATCACCGAAGCCCTCTCCTGTTTGATTCTGGCAATCAGACGAGGAAGGAGAGGAAATGGTGGAAACACATAAGCCAGGTTGAACGACCAAGGTACTGCTAGAGCATCTATCAGTACTGCTTGGGGATCCCTTGATCTGGACCCGTAACAAGGAAGTTTGGCATTCTGACGAGATGCCATCAGATCCAATTCTGGTGTGCCCCATTGATGAATCAATTGTGCAAACACCTCCGGATGGAGCTCCCACTCCCCCGGATGAAAAGTCTGACGACTTAGAAAATCCGCTTCCCAGTTCTCCACTCCTGGGATATAGATTGCTGATAGATGGCAAGAGTGAGTCTCTGCCCATTGAATTATTTTGGAAACCTCTATCATCGCTAGAGAACTCTTTGTTCCCCCCTGATGATTGATATATGCTACAGTCGTGATATTGTCTGACTGGAATCTTATGAATCTGGCCGAAGCCAGCTGAGTTCATGCCTGATGCGCGTTGAATATCGCTCTCAGTTCTAGAATATTTATTGGAAGGAGAGCTTCCTCCTGAGTCCACACACCCTGTGCTTTCAGGGAATTCCAGACTGCACCCCAGCCCAATAGGCTGGCGTCCGTCGTCACTATGACCCATTCTGGCCTGCGGAAACACATTCCCTGGGACAGATGATCCTGTCACAACCACCAAAGAAGAGAGTCTCTGGTCTCTTGATCCAGATTAATCTGAGAAGAGAAATCTGCATAATCCCCATTCCACTGTCTGAGCATGCATAGTTGCAGTGGTCTGAGATGCAAGCACGCAAACAGAACTATGTCCATTGCCACTACCATTAGTCCAATTACCTCCATACACTGAGCCACTGACGGCCGCGTGGTTAAGATTTTTGATTTTCTGACCTCCGTCAGAAAAATTTTCATGTCTACCGAGTCTATCAGAGTTCCTAAGAATGGAACTCAGAGGAACAAGTGAACTTTTTTTTTTTTTATGTTCACCTTCCACCCGTGAGATCTTAGAAAAGCCAACACGATGTCCGTGTGAGATTTGGCTAGTTGGTAAGTTGACGCCTGAATTCAGATATCGTCCAGATAAGGCGCCACTGCTATGCCCCGTGGCCTTAGAACCGCCAAAAGGGACCCTAGCACTTTTGTGAAAATTCTGGGAGCTGTGGCCAACCCGAAGGGAAGAAACACAAACTGGTAATGCTGGTCCAGGAAGGCGAACCTGAGGAACTGGGGATGATCTTTGTGGATAGGAATGTGAAGATACGCATCCTTCAAATCCACGGTGGTCATATATTGACCCTCCTGGATCATTGGTAAAATAGTCTGAATGGTCTCCATCTTGAAGGATGGGACTCTGAGAAATTTGTTTAGGATCTTGAGATCTAAAATCAGTCTGAAGGTTCCCTCTTTTTGTGAGCTACGAACAGATTGGAGTAAAACCCCTGCCCCTGTTCTGCTTTTGGAACTGGGCAGATTACCCCCATAGTATATAGGTCTTCTACACAGCGTAAGAACGCCTCTTTTTGTCTGGTTTACAGACAACCGCAAAAGATGTAATCTCCCCCTTGGAGGAGAATCTTTGAAGTCTAGAAGATACCCCTGGGTCACGATTTCTAAAGCCCAGGAGTCCTGAACATCTCTTGCCCAAGCCTGAGCAAAGAGAGAAAGTCTGCCCCCTACAAGATCCGATCCCGGATCGGGGGCTGCCCCATCATGCTGTCTTGGGAGCAGCAGCGGGCTTCTTGGTCTGTTTACCTTTATTCCAAGTCTGGTTAGGTATCCAGACTGACTTGGATTGAGCAAAATTCCCCTCCTGCTTTGCGGTAGGGGAGAAGGTAGGGGGACCACCTTTGAAGTTTCGAAAGGAACGAAAATTATTATGTGTGGTCCTCATCTTATTAGTCTTATCCTGAGGAAGGGCATGGCCTTTTCCTCCAGTGATGTCGGAAATGATCTCTTTCAGTTCAGGCCCGAATAGGGACTTACCCTTGAAAGGAATAACTAAAAGCTTAGATTTTAATGACACATCAGCAGACGAGGACTTAAGCCATAACGCTCTATGCGCTAAAATGGCAAAACCTGAATTATTTGCCGCTAATTTAGCC